>NW_020954610.1:12453795-12711574 GCF_900497805.2 Vombatus ursinus | reverse complement strand
AAATCTTGTCATTTTTACCTTACAATATCTTTTACATATGCCCTCTTTTCTCTTCTGACACTGCCACCAACCTGGTGCAGGCCCTCATCACCACATGTCTAGACTATTGCAATAGCTTCCCAGTTTGTTTCCTGGCCTCAATCTCTCCATACCCCAGCCTGTTCTTCACTTAGTTGGCAAAGTGGTTTTCCTGAAGTTCAGATCACTCTTATATTCAGTAAACTCCATTGGCTCCAAATCACCTCCGAGATTAAATACAAAAACCTCTTTGGTACCCAAAGCACTTCATAACCTAGGCCTCTTCCTCCCCTCCCTCCTTTCCAGTCTTCTTTCACATTGCTTGTCCCCCAACCCCCACCCCCAATACTCTTTGAGCCAGTAACTCCCTTGCTTTTCCCCATGCCTGGAATGATCTTCCTTCCAACATTTCCCTTCTATCTTGCTTGGTTGGTTTCCTTCAAGTCTTAGTTCACATCTCACTCTCTGTAAAAGGCCTTTATTGATCTCCATCCCTTCAACCGCCTTGCAACCTCCATGCACACTGATACTGCTTTCCCTCTGAAGATACCTCTTATTTTCACTTTATAATGTATATTATATGTACATAGTTATTTCCATGTTATCACCCTTATTAGAATATGAGCTCTTTGAGGTCAGGGACCATGTTTTTGCTTTAGTTTGTATCCCTAGCACGTAACACAGTGACTGGTACATGCTAGGTGCTTAATAAATGCTTGCTGACTGTTGACTGACTGACTAATGCTGCTACCAGCAAGCTGTGTGACCTTGGACAAATTCTTTATGTTATAGGGAAAGTGGTCCTAGATTTGGAGTCAAGAGAAATTACATGTTCAAATCCTACCTCTGTCAATACCTATGTGATCTTGGGCAAGTCACTTAAGTGCGCTGGGACTCAGTTTCTTCATTTTTACAATAAGAGGGTCAGATTAAAAAATCATTATTATTCCTTAGCCACTTTGTCTGGGATGGCAGCGTCCTTTCTGAGAGTGTTGAAAATTTGTACAATTAACAGTAAGGGTAGGGACCACGCTTACTGAAGAATGAGCTTATAGGATAATGTCTGTGATTAGGAGGAATGCTGGAGTGGGAATACTTTTCCTCTATTTCTTGTTTGTAAATTATAATACCTTGTGCAGTTCTAGCTATTCTTTTTTTGTCCCCCTAATAGACTTACTATGCCACAAGTTTAGTGTGGGAAGAGGAGAAACTTTTTCTTCTAGGACCTGTAGAAATGCACATTTCTTGAAGAACCTCGTCCTGGTACTTTTATTTTGGATTTAGCTTGCCCCTATAATATTAGTAACTGTTGTCTTTTCAGGGCTTTAAGCTTGGTAAATAACTTTGATACATTATCAGATTTGATCCTCACCTTAGAGTGAGGTAGATGTTGCTATTGATTGAGACTAATAGAGTTTAAATGACTTGTCCAGATTCACACAGCTAGTAAGCTTAGGTAGGTTTTAAACCCAGGTTTGCTACATTCTCAGTTTGTTCTCCACTACAATGCTGTGCTGTCTTTCTTACCTTATTAAGCAATTGGAACGTAATCTAAAACTAGAGTTCTTTTCAAGGAAACTGTCAAGTCAATGTAGTGCAGCCATAAGAGCACTGAACTCAGAAATACTTGTTTAATCCTTCCTCATGTAATTTTGGGCAAATCACAATCACAAAACATCTTTGAGCGTTAGTTTTCTCATTTGCAAAATGGCAATGATTAATGCTTGCATTATCTTTTTCACAAGGTTATTGTAGTATTTAAATGGGAACTGTTGTATTATTTTTATTTTTCATGACCATACTCTCTATTTAGCAAGCAAACTACTAGCACTGAACTTAAGCCCTCTGCCTTTCCTTTTTTTTCCTATGCTCTTCTCCGTGTCTAAAACGTCGTTGTCCTTCAGTCATTTTTCAGTCATGTTTGACCCTTCGTGACCCCATTTCGGTTTTTCTTGGCAAAGATATTAGAATAGTTTACCATTTCCTTCTCCAGCTCACTTTATAGATGAGGAACTGAGGCAAGCGGGGTTAAGTGACTTGCCCAGGGTCACATAGCTAGTAAGTGTCTGAGGCCACATTTGAACTCAGGAAGATCAGTCTTCCTGACTCCAGGCCTGGCATTCTATCCACTGAACCACCTGGCTGCCCATGTCTGGAATGAACTCCCCCTAGTCTTCATCTCCCCTCCCCTACCTTGATATTCTTTCCTTTCTTGGAAACTCAGTCCAGAGGTGACTTGCATGAAGACTTCTTGCCTCCTCCAAATAAAAATGATCTCTTATCTTGAAATTTCTCATTACATTTTACCTGGATGTCTCCGTTGTGTTGCACACACATTCCTTTCTGCCACATTAATTTGATTCCTCCACATAGTAGGTTGTTGAATGTTGAATTGATAAAAGCAGATACCCTAATAGATACTCTGTGATTTGGGCTCTGAGAGTTAGAAAGGAAGGGACAGCTCTGTTTTCCACCCTGAGGCTAGTAATCCATTGTTCGTAAAAGGTTAACCTGTTTGAGAATTAATGACACAGGTTCAGAGCTAATTCATTTAAGGTCTCTTATTATGGGGCCTGGGGCTATCACTTTCTTTGCCAATTTCTCAGTACCAAATCCATAATAAGAAATTTGTGCCTTCCCTTATAAGGATTAATCTTTAGTTAACAAAAGTTCATTCCTGATTTTAGTTCTTTGTGTTTGAAATGTTGAAATAGTATTAGGGGAAGGTGTCAAACATGCAGCTTGTGGGGCTCCAGTACTCTCCATTGAAGTAAACCAGATTAAAAGATAGTTGAGAAATATTCAACAAAATAAATAAAAATACAGTGGAACATAAATAATGTTAAAATGTGGTTTTCTAAGTCCATGTATGATTCGCAAACATCCTTGTGTATTGATTAGGGGGAGGCCTCCCTTCTGCTTGAGGAACAGTGTTTATGTCCTTTGTTCGTTAGACAGATTATTTCATCTTTTTCTAATTAGAATAATAGAATTTTAAATTGCAAGGGACCTGAGGTCATCTTTTAATAAAATTACCACTTTTCATTAATATACTTTATAGTATTTTTAAAAACTATATTAAATGAAGTAATTAAAAACATTAACTCATAGTGAAAAAGCGTTGTTGGAAATAAGAGCTCACGTAAAATTATTGCTATGATATGTGTACAAAGAATCATGCCAGTCAAATTTTCCTAGAGTTTGACTCAGCATATTATTTTTCTATTAAGCATTAAAAGTTCTTTCAGCATAGACTTTTAAAATCAATTTTGTTATCACCTGATTTTTCCTTATTTAATACAAATTCTAATAAAGTTTAATTCAATAAAGGAAATTTTAAAAATAAATAAGATTCATGCTAACTTTGGCTTCATTTATCAGTTATCCAGGTTTAGCAAGTCTAGTGGTCCACAAAAATGTTTCTCTCTGACTCTTCCTTTATATGATGATTGAGAATTGTTTATAAACTAATTTTTTAGAATAACTTTATTTAAGAAAAATTATAGGTCGAAGTAGAAAATCTCTGCATAACAAAAAGATAATAAACTTCCTGTTGGTGCTACCCATTTCAAATAATACAGTGTGATTATTAATGATTTATAGGATAATTAACATTAAAAATTTCTGTATGACAGTTTTTCATATAAGTAGCACTTTACCATTTACAAAGCACTCTCACATAGAGTATGCTTGCAGCAATCCTGCAAAGGAGGTAGCATAAGTATTTGTTATCCTTATTTTAGAGATGAAGCAAGTGATATTCAGGTTTCTCTGTATTCTGTGCTGCCTTTTGTGATAATATTTGGATATTCTTATGAAGTTTTCTGTAGTGGAATTTGATTGCATTCTTTTGTTGTTTTTCAAAATGACCGGAGTGTTGGAGGAGCTATGAAGACTGTTGGTAGCAAAACTTTTTTCTTCTCGTTCTTAGTAGTCAAACAGCATCGTTTATTGATCACTTCATTGTGTGTAGAGAGCCTGTCATGGCCTTCATGTTTTGAAGCTACATGTAATTGGACATGATTGGCAAGTCAATTCATTTTGGTTATTTATTATAATGTTAGCAAATATTTTTCACACCTCAGAGAAATTTAGTTTTCATTTTTACAGTACCCAGTGCTTTGAAATCAAAGCGGTAGTTGGCTCTGCCTTTTTTTTTTTCTTTTTTTGGTGAGGCAATCAGGGTTAAGTGACTTGCCCAGGGTCACATAGCTAATAAGTGTCAAGTGGCTGAGGCTGAATTTGAACTCAGGTCCTCCTGACTCCAAGGCCAGAGCTCTATCCACTGCACCCCCTAGCTGCCCCGTTAAATGTACCAGAGTGACTTGCTCTTTCTTTTTTGTTTTTGTGCTAGGCAGTGGGGTTAAGTGACTTACTCAGGGCCACACAGCTAGTAAATGTCAAGTGTCTGAGGCTGGATTTGAACTCAGGTTCTCCTGACTCTAGGGCCAGAGCTCTATCCACTGCGCCACCTAGCTGCCCCGTGGCTCTGCTTTTACTACCCAACATTTGTCTTTCTTGTTCTCTCATATAGCTATACATTTAAACAAGAGAACAGAATTACAGAAAACTAATTCATTGTAGTTTACTAGGTTAATCTTGAGTATTTACAAGGTAATTTTTTTTCTCATTATGTTTTCAGATACCACTACCACAAAATACCTGCTATTTATGAACTTTTATGCATTAGGTATCTTTCTTAACAACAAACATACTTACCCTGTTTTTTTTCAAAACATATGCATGCTTTAAGTAAAGGAAACTAGATGGCTTAGTGGACAGAGCGTTGGGCCTGGAGTCAGGAAGACCTGAGTTCAAATCTAGCCTCAAACATTTACTAGCTGTGTGACCTTGGGCAAGGCACTTAACCCCTATTTGCCTCAGTTTCTCATCTGTAAAATAAGCTGGAGAAGGAATTGGCAAATTACTCCAGCATCTTTGCCAAGAAAACCCCAAAAGGAGTCTTGAAGGTTTGGACAAGATTGAAAAACAACTAAACAACAACAAAAATGCTTTAAGTAGAGTTAAATGTAAAATGTAATCCTTTTTAAAATCCTTTTTAAAACAAACCCAAAACACACAGTGAGCCACATCAGTCTAAGAGATTTAAACAATTAAGTTTTGCCTTCTAGCCTATCCATAGTATATTCCTTTTTCAGTTAGTTTTTTTTTTTTTCACATGTAGATTCAGGAATGAGTTTAAGTATGCAGCTGCAGGGCTTTAGCAACATAGTTGATAGAAGAAAGGGAAATGGCTTCTTTGGGAAGTTAGGAAGGCAGTCTGTCTAGGCAGCTCAACCTGAGCTGATTGAGATAGGCAAGCACAATTCAGATGACGCATCAAATTATAATATTTTCTGAATTGAACAATCCTAACTTTGTAGTTGATGAATTTCTTTTAAAGCATTAGTAAGAAAGTTAAAATTTCTGTGGAAAACAAATAAGTTTTTAGTGATTTATTTAAATATTGTGTTAAGTTTTTGAAATCTTTGATTTAAAATTATATGAATTATAAAATGTCTATACCTGAGAGATTAAAATGTAAATGTTAATTGTTTTTTAACAAATTCTTAATATTTTATTTCTAAAAGAAAAGTTTCTCACTTATCTTTGATGGAACCATGATCTTACTGATGCAGATTGCAACCTATACATGCATTTACATTAATGTCATTTCATATATCTTCTATTTTAACATTTAATTTTTAACATTTTTCTCACATACATGTAAAAATTTTTAACATTCTTTTTTTTCAAATTTTGAATTCTAAATTCTATTCCTTCTTTCCCTTGACCTTTCTCTCCTTGAGAGGGCAAGCAATTTGATATGTATTATACATGTGCGGTAGTGGCAAATATTTCCATATTAGCCATATTGCAAAATAATATGCAGACCAAAAAAAACAAAACAAGAAAAATAAAGTAAAAAAAGTTTGCTTCAATCTGTATTCATACACTTTCAGTTCTTCACTGGAGGTAGATTGCATTTCATATCGTAAATTCTTTGGAGTTATGTTGGAACATTGTATTGCTAGTATAAATATACTAATGTGTGTGTGTGTGTGTGTGTGTGTGTATACATATATATATACTTTCCATATGACTATTTTTTGTCCTCCCATAAATTCATCAGAGAGGATCTGTTCAACCTACTAAAGGTCTTTCTGTTGACATCTGAGAATACTAATAGCACACACAGACTCCATTGGATATCTCTCTCCTTTGCAAAGTGACCAGCTTGTCTTTTTTGATCAGTGTATTTCTTTGATTAAATCCCTTATCTAGCTTTGTAATTCCTTGCTTTTGTTGTGTTGTGGCCTGCTCATGCCTATTATGGCCTTCTCCATTGCTATTTACATGATACTCAATTTCAGTTCTTCAGAGACTAAATTTACCTCAAACAATATGATGTATATAAAGTAGTTTGTAAACCTGAAAGTGATCTGTAAAGCACTAGATAAATGTCAGCTATTCCCTAGCTTCTTTACTCTAAAACAGTATCTTTTCCCAACTATGAACAGTTTCCCAAAGGACAGGATTTATAAGATTACAGTTAGCTTTTCCTTTTTTTTTTTTTTTTACACTAAGAATTCTAACTTCAAGTCTCCTTTTATATTTGTGAACTTATAAACTTACTAGACTGGTGTTCTAGTGGAAATACTGAAATATTAACCTATATGGATTCTGCATGCCATATAAACTATGCCATTTTCTCATTATTTAGACTTTTTAATATTCTATTTTTAATTTTTTTATATTATGAACTTAAGAAATATTGATAAGCAGGAACCTTCCAAATTATAAAGAACAGAAAAGAGAAATGTATATAAAATATAAATTTGCATACAGTTTTAAGTGTATGTCAACTTTAATATGGTAATATTAAAACCCCCTTACTTCATGTACAATATTTTTCAAAACTTTTATTCTGACTGCAACTAAGTTATTAAATATTTATTTTGTCATCTCTGACATACTACTTCACACCATGCAGCATTACCATACTAATGATTTCACTAGGTTATCCTAAGGGTTTATAGCAATGTTTTTTATAGTGGACCCTTGTGGATCCTCTTCTCTGGACAGTGTTTGTTTAGGTAGAGGCCAAGAAGCAGAGATGGAAAAGCATGTAAAATCATAGAAAGAACATCAAGGAAATTTTTGAGAAGATAGTACATTGAGTAGGGGTTGACTAAATAAATGACCTCTTCCAGTTCTTGAGTCTTGTGATACTCTTTAGCTCATTTAGACCAGGAGTTCTTAATTTGGGGTCTGCAATTTAAAAAAAAAATTGATAACTGCATTTCAGTATAATTGGTTTCTTCTCTAATCCTATGTATCTTATTTTGTGCATTACTCTAAGAAGGGGCCCATAGGCTTCACCAAAGGAGTCATGACACACAAAAAAGTCAGGAACCCTTATTCTAGGAGGTGGCATTTGAGATAAGCTTTGAAAGAAGCCAGGAATTCTAAGAAGTAGAGGTGATGTTAGAGAACATTGTAGATGTGGAGGACAACCTTTGCAAAAGCTTGGAGTTGAAGAACAGTAAGAAAAGTCAGTTTGGTTGTGAGGTAGAGTGTGTGAATGGGAGTAATGTATACTACTGGAAAAGTTAATGTATACTACTGGAAAAGTAGGAGAGCCAGGTTGCAAAATGCCTTAAATGCCACAGAGTGGAGTTTATATTTGGCCCTAGAGGTACTAGGAAACTATTGATGATAATTGAGTGGGAGAATGACATAATCAGATTTATGCTTTATGAGAACTAGTGTTTATGTAGTGCTTTAAGGTTTGCAAAGTGGTTTACATATTTTTTGCTTTATTCTCAAAACAACCCTGAGAGGTAAGTGCTATTATTATCTCCATTTTATAGTTTGGGAAATTGAGAGAGGCAGAAGATAGGTGGGTGATACCACTTTGGCAGCTTTGTGAAGGATGGAATGGAATAGGAAGGTTTTAGGCAAGAGGAACCAGTAGGAGGCTACTACATAGTCCATATGAGAAGTGATAAGGGCCTGCACTAGGTTAGTTGTGGTGTGAGAAGAGAGAAGGAGATAGATATAAGAGGTGTTGTGAAAGTAGAATTGACAAGACTTGGCAGTCAATAGATTATGTGAGATGAGGGTTGGTGAGGAAGCAAGAATACAAGGGAAATTCAGGACAAGGGTAAATTTGAGGAGAATGCTAATGAGAATTCTATTTTAGACATATTGAATTTGAATTTGAAATGCTTATGTGAGATCCAGTTTAAATCTCTAGTCAGTAGTTGGTTATTTGAGTCTGGAGCTCAGGAGAGAGACTGAAGCTGGATATGTAGATTTGAGAGTCATCTGCATAGTGATGATAATTGAACCCATAGGAGCTGATGAGGTCAGCAAGAGTGTGCAGAGAAGTGAGCCCAGGAGACAGCCTTTGGAGGATACTTAGAGTCAGGGAGAGGGATAAAGATGGTGATTCAACAAAGGGACTGAGAAGGAGCAGTCAGACAGGTAGGAAGAAAACCAAGAGAGAAAAGCATCATGATAACCCAAAGAGGTAGAGGGAGCGGTTAACAGTATCAGATTCTGCTGAAGTTAAAAAAGATGAGCAATGAGAAAAGGCCTTTGAATTTGGCATTAAAAGATTGTTGGTAACTTTGGAAAGAACATGTAGATAAGAAGAATTGATGCAAGGGCAGCTAAGTGGTGCAGTGGATAGAGCTCCAGCCTTAGAGTCAGGATCTGAGTTCAAATCTGGCTTCAGACACTTGACACTTACTAGCTGTGTGACCCTGGGCAAGTCACTTAACCCTGATTGCCTCACCAAAAAGCAAAAAAAAAAAAAAAGAAGAAGAAGAAGAAGAATTGATACAGTGATAAATGATTTGTTCAAAGCAATTGAACTCACAAAAATGTAAAATTCTACTCATGAAATCTCAGTGATGGCCATAATAATTGTAAGGGACAAATAGTCATGACAACTTGTGATGACATGTGTAAGCAACTCATCTGGATCATAGAATGTCTAAAGGAGAGTAATGTGTAATAAACCCAGAAACATAGTTTAAAAATAGATCCATAGAGGGCTTTAAAAACTAAACAGAGGAGTAGGAAGTAGCAGTGTCGATAGGGAGCCACTGGAGCTTTTTGAACTGGAGATAGGTAATCATACTTGTACTTTAGGAGTAAAACTTTGGAAATTGTGTTCATGGTAGATTGGAGAGGAACAGAAACTTGAGAGAGATCAGTAAGAAGGACTTTGTTATAGTTCAGGGGAAATATTGTGAGGGCCTGAACTTAGGGTGGTTGTCCCAGGAGTTAAGAAAAGAGATGAGAAGGTAGAATCTCTGAGACTTACATGCATCTATGTAGAGCAAGCATTGCACTTCTGAAGTCAGAAATGGTCTTTCCTTTTCTCTGAATTTTTCTTTAAAAGCATATCACTAAGCAAATTTCTTGAATGTTTTCTCCTTAGCCCTAATCTACATAGCAGTCTTGCTATGTAGATTATATATTTGAAGGATTGTCATATGGAAGAAGAATTAGATTTTAGCCCCAGATCCAGTATTTATGAATTGTGTATTTGTATATGTCTGAAGCAAGCTATATGGCTGTAAAACTAAATTGTATAAATTGACTTGTTTGCCTTTATGTCTTTTTCCATTTTTGAATTGGAAGTATCTGAGAGCTTTAAAGAATCTTGGCTTGGGGAATCTTATAATACTTCACTCCCTGAGATAAGGAGGACCCAGTTAAGTACTTAGAAGCAGAAGTCAGTTTTCTTCCTCTTTCATTTACTTAAAAAGAATCTTTTTGAATATCTGTAGTGACACAGTTTATCTAGAACTGGGCTATTCAGAAATCTCATTTCGTGGAAGTATAACCAGATTTCAGGTAGGTCTCCCCTCAAAAGGCCTCTGAGCATTCAAACTGAATTTTAAATTTTATTTTCAGTGTTAACAGGCATACATTTTCTCTGCCTTTCACCCCCCCCCCCTCTCCAGGGTAACAAATGATCATAGTCAAGCAGAACAAATTCCTAGACTATGTCCAAAAATGTATATTTCATTCTGCATCTTGAGAATATCACCTTTGTCAGGAGATGGGTAGTAGCATGTTTTTTCTTTAGTTTTCTGGAATCATGACTGATCAGAGTTCTTAAAAGCCTTTCCTTTACATTGTTACTGTATATATTATTGTCTTGGTTCTTCTTACTTCATCCATACAAAATAGTTTTTGCAAAGTACATGTACTAAAGCTTATGTAATTTACTCTTATGCCCTCCCTCATTCTACATATTTACTCTACAACACTTCCTTATTTAAATTCCAAACCCATAACACATTAGAAGCAGCACATTAGAAGAGAAGAAAGAGACTGTTAGAAGCAAGTACATTGGCAGCAGTTATAACTGCCATCGCGGACTCGAGAGAAAAACTGTTGAAAAAAGGCTCAGGATTCTTGGTTATTTAGGGTAGAGTCAAATAGCCCTATATATCTGAATTGCTCCTATGGTCATCCCTAAATTAATTATAGTAATTAGTGGGTGGGAAATGGCATAGTGTCAAGCATAGAATCAAAGTCCTGGAGTTCAAACCCCCGTTCTCCTACTTACTACCTGTGTGACTGTTGGGAACCTCTCTGGACCTCAGTTTTCTAAAATGTAAAGTGAAGGGATTGGACTAGAATCAGAGATGGGCTAGGATCCCTTTTGAATCCCAACATTACAGAACAAATCCCCCTAATAAAAGGATTTGTTCTGAAAACTTGGACTCAGTCAAATGGCTGCACGCAAGGGACCTAGAAGGCTACAGGTTCCCCACTGCTGGACTCTCTTAAGATCATGGGATCATAACTTGAGTTGGAAGAGATTTTAGAGGTAATTTAATTCAGCCCCCCTTCATTTTACAGATGAAGAAACTGAATCCCCCTCTAGCTCTTAAGTTCTTTGTTCATAATGATGACCTTGAGTAACCAAAATTAGATAAACTTATGTTCTATGTACTGTTTTTAAAAGCTAAAATCTACTTAATTTTAACCATGAACAGTTTTCAACTGAAGGTGCTTGAATTGAAGACATCTGAGTACCATTTCCTGTGTGACTTACGAGGGTGAGCTCTGATCCCCCCCCCATCTAGTTCTACTGAGTAATTCCTGATCCTTAGGTTTCCTGAGTGACCTTAAAACCTCTTGAAATCACTTTGTATTATTTTGTAATTATTTATTCTGTTGTTTGTTGTTTCCGCATAGTAGAATGTTAGCTCCTTGAGGGTAGGAACTGTTTCATTTTTATATTCCAGTGCCTTGCTTATAATAGGTACTTAATTCATGTTTGTTGAATTGAATGTTATGCCATGTATATAGCTAAGTAATACAGGGTAGGGCATGATAAAGGCAAAAGACAGATCCAGATAAATTGTTGTAGGAAATAACAACTTAGCTGAACTGAACAGAAAGTAAAAGATTATAATAGGCAGAGATGAAAAGTGAGTACATTTCAGGTTGCTCTTTTCACTTGTGAGTGCCTCCTCTTAGCACCCAGCACAGAGCATTCATTGCCCATAATAAGCACTTTAGAAATATTTGTTGAAATATTCATAGCAGTACCTTATGTAGTAACAAACAAATTAAAGTACATGACTATAGTGAGGCATCTAGGTGGTATACAGGATAGACTGCTAGATTTGGAGTTAGGAAGACTTGCATTTGAATCCTGAGCTTTAGACGTAGTTGTATGATTCTGGGTAAGTCACTTAATAATAACACGTACCTCAAAGAATTGCTTTGAGGATCTAATTATATAATATGTGCGAAGTACTTTGCAAAACTTAAAGGTATGTAAACATTAGTTATTATTATGAATATACTGGAATGTCACTGTACTTAAGAACTGTAAGCATAAAGAATTCAGAAATATGTGGGAAAAAATGAATTGATTCAGAGTGAACTAGTTGGAATCAGGGAAAAGGTAGGCACAACAAGGTAAATGGGAAGAACAAAAAAAACAAAACAGAATTTAATTTGACTCATAACTAGAATGGCCAAGCTTCATCTCAGAGAATAGTAGAGAAAATTAATCTCTCTCTGTTCTTTTCAGGGTATGGAATACTGCTGCATATACTCTTATACACAGTAGATACAGTAGAGTTTTGTTGAACTGCTTTTTTTTACCCTTTTAATCTTTGTTACAAGGGATGGCTCAAGTGGTAGGGGAAGGAGAAGGGAATAAACATTTATATAACATCTTCTACGTGCCGGGCACTGTGCTAAGTGCTTTTACAAATATAAGGTAAGTGCTATTATTGTCCCCATATTGCAGTTGAGGAGACTGAGGCAAACAGAGGTTTTAATGACTTGTCCAGGACCACACAGCTAGTAAGTACCCGAAGCCAAATTTGAAATCAGGACTTTTTGACTTCAGGCCCAGCACTCTATCAAGTGTGCAACATTTGCCTCTGGTAGGAAAGGGAGCAAGAAATGAATGTGATGTAGAAGTTTCAAAAATAGGATTAAAAAACTGCTTGCTTGAAATAAATCTTTGGTAGTAGTAATGATACTCAGACCCTGCTTTTCCAAAAGGCTGGTAGTACTTGACGGTGTAATTTGAAGATGTAAAAACTAAATTATATGTTAAAATATTCCAAATTTTTTATAGTCTTGATATAATTTGTTTGGTTCCTATCTATGCCCACCCTTGGATACTTTATTTAACTTAGGCATTTGTGGACTGCTAAAAAAAAAAGTAACTGTTAATTGCAACTTCTTAAATAATTTCATTTACTAATAAGTGTTAAAAAATATGTGAAAGAGATTTGTTTTGGGAACCTGCCCCCACTTTCCCTATGGCTGTAAATAAAGAATATGTCTGTCCTGAAAAGAGGAACTGTAGTGAAGCTGTTTTGACCTGGGCTCTTTTAAGTTCTGGCTCCCTTTCCTGAACTGTCTGAAGCTTAACAGTTGGCTGCATCCCCCAGATATTTAGTCTCCTGCCTTCCCTAACTGGCTTCACTTTGTTTTTGTCTGGACCCCAAGAACTACCTTCCCTGTGTTCTCAAGGGATAGCAGCCATTTTTAATGTCAAAAAAATTTATTCATTAGGGAAGAACAAAAAATTTGTGTTTGTTTGACAAGTGAAAGCATACTCAGAGTGCTTAAGAAAATAACCAACCTAATGCTGCATTGGATGGTTCACAAGTCTACTAAATCTGCTTAATTTTTATAGTTGCCCAGACCCTCTTACTTGGCTCATTCTATGGCTTCAGCATTACCTAAATGCTTGGGACAATGTGGCTCCAATCCTGCCGCTTCCTAGTCCTAAACTGGTGAATCTTCTTCCCACCACCTGTCTTTATTGTGTTGGCTGCACTCAGGGTCTTTTCTCCTGGATCTTTTCCATCTATTGAAAACAAACAAACAACAAACCTGTATCACAATCCTAACTCGGTAGGAACAGCTGCCCATCCCAGGATGGACCTATTATTCTGCCCATACATTTATATGTGCTAACTATGTGCTTTCCTTTTCTTTCCCCATTCTTCCAAAATCAGAAAAACACTGTTGGGCTGAGGGTCTAATTTATACAAGACAAGCCAGTCACTTCCCTAGCACCACAATAACTGTACCTACCGAAAGTCCATGAAGATATTTCAGGTTCTTAAGTGTATTTACTGTAACATGGTTTACCTACGTCCACTACTCTGTACAGTAATACATTAAATTCCAACTAACTGAGTCCTTTTTTCTTTACCAAATTCATTGTTGACTCTGCCTTTATAATATTTTTCTTTTAATTGATGGTGAATGGAATAATGATTTTTATTGATTTCTCTTTACCATTTTTAAAAGAAATAAAAAACATACAATTTTAGATGTTTAATAGGCAGGTGGAGATTGGAGACCGAAGGTAGAAAGAGAGGTTAGAGTTGGACAAGTGGATCTGACAATTGTTTGCATAGAGATGATAATTGAAATCATGGGAGCTGATGAGATCACCAGGAGAAATACCACAGAGGGAGAAAAGAAGGTTCAGGACAAAGCTTTGGGAATCCCTATAATGATCAAGCGTGACAGATCTAGACCCCTGGAGGGCAGCCAGGTGGGAAGAGCAACATGGTTGTTTATACCACTTGGATCAATTGGGAGTCATCTGCCCTGACACTGTGTTGCACAGTGCCATAAACATTATAGTTAAACAGTGAGTATTTCCTGAATTATTTTAGCCATCAGAATAATAACCTTGGTCTGTCATGACATACTTAGTAGACCTAGGTCAAGTCCTCAAGATTGCTGCTTTCTCTTCTGTTATTTATAAATTGTTTATTTAATAATACTTTATAATTTTTCTGAGGATCAGTTTCAAACTTTCTAATATGTGATTCCTAGAATCTAGATTTCTAAAATAATTTTTCCTCCTACTTTGAAAATAAGAACATGTTCTCCATGGTTTCACAGATATTACCATCAGTAGACGTGAAATCACTTCTGCTTGTGTGTTCATTGTCCTACAATTTGATTTGCTTAGGGTTAGGAATAAATTCCCTTTCAAGCAATTAATAAGGCACTAAACTCTCTACTTGCTTATCTTGTACTTCATTTTCTCTATGATTTTTCTATCCTATCCAGTTTTGAAGATCATTCTGTTTGAAATGAAGTAAAATTGGAGTTGAATACTTCTGACTTTGTCAGTCTGTTTAATGAATCATCTTCCATAAGCATTATTCTGTCTCATCTTCCATCTTGCTTCCAACATAATTTATAGGCCATTTTGGTTGCTCTTAGCATGTTTTGCAAACCAAAACTTTTCCCGAGCATTAGCCTTCATAGGACTTCCCCTACCCCCATAAATCTGTTAATTTTATATTTATTCTTGGTTATTCATCTGCCAAGAGGTGGGATGGCATGCTTCATCATCAGTCTCTTGAAGTTATTGGTAATATCAGTTAGAATTCTGTAGTCTTTTAGAGTTCTTTACCTTTAGTTTATTGTGGTCACTGTATACATTGTTCTGATTCTGCTCATTTCACTATGCATCAATTCATATAGATCTTCTCAAATTTCTCTTAATTCATCTTTTTCATAATTTCTTATAATGCAATATTTCATTACATCCATATACCACAATTCATTCAGAGATTCCCTGAGAGACATTCACTTTGTATCCATTTCTCTGCTACAACAGAAATTTCTTTTACTATTAGTATTTTTGTATGTATGGTTTCTTTCCCTCTGTCTTTAACCTCTTTGGGCTATATGCCTGGTACCCACCTACCTTTCTAGTTTTATTTCATCTCACTTTCCTTCATCCTATGTTCCAAACTTGCCTGCTCAGCTGTCCCTTGTACACAGTTTCTTCGTGTCTGTAATACACTACTTCCATCATCTGTGTTGCATGGAATGCCTCATTTTCTTCAAAGCACAATTTGAATACCTTTTTAGATTCTATGAGTTGCTGATAGAATCTTTCTTCAAATTACTTTGTCTCTACATCTGCACAAATATACATCAGGTATGATACTGGGGATACCTGTATGGACAAGTCTCCTGTCTGTATAATACTCATGATAACGCAGCAATAGAAGTTTCATGGTTAGACTAACAACGATGTTATTAGTATGAGTTACACAATAAAACCTCTTGTTAAAAGTTAGATCACTTAGAAGTATATATATATTGTATTCCCCTGGTAAAGTCAAGGGGCTATTTCATTTCTGTATTTTTATTCCTAACATCTTCTAGTCAGTCAGTTAATAATTTATTAAGCAGATACAATGTGCTAGGTACTGTGCTACATGCTGAGGATACAAAGAAACGCAGAACACAGCCCCTGCCCTCAAGGAGCTCATAATCTAGTCAAGGAAGAAGACTGCACATGAAAAGCTGAAAAGATGGGGGTGGGTCAGGGTGGGGTGGATAGAGTGGAAGGGTACCTGGCATAGGGGAATGATGAAGACCTGCAGTTGGGTGACAAATGATGAGATGGCTGTTCTGGGCCCCTTCCTTAAATTGAGTATCTGGGAGGATGTCTTCTGTGTCCACCCTCTAGCCGTCTACCCTCTCCAATAAGGAGGGAAATGTTTTTTGAGTAATAATAGCTAAAATTTATATAGCACTTAATATTATATATTACTGTTACATATATTGCTATCATATATGTATAACTGTTGTGTATATATATGTGTATATATGTATGTGTATATATATTACTTTTTATATAGTGTTTATTATTACAGAGTGCCAGCCACTCTGCTGATTTTTTACAATTATTATCTCATTTGATCCTCTCAACTCTGGGAGGTAGGTGCTGTTATTATCTTCATTTTACAATTAAGGAAACTGAGACAGGCAATGGTTAAGTGATTTGCCCAGGGTCACACAGCTAGTAAGTATCTGAGTTCAGATTTGTATTTAGGTCTTCCTGACTCCAGGAAGGTGTTTATGCCACCAGCTACCTCTAGATTTGAAGAAGGGTCTTGCCTCACCCATCTTAATGCCAAACACAAACTTTAACACTGTGTTGTAGATTTGACTTTCCTTGATCACAGCTTAATAGCAGAATAATAGTGTTTTGGCAGCAATAATGGGTAATTTTTTTCTTTCCAGACTGATTGGATATGTGAATTGAAGAGCATCCATGATTTTAATTTAAACCATTTGAGTAGTGGGGAAGATCTTGTCTTGTTTTCTAGCAAAAATTCAACCTTTTCTTTTTGGTTAATGTTCTCTGTGAAGCAATAGATTCAATCTCTCATCAGTGGAAGTGGGATGTTAGATAAGGTGGGAGACTTAGTGAAAAGCCATAAATCAACAAATGTTGTGTGCGTGCTCTGTGTAAGTAGGCACAGATGAGAAATAATTAGGCAAGTGGTCAATATTAAACCAAGAAAATATTGTTTTATTATTTAATTCTTTTCTTAGTCTGTTTCATTGGCATTGTGATGGGATTGAAATTTTGGGATTGAGAAAACTATATATCTCAAGAACTCCCAGATAATAGTTTCTATTGAATTAATGAACACAGCATATATTAAGCTCTTACTATGTGCAATGCATTATTTTAAGTACTGGAGATACAAATAGTAAACTAAGACAGTCCCAGCTGTCAAGGGGCTCACAGTTTAATGAGGGAGACAATACTATAGAAGGTTTCAGCTGCAAGTCAGATGGAAAGTCTCCATGGTCCTTAGGGTGCATTAGCTAAGCAGATGGTAATGCCTCTAATATTATTTCCATTGATAAAATCATATCTTTTTTTTTTTTTGCAAGGCAATTAGGGTTAAGTGACTTGCCCAGGGTCACACAGCTAGTAGGTGTCAAGTGTCTGGTCTGAGACTGGATTTGAACGCAGGGCCGGTGCTGTATCCACTGCACCACCTAGCTTCCCCCATATGATTTTCTTGAGCTAAACTAGTTTACAATGCCAAAGACTTTGGTGACAAGAACATTGTTTTCGGGGTTTTCAATAGATGTAGCTATAGCACCTTCAGGAGCAGTTTCCAAGATGTATCTCCACAAGGCACTGGGCTGGATGCATTATTGTTAGGGTGATTCTTGGCTTCAAGGTCCTGGACTGTCTCCTTCAGGGTCTGCAGGGAGATGATGGTCATAGTGGTGGTGATTTGACTTGCCTGGCCCATGCTGCCTATTGTTTCTCCCTCAGGGTGGCTTGTTCCTTGGGGTAGGCTGGTTTGCCTGCTCTGTGAATCACAGTTGATTGGTGGTTGGTAGGAAGGGCTGGCCCCTTCTCCATGGAAGTTGCTTCCTCAGATGAGGTCGTGAGGGCTAGTCTGGAAGGACTCGTGGTCTAGGGGATACTGCTACTGCTTATCTGTCTGTTGGTGGCAATTGTTCAACAGTTGTTGCTGGTGGTGATGAGGAAGGTGGACCCTTTATTCATAATAATTTCTCCCCTCAATGATGGCTGTGGGGATTGGGATGGAAAGTCTGGTGGTTTAGGAGACACAGGTTATTCCCCAAACTCTTATGCTTGTGAGAAAATGGATTTTCATACATCTCTAAAGTATGTAAATCAGTGTGAAATTCTGCTAGATAGATGTTTGATAATAAGATACCCCTTCTTTTAGAAGCAGACAATAAACTACTGACCA
This sequence comes from Vombatus ursinus, assembly GCF_900497805.2. Taxonomy (NCBI): domain Eukaryota; kingdom Metazoa; phylum Chordata; class Mammalia; order Diprotodontia; family Vombatidae; genus Vombatus; species Vombatus ursinus. The sequence continues at coordinate 12,693,473 of NW_020954610.1, read as the reverse complement.
TATCTGCATGATATTTTGAATTTAAAAAGTGTCACTTGAATTGATGAAGAATTCTTGTGGCAGCATATGTAAAAACCAGTAAAGCTAAACTGATGTTTGTTAAAGTTTTTTACTTTTATAAAATGTCACCAAGATGATTAAGGGTTAAATTTGTTTCTCTCAGTGAATGAATTGGATCATTTTTACTTTCCTATTATTTCATATACTATTTTTTTTCCAGTCTTTGAACTTTCTAGTTCATTATAAGCCTTCTGGGAATATCCAGTGAGATGTTCCCTATTAGATGGTTCTTAAGTCAAACTTCAGGGGTTCTTACAACTCCTGTCAGCCTCAGCTTTGCTTTCTCTGGGGACTGTTCACATCTTCTATCCTCCTGTAGCAGGCTGCAAACCCTTGTGTTTCCTGTTGCCTGCCAGCTTAATGCAAATCTAAGAGCAGCAGAAGACTAACAGTGCAGAGAGAAAAATGTACCTAGGGAACAAAGTCAGCCATTGGATCCTGTGGGGTTAGGGCTTCAGGTGGTAGCTCCAACATGTCAATCTGGATTAGAAATGGGAGAGAGCTATTTGCCTGGTGCAACACTAATTTCCTGCTACAGGAGAGACTCAGTTTGTAAAGGGCTTTTAGCATCTCCCAACAGAAAGGAAGGTAAATGAAAGATTTAACAAGAATAAACTAAGCTATTAATATAGCATGCCCAGCAGATCTAATGCTAATTAGAAAAAGTAATGCCACAAGGAAGAAGAGATTGCATACATCCTCCAGACAGTTTATAGAAGTGAAAACTATTTCATGCAAATATTTTAAATGTAGAAATACCCATTGATGCTATTTTTAAACAGATAGCAGAATAGTTTTTTTTTAAAATTAACATCTATATAATTTTCAAATTAGGTTAGAGATACAAATTTTTTTTAAAGGCTCACTGAATATTAATGTAAAAGCTTCCTGGTATTTAAACTCATTCTTCTCTATTACTTAAATTCTGAATATACACAATGTACAAAATATAAAATAATTCACTTGGTTTAAAAACAGACAGCTTTTTAAAATCTTGTAAAGTGTTTGACTTAAAAAAATTGTTCTTACTGAGAGTATTCTGTTTTTTTATCCAAACCCACATTTGTTAGCATATCCTAATAAAACATTTATGACAAAGCTCATCAAATGTATCCATAGGCTTAGATATTATGTAATTGTTTCAATGTTTGATAGTCTCTTATACACATGTTTTTATTATATTTTTGTCCTAAAAGACCCAAGTTGTTTTGCCATTTGACTCATTTAACCAATTTGAAAATAATCTCTGGACAAGAAATACTATATTTCATTCAAATTTAGAAAAAAAAAAAAGTTACCTCCTAAAACCAAGGCAACCAGAATGGTCAAGGGAGGAGGGGGGTTTGGATCTAAAACCATTAGATTAAATTCAGCAAATATTTATTAAGTACCCATTATATTCTAGGTACTGAGGATAAAAAAAAATGAAAAAGAACATAATTCTATCCTCAAAAAGCTTGCAGTCAGTTGGATGTGTAAACAAATAACTATGTTAGACTATGATAAATATGTAAAAGAGGTTCAAATGGTGATATGAGAGATGAGAAAAAGGAAGGATGATTTCTAGCTGAAATGGGGATTTGAAGGGTACGATTAAGAAAATTTTATAAAATGAAGCTATTTTGGCAGGTTGCTATTATAAAAATCAGGTTAAACAGTTAATAAACGAGGCCTGAGCCAAAGTGATGGAAGTTGGTATAGAAATGAGGGGTCAAATGCAAGAGATAGAAATAACAGCAACAATGGATTTAATTTTGTTTTGTTTTTCTTAAAATCAATTTTCAAATATTGTCAGATGGAAGGAGGGATTCGAATTATCTTTGTAGCCTCATAGGGCTGAGCTCAAATCTTTGGGCAGAAGTTGTAAGGAGGTAGATTTCAGTCCAATAAAAAGATGTTTCTAACTATTATAGCTGTCCAGAATTGGGCAGCTGTGAGTGTTCTCCCTTTCACTGGTTATTTTCAAGTATGGGTTGTATGATCATCTGTCAGGATGCTTTAGAGAGGATTCCTACATTGAGTAAGAGATTGACAGATACGAATATTAAGGTCCCTTCAGTCTTTTTCATTTAAATTCACACTGGTTCAGAAGGAGGAGTAGGTACATTCCTTGCTCTCCATTGCCACTTCTATATTCTCTCTCTATCACTTGGCATCTTCTCTTCCTTTAAGGATCATGCTATCCATACTATATTATCCTGTCTGGGTCTTGATGACAGTTATCTGTTGTCCCCTAGGTCATTCTCTATGACTCACAATCATCCTCTGCACCCTATCCCTTCGCTTAGCTTACACTATGGTACTTCAGTATACAGTTTGATGTTGAGAGTCGGTATGGTGCTGTGCGTAGAGCATTCTTGGAGTTAGGAAGAACTGAATTCAAATCCCACCTTAGATACTTACTAGCCATGTGCCCTGGGCAAGTCAGTTACCTCATCTGTAAAATGTGGGATTAGATTCATATTCAGTGAAAAGTGCTGTGGATTTGGTGTCAGAAGACCTGGGCTTAATTCATGACTTTCCCACTTACTACCTATGTGACCCTTGGGCAAATCACTTAGCCTTTTTTGGATTCCAGTTTCTTCAAGTGTAAAATGAGGGAGCTGGACTCAATGGCCTCGGAGGATCCTTCAGACTCAGTCTGTGTTGGGATGATTCCTTCAAATACCTGCTTTTCCGTTTCATCAGCTTTCTCCTCTCCCATGACCTATATTTCTAGTCTACCTTATAGAGACAGTTAAATTATTGATCTTATTATCACTATTAAGTATTCCACTCCATAATCAAGAACTTTTAAATTTCTCTGTCTGTAATAACCTCCTATATCCTATCATTCTGACCCTCCTAATTCCTTGTTCCTCCTAAATCTGTTCTTCTCAGAGATTTCTCTGCCTTCCTAAGCCCTCACTCTTGCTCTGGCTTCATTTTCCTTCTTACCAACATTGACTTTATAGTTAACCAGTTCAGTTACACATTATCCTAGATTTCCAAATCCCTTGCCCCTTTGTCCTTTCCTAATCTGCCCAGATGCTAGTGGTCCTTCCCATTACCTCCCCAGTTACATTGATGGGAGTGTATGTGTGTAATATGTAGCTTTTTAAATCTACTTATATGTTAATATATCATTTCCCCCAATTGAATGTATTCTCCTTGAGAACAGGAATTCTTTCATTTTTGTCTTTATATCTCCAGTGGCTGGCATATAGTAGGGATTAATAAATATTTATAGGTTATTCCTTCTGCTTAAGAAACTCCAGTGGCTCCCTTTTCCTCTAGTATCAAATATAAACTCCCCTATTAGGTGTTTAAATCCTTTCAGAACCTGCCTTCAGCCTTCTGCTTCAGCATTATTATACATGACCTCCCTTCTCACTAACTTTCAGCCAAACTGTCCATCTGGATGGTCTTCAAACACAAGATTCCATCTCCCATCTTTATATCTTTGCACTGGCTTTCCCCTATGCTTGGAATGCGCTCTATACTCTTGCCTCTTAGGAGCCCTAGTTTTATTCATGGCTCAATTCAAGTGCCCTCTTCTTTATGAAGTCTTTGGTGCCTTCCTTTCCAAATTACCTTGTGTTTATTTTATATATACTTGTATATATGTACATGTTGTCTCCTCTGCTAGAGTGTAAAATCCTTGAGGGTAGGGATTGTTTCATTTTTGTCTTTGAATCTCCAGTACCTGGCCACATAGTATATGCTTAATAAATATTTGTTTGGTATATTCTAGTAAAATTGTATGACCATCTGTCAGGATGTTTTTAGAAGGAGTTTCAGAATTATATGAGAGGTTGGACTAGATGACTACAATCCCTAAATTCAGTATATTCAGATTCTCAGAGAAATGCTTGAATGATATGTTAGTACCTAATTTTATTTACATGTATACATATTTACACGTTGTATATACACACATGTGTATATGTACCTATATGTGTATACATATAGATACACATACAAGCCTTTTAAAAATGTTTATTCTGTGCCAAGAGATTTACTAAGTATTAAGGATGCCAAGACAGTAACAGTCTGTATTCTCAAGGAATTTACATTCTGTCAGGGAAGATAACATACATAAAGAAGCATGTACAAAATAAGAACTTTTGTGTGAGGAGGAGAACTATCAGCTGGAAGGAATCAAGAAAGACCTTGTATCTTTGTGTGAGCAAGGCACTTGTAAATCAGGTGGGAATTTGAAAGCCTCTAAATGCATCGTAGTGTTTCTGTGTGAATTGGTGGGAGTACTTGTATGCAATCACAGATCCACCAAAGTAGTCCTAGTAGTAATAGAAACTCAAATTTGTAGTGTTTTAATGTTTGCACAATACTTGTTTTCACACCTCTGTGAAGTAGTATCAAAGTATTTTTGTTAACTCATTGATTCTTTGTATTATTAGAATACTACTCCCACAGTTTTTAGGTGCCATTTAGTATTTTGATTTACTTTACCACATAAAAAAGGCAAAAACTTTTGTATCAACTTTTTTGCTCTTATGTTTGGAAACATTCATTTTTCTGTAACAGGTCAAATGTGTTTTATTCTGTTTTTCCCTTATATCCCAATCTCTCCTGTCCCCAATTCCAGATTATGTCAGTGAATGCCTCTACCATAGGTCTTAACTCTTAAAGTAGTAAAAATGTGGGCATTTTTTGAGTAATGGCTTTTCTAAATAAGGCAAAGCACTGGGTAATAGCTTGACAGTTGATTATAGTAATGGATATTTTTATCTCTCTGAATACAATAGCTGTTATATTTGATGGTCTTTTAAAATTTTAAATAACAAATTTAAAATAATGAAATTACATATGATTGTTCCACCCTGTCTTTTTACTAGTAAATTCAACTATTGATGATCTCTGTACAGAGTTATCTGCTTAACAAGTGTAAGCTCCTTCAGGTCAGGAATTGTGTTTTGCCTCTTTGTATCCTCAGCGATTAACATAGTATCTCTCTCATAGTAGGGCTTAATAAATATTTATTGACTGATTAATCTACATTAAATTTGAAATTCTGGGTCAGCTTTTCTCCTATTAGCTTTACTGTTTTCCATTCCTCTTCTCATTTATATTAAGCAGGTCAGGGAATGCATAGTTTTGAACGGATTACCTGTGTCATAATTTGGAAGATAAATCTGATATCCACCCCACCGCCTAAATAATGTATTTCAAGTAAAACACACATATTTTTATTTGCTGCTGGTTTTGATTATCCACTCTCCAGTGCTGCCATTACAGATATACATATACATCTATATACAATTGGCTATATGTGATTCCAAATTAAAGTACTTTTCAATTAAAATTGTACTGAAACTGTAAACTATGTTTTTCTTTTACTCTGTTTTTTAAGCGATGGTAAGAATCAATGTTTAACATTGACATAGAGTGCTTTCTGTATATATAAGAGATAGTAGGAAGAGTCTTAGCTTTTCAACTGTGTGACATAATGGAAAGAGTACCAATTGAGTCAGTTGGTTCATATCTCACTTTTAAAACCTTAGGTTCTTTGTTAAATCTTCTGGGCCTCAGTTTCGTTATCTAAAAAATGAGAGGGATAGACTAGATGGCTTGGTGGGGTCTCTTCCAGTGTTACATCTTTTCTTGTTCTTAAACATTAGAACCATAGGAAGTTAGAAAAACAACAAAGATCTTTTAGCCCAAACTTTTGATTTTGTAGAGAGGAAATTTTGAGAGAATTTATAGAGAGAAATTATAGAGAGATTTTATATGTATATATATGTGTGTGTGTGCTGAGAACTCAGGATACAAAAAGAGTGGAAAGACAGTCCCTGTCCTCAAGGATCTCGAAACCTAATGGGGAAGACAACAAGCTAACAAACAAGCTATATTACAAGAAGAATAGTAAGTAAATAAGAGAGGGAGGACACTAGAATTAAGAGGGGTTGGGAAAGGCTTTCTGTAGGAAATGGAATTTTAGTTGGTACTTAAAGGAAGCTTGGGAAGGCAGTAGGTGAAGATGAGGAGGGAGAGCATTCCAGGCTCAGGGGAAAGCCAGAGAAAATGCACAGTGCCCAAGATGGAGAATCTTTTTTGTCAGACAGCAAGAATACCAGTGTCACTGAATCAAAGAATACGTAGTGAGGGGCAAAGTGTAAGACGACTGAAAAGGTAGGAGGGGGCTAGGTTGTGAAGGACTTTGAATGCCAAACAGGATTTTGTATTTGATCTTTGAGGCAATAGGGAGCCACTGGAGCGTATTGAGTAGTGGGGTCACATGGTTGGACCTTTGCTTTGGGAAAATCACTTTGATGGCTGAATGGAGGATGGTTTGGAGTCAGGGGAGACTGGAGCCAGGCTGCCCCACCAGCAAGCTGTTGCAGTAGTCTAGCATGGTTTGGACATGATGAAAGTCTGCATCAAAATGGTGAAAATATCAGAGGAGAGAAAGGAACATTTTTCAGAGATGTTGCAAAATGTATTATTGACAGCCACTATGATCTACCTTGTGCTGTAGTTATTTATGTGTTTTGGTTTTGTGGTCCAAATACTACCATTTCCCCACCTCCCCAAAATTGTGAACTCCTTTTGTAAATAAGAACTGTGTCATTGTTGTTGTCAAATTTTTCAGCATGGAACCTTGAACATAGTTAAGTGCTGGATGATTTATCTGTTGAATTGAATTAGATCTCCATAGAAGTTTTTATTCACAATTAAGCATTGATCCTTCTGTGAGAATATTGGTAGGGAAATAAGCTGGAACATTCAGATGTGACCTTTCTATAGTGTAGTGGACTATTGGTTTGAGGACTAACACAATCTGCCACTTTCTAGTCACATGACCTTGGATAAGTCACTTAACATATCTGAATCTCAGCTTTTCCATGTTAAACTTACCTTGTAAATGGTAGACTAAAAAGATAGATTTTAATTGTTTGATTCCTAGTCCAGTGCTCTTTCCATACTAAACTCTTTTTTGTTTTGTTTAGTTTTGTTTTTGGTTAGGCAATGGGGTTAAGCGACTTGCCCAGGGTGACACAGCTAGTAAGTGTTATATGTCTGAGGACGGATTTGAACTCAGGTCCTCCTGAATCCAGGGCCAGTGCTCTATCTACTGTGCCACCTAGCTGCCCCCTATACTAAACTCTTAAACAATTCACTGTGCTTGTATCTTACAGTGTCTTCAGTGCAACTGTATGTAGAAGGCATGCTCCTCATTCAATGATTTACCTTTAACATCTATAAAAACTGTGAAGAGTTTATTTTTGTTTTTAAAAAAATACTTTTGACCAAGTGTCTTTAAGATCCAAATAAAATACTTAAAATCATTGATAGTGCAGCTACGTGGCTCAGTGGATAAAGTGTAGGGCCTGGAATCAAGAAGACCTGAGTTCAAATTATAAGTCAATAAAATTATTTAAGGAGTTGCAAGGGTACACCAAAAATGTTATAATTTCATTTATTAGAAATCAATTTGGAATGTCTGGTTACTGTAGAGGTCAATTAGTTCATTTTTTACTGTTATCACTCATATGAAATATGAATACAGAAAATAAAATGGATTTTTTATACCAATCTCATTCAGTTTTGGTTGGTAGGAATTATTCCTTCAATTGTATCTTTCAAATTTTTTAACAATCCATAAATGCCTAAATTAAATAAAGTATCCATGGGTGAACATGATACATAGGTGTCTTTCAAATACTATGTTGAGAATGAAACTATTGGTTGAAAGAAAATGGAAACAAAAATTTCTCACTAATTTATTTGTGAACTAAACATCAAACAACTTTATAACATGCTAAAAATGCTATATACCAAATAGAGTTTTCTATATAAAAAAACTCTGCTATGTATAATTAAACTGTGCAATTTATTTCCTTTCATATTGAATAGAGGGTATGAAAGGGTTAATGGAAAGCCAAGGGGTGTAGGGACCAAAAGGATTGGGAACCCCTGTCTTAGAGAGTTGTATAGGCACTAAAGGGCTCAGTCACTGGTCACAGAACCAGTGTGTGTCAGAGACAGAACCTGCACCCAGGTCTTCCTGAAGCCATGGTCAGCTCTCTTTATCTACTATACCATAAATGTATCTTCTCTACCATAGATGTATTTTCAGTTTTAAAAATCTGATTTTGAAGTTTTCATATGATTTTTTGATAATGATGCTTTGATTGTTTAAATGATGACATTAATTATAGACTCATCACTTCATAATTTTATTTGAATATTCTGTATTTGAACTATTCTTGAACAATTTTCCTGGTAAAAATTTTGTACTTATAGACTTGGGTTTAGCAATGATCTGGAACCAATTATCTCTTTCTATAAGGAGAATAAATATTCTTATATAAATGTGTTATTGGTTTATTAAAGTGGGATATAAGGAGTTCAGATATTAATTACCAATGGAGGTTTAGTTGTGCCATTTACATCTCAAAATATTATAAGCAATAAAAATTAGTATTCATATATTCCAAGATTTCAGATTACATATTTTATCTTTTGGAAAACACAGTTACATAGAATAATAGAACTAGAGCTGGAAGATAACCTTACAGGAAATGTGACTCCATTATTATACATATGAGGAAACTGAGGCCCAGAATAGTTGTGACTTGTCTGACATCACATAGATAATAAATATTAGAGACTGGCATTTGAGTATTTGAACCTAGGCCCTCTAATTCTAAAATCTGTGTTTTTTCTGTTTTACCATTCAGAAAAGCAGCCATGTTACTAGACCATTTACTTAGCAGTCATATCTTCATAGTAATAATTCATATTTTTATGTAACAGGTTAGGGTTTGCAAAGCACCTTCCTTCCAACAAACCAGTGAAATAGGTGGATCAAGTATTATCACTTCCATTTTACAGATAAGGAAACTGAGGCTCAGTTGAGGCTTGCCCATCTGTAGGCACACAGTTATGAATTGAACCAGTACACAGGACTTTGCCGAAGGTTATGAATAAGATGGACACAGTCCTTTGTGAATATCTTACATATAACTCGCCCATGATTTCATATGTCTTTATAGACATTGTAACCCTTGAGCAGTTTGTGAGCATTTCAGTTACTATGTTTAATATTTTTTCTTCCTTTCATCTCAGTTTCTTTTCACCTTCTCCACTTTATTGATCCAGTTGTATGGTAAGGACTTGGCAGGGACTTTGAGTCCACCTTTTGAAAAAGATTGGCTCTAAGTTAAAATAGTGTTAAAATAACTTTACTTGCAATTCAGGATAATTTTCACTTTAAATTCATTCAGACTTGAAAAATGTTAATAAGCATTGTTTTCTTTAATTAACAAAGAGCCTGTATTTCCTTGGACATTAGTCATAAAGAAATTTGGTGTAGTTAAATAAATAGTATTTCCAATATAGCAGATATTGGGATTGTGATAAACTATGGAATTGGCAGTGAATATCTTGAAAAGGCTAGCTCCTTTGAGCAGGTAAATCATTGTCAATTTTCCTAACTGCTTACAGAACTTGTGATTATATTTATTTGATAGTATAAAAACAGTCTGTAGGTGTGTTGTTGAACACTTGTAATCCCTGCTCCTGGGAGGGATGGGGTTGAAGCTGACAGTTCTCTTGAGCTTGTGGGTTCTGAGCTATATTTGGCTAACGCAATTAAGTATCCACATCCAGTCTATATGATGAACCCTTGTTGGGGGGACCCTAGGTTGCCTAAGGAGAGGTGAACCAGCCCTTGTCAGAAAGCCCCTGTGCTGATCAGAATGAGATCTGGCCCGTGATTAGCTCCCACAATTCCAGCTTGGTTGAGATAAGGAGACCCAATCTATTTTTCTTTTAAATTTATTTATTTTTAGTTTGCAACATTCACTGCTGTAAGCTTTTTAGTTTTAAATTTTCTGCCTCTTCCTCCCTACTTCCCTTCCTAAGATGCCGGGCAATCTGACATAGACTCTACATCTACGTTCGTATTAAACATGTTTTCACATTAGTCATGTTGTAAAGAAGAATTAGAATCAATAGGAGGAACTACAAGAAATAAGAAACAAAACAAAACAGAAGAGAAAAAAGAGCAAATAGTATGCTTCGATCTGCATTCCAAGTCCATAGTTCTTTCTCTGGATGTAGATAGCCTTTTCCATCATGAGACTTTTGGAGATGAGACCCAATCTTTTTTAAAAAATAAAATAAAAATAAATAAAAAGGAAAGCAAAGAAATTATCTCGTTATAACAAATATCTGTACTTTGCCTTCTGAATGAAACTTCAGGTCTGAATTTTTTTAGGAAACATTCATTAATTACTGGTTATTTGTATCTTTTTCACATGGAATCAGCATTAGTTGTAAAATTTCTAAGTGTTTTCCACATTTACTTCATTTATCTCATGTTGAAACATTGGTTGTTAATTTTATACTTTTTATATTTTCAGATAACTTGGATTTTTACTCCAATAACAGCTGAAATAGCAAGTCTTGATAGTGGAAATATAGATGAAATTTTAAGTAAGTACTTGGAAACTTAATTTTCTTTTTATAATTACTATTCCATAAAGAATTGCCTGTGTGAAATTACTGTAAAACTCTGACTAATTGGAATACTTGGGAAATCAGTATTTTGACTAATTTAATTTCGTTAGTAATTGAAGGGAAACCAGAAAATACTTCTGATTTCAAGGATTGTTTAATCTTTCTAGAAATATATTGCAACTTCCTTACTCTATTGAATATATTAAACAACTTTATGTTTTTGTGATAATTCATCGTCTTATTATAGCTCAGTTTGTATTACAATTCTTAATATCAGTTTCAGGCTGACTTACAAATTCAGTTCTCACTATGTATATATAATACAGTAGACATGGACATTATAGTATTTGGAGCTGTGTACTTAATGATCTGAAATCATACTCCAAAGGTTGCTCTTTAAACAAAATCACTGATAATTTGATTAGTTGTCAACTACCTCATTTATGAAAAAATGTACTTTTTTTGATGCCTTATTGGTTGAAAATTGCTGCTTAGTTACATTCCAAGCAGATAGTGTTTTGTGGTTATATTTACAAGTAATGTGATTGTAGCCTCTGTTAAAGAGTTTGGGGATGGGTATGGAGATGGTTTTCCATTTTTGAAATAGTAATAGGAAAGTTACTTTGTGGATGGTGATTATAATTTTGAGGTAAAACATGTGATTTGTTGAAAAATTTAAAAACTTTGTGTTTTTAGAGTTTGCTTAAGTTTTTCTTTAGTGATTGTTACTGTTAAGTAATGTATCAATATCCACTCATTGGAGTAATACTGCAAAAATTAAAGTGATATGGGTTAAAATAAACAGCATTTTATAATGAATGTTAGGGGACATGCAAATATATTGTTGTAATATATTTTGTCGAAATCGAAGTCCTACTCTGAAAGACCTCTCTGTAGTTAATTAGGGAGTCAAAAGAAGTGATTCAAATCTAGTAAGTTGATGGGGGAGGTATTACATCTGTATCACTTTTTGTCTAAGGCCTGAGCTATTTTCCCGGTTTGTTTTGATGGGTAGTGTGGAATTTAAGTGGCTTTTTGCAACTTGACGGCAAGGCAAAAGTATTATATGGAATTTGACTTTCTCCTCATTCCTTCCTGTGGTGATATGCAAAAATCATAATTATTTTGTTATAGAGAGTTATTGATAAGTGAATAGGGACCAAAGAAAATACAGTTAATCCTCAATTTTTGTGAGGACAATGTTCCTAGAAAACAGTGCAAAAGTAAAAAATGTGAATATTGATACATTGAAACTATGGGTGTTAGATTCCCATGACCGTCGAACACTTTTTGCTAGTATTTTGCTAGAGACTGCTGAAAATATACTTTTCTGCATATAGTTCTTTATAACAAAATATTAGTTCTGATAATATACACTTTCCCTAACACAGTAACTGTGAAATAACCCATAAAGTAGACAAAATAAAATTGGCAACATGCAAAAAACATTTTTTTTCCTCTCTAGTAATTCCGTGGAATTCTGTGAACTTTTGTGTCAATATCTCAATTTAAAAAATATTGATTTCAGATAATATTCATTTTTCATAATACATGAAATCTACACTCCCTTAAATACTGACTAGCAAATAAAATTCTTAAAACGAAAACATTTTTAAACTTCTTAACTTCCACTATCAGATGGTAGTGTGAGGGCGTTGTGCTCTACACAGACTACCTTGGAGATATTGTAGGTTAGGTTTCAGACTACTGCAATAAAGTGAATATCACGATAAAGCGAGTCACACAAATTTTTTGATTTCTCAGTGCACATAAAAGTTATGTTTACCCTATACTGTAGTGTATTAAGTGTGCAGTAGTATTATCTATAGAAAAAAAAGCAATGTACGTACCCTAATTAAAACATCCTTTATTGCTAAAAAATGCTAACTATCACCTGAGCCTTTGGCAAGTCATAATCTTTTTGCAGGTAGAGGTTCTTGCTCTGATGTTGATTGATGGCTGCTGACTGATCAGGGTGGTGGTTGCTGAAGGTTGGGATGGCTGTGGCAATTTCTTAATAAAAGACAGCAATGAAGTTTGCCACATTGATTGACTCTTCCTTTCACTTGAACACTTAGAGGTCATTGTAGGGCTATTAATTGGCATAATATCAATATTATTGTGTGTCAGGGAATAGGGAGGCCGGAGGAGAGGGAGAGAGACAGGGGAACAACCAGTCAGTGGAGCTGTCAGAACACACATAGCATTTATCGATTAAATTCATCGTCTTATGTGGGTATGGTCTGTGGTGCCCCAAAACAATTTCAGTAGTAACGTTAAAGATCACTGATCATAGATCACCATAATAGACATAATAATAATGAAGAAGTTTGAAATACTGTGAGAATTACCAAAATGTGACACAGAGACAGGATGTCAGCACATAGGCTGTTGGGAAAATGATGCCAATGAACTTGCTCAACGTGGGGTTGTCACAGATCTTCAGTTTGTAAAAAATAGAATCTCTGAGAAGCACGATAAAGTGAAGTGCAATAAAATGAATTAGGCCTGTACTATATTGCTATAAACCTCTCTACCTTGGCTGCCCTCTGAAAACCAAGGACTTTAGTCACTGCTGTTGGAAAGTCTCACCATCATGTTAGAGCCCAAATGACTTCCATTCTGCTTTGGAGGCATAATTGTAACAACAAAACTTGAGTTTTAAAAACAAACAATGGAAATATGTAATAAATACATGGGGAGCTCTTTCCAACAATAGGGTGAACATGAACAATGAAACAGCTACTAGGATGCCCGCTGCTCCACAAACTTACGCATATTGTGCCTCTATTTTTTTTCTCTACTTTGTATAGCTGTGAGTGTGCACGTTTGCCAATGTAAAAGTGAAAATGAGGTTACTAGGGGGCAGCGAGGTGGCACAGTGGATGGAACACTGGCCTTGGACTCAGGAGGACCTGAGTCCAAATGCGACCCCAGACACAAAACACTCACTAGCTGTGTGACCCTGGGCAAGTCACTTAACACCATTGCCTAGCCAAAAAAAAAAAAAAAAGAAAGAAAATGAGGTTACTAATAAAGTCATGTGAATGCTTGAAGTCACAAAAGTTAAATGCACAAATGTTGAGAATTGGACTGTACTTGCTATATGGTATTGTTAGTTGTAGAAAAATTGTTGTGATCAAATGGACCATCTTTTAGAATTTTGAAGTAGCTTTGTGCCTATGTAGCCAATCTTAATTTTCCCTGCTAATGGAGCTTATACACAAATCTCATTTACAGCGCTTAGTTTTATTTCTCCCCTAGCTCTTATGAAAGCTGATACCTGTAGCTAAATTGATTTATCTTAAATTGATCCTTCTCCTTCCCCTGATCCTTTGTAGTGCCAAGAACAATGAAACCATCTAGAGAGAATGTATATTAGAAGACTGTGAAACAAAGGGGGACTTCAATAACTGTATAAGTTAGCCCTGACTGATTGCATGCGGGTTTCTGAATAAAATTCAGATGATAGTAACAGGAAAAATATGGATATAAGTAACTTAAGTATGATTTTTTTTTAAATTTCAGACAATGCAGATGTTGCTTTAGTTAATTTTTATGCTGACTGGTAAGTAACAGTTTTGTTTTCTTGAATATTAATATTTTTATGTTTCATAATTGAATTTTTTCTGGTAGGAAGGATTGGGAAATCTTTTTTCTCCCATATTTATGGCCATTTAGATGTAAGAAAAGGGCAAGGGAGCACATACCAATAAAAACAGTTTAGTGAATTGTTTATTTTAGGAGGGAGAAAAATATTTTCTCCACTTTTTCAGTTAATAGGTAGCACAAAACTCCATTTGATAAATATAGTAGAGAACAGAAAATATATTCTGGTTCCTTTTGGCCAGCTAAAGAGAGAAAGAGAGGTGAGGGGGAGGATAAAGAAAAGGAGTGATGAGAAAGAGGAGGAAGAAATAAGAAAAATAGAGGAGAATAGGAGGAAATATATTGGAGGGATTACCCTCTTGTGCTCAGATGTCTAAAAGATATAGCACAAGGAAAGCTTTAGTTACTCTTAACAGCTTCATTATGGGACAAAATATCTTCCCTGAGTTCTTTATCCTTAATCTTTGCATGATTTAGTTTTTATGGTATAGATGGCAAAAAGGGAAAGGAAAATCCTAACTATTATTTCCGTAGTGTGCCTTAGAGTTTATAAATTATTTTTCTCACAACTTCACAGTTAGCTAAGAAGTACAGACACTTCCATTTTAAAGATGAAGAAACTGATGGTCAGAGAAATTGGGTGACTTGTTTGCAAGATATGTGGCAGAAGCAGGCACGTTCTCAGACCAGCTCCCATGGTCCTGGAGAAATAGAACAGAACTTAACAGTATAGTAGGGCTAATGATCATCTAGTATTCCCCCTCCTTTGTTTTAAACTTTTATTGATGCCTTTGGTTTTTATATTGCCTTAATTTCTGAATGAGGCAGCCAGGTGGCTTAGTGGATAGAGTGCTAGGCCTGGCGTGAGGAAGACCTGAGTTCAAATCAGATCTCAGACACTTAATAGCTGTGTAACCCTGGGAAAGTTACTTAACTTATGTTTGCCTTAGTCTACTGGAGAAGTAAATGGTAGGCTACTCTAGTATCTTTGCGAAGAAAACCTCATGGACAGTATGGCCCCAGGATCATGAAAAGTCAGACATGACTGAATGATTGAACGACAGTTTACGAATATGTCCCTTCCTCCTTCCCTGACTAATAAGTGAGTCATTATTTATCAGGTACTTATAGTGTACTAAAGACTCTGCTAATAATCACTGGGGATACAAATTAAAATTTAAGATAGTTTTGGTTCTTAAGGTTTTTATCTTTTAATTGGGAGAGAGAACACACATTGGAGGTTTCAGCAGCAGGGGGGATGGCAAGGCCCAGGGGTTCAGCAGGTGTGTTGGTAGATCAAGTGGCAATGCCTGGCTGTCTGGAGGGCATTAGCATTAGGGTAGATAGTAAGGCCTAGAGGCCCCCCTTCTTATTGCAAGGATTATAATTGATGCATCACTGCTCCTTGCAGTATTTTTCAAGTTTAAAGCTTTTTTTTTGGGTAAACACACACACATGCATACACGCGCATAATTTTTTTTCATGATGTGTGTTAGGGACTTTACATACAAAGATCTCTATCTAAAATAGATTGCTTTTCTTTTGTGCTAATTGGCAAGCATGGAGATGAAACCACCAAGCTTGAGTTAGTCTAATATACTAATTTGATTCATGATTGATCTGTAATTTCTTTCACTGTACCAGCAGATATTGGTACACACATCTGCCCACTTCAGACTTAGTAGATAAATCCTAGGGAGTTGTGCCTGAGACTAACGGAAATTAGGAGACTTGCCATAGGCTCACCCAGCTAGGAAGGGTTAGAGGCAGAACATGAATCCATCTGTTTTGAAATCTAAGCCTAATAACCCTCTGTAAATTCTTGTCACCTTTCTACTTTTAAAGATAACTTAACAGATATAATAAAATCTGAGTATTATAGTGATAACCAAGCACTTTTCTGAAAGCTTTAGTTTCAGTTTTATAGGTAGTATTGTCATGTCACAGTAATAGCACAGATTTCTCTGTTTCAGTGCAACTCTAAAAGATCTTTAGATCTGTATTCATTCTGTAAGCCTTAGATACTTTACTTCCCTTACAAGAAAACCTATCTACATCTTCATTCTTATATACTCTTTTTGGTCTTTGAATTCCTTTAGAAAAATACCAAAGTGGTTTAACTTTATTTGAAAACTGTTACATTGTAAATAAATTAATGGTATATTTTTTCAACATGAATAAACTCACAATGAGTATTAATAACTATAATAAAATCTGAGTACTTTATTTTTCCATTTTAATTTGTATCTTCACTGTGAATAGGTGTCGATTCAGCCAGATGTTGCATCCAATTTTTGAAGAAGCCTCCAATGTCATTAAGGAAGAATATCCAAATAAGAATCAAGTAGTGTTTGCCCGAGTAGATTGTGATCAGCACTGTAAGTACTCAGTCATATTGTTAGTGGCAGGGATCATCTTGTTCATTTTAAATGCTTTGTTACAGTCTATTTGAAGTGGCATATCAAAAACGATTTTGTGACCTTTTCCAAGATGATGGTGATTGTTAATGTTTAATCTTGGAAACTTATTACCTAAAGCTTTACTTTTATCTTTGTGAAGTATTAAATCGTGATACGGTTGGATTGGTTTTGTTAAAAAAAAAATATATATATATATATATATATGCATATATATTAGATGAGGAAGAAGGAGAACTGGTACAAAATAACAAGGTTTTAATTAGAGCAGTAATAATAAAACTTACTCAGATTTAAAAATAGATTTTAAACTGGGTATGAATAATGATCGGACTTCTGATGTCTTTAGAAACATCTTAAAGATTGACCACAATAGAGATTTTTATGTTTGTTTGTTTGCTTGTTTTGGATAAGATCTGTGATTTGATCTGTGTAGGCAACTCCTAGTGAGGAAAAGCCCTCCCACTAGATGTAGTGCTCAGAATCTGACCCTCTTGGAGAGTTCTCTGGGAGCACTGAGAGACTAAGTGAATTATGTGACTAGGGTCCCATAACCAGTGTTTGTCAGAGGCAGGACCCAGCATCTTCTGACACCAAGTTCATCTCTCTCCCCAGGACTCCCGGGCTGCCTCAGCTGTTATAGTTATTTAAATCTTTTTTTTTTTTTAATCACAGTCATTAATTATTTGATTAGATTTAATGGATTATTGTTAATTACTGTGGCACTTTATAACATCTTTGGAAGCTCAATTGTCTGATTGCTATTATCATTTGAGCACTTAGAAAGATCTTATGTATGACTTATTTGAAGTCATATATTAGCACTGAATACCCTTCATGATATGGTTCATGTTTCAGTGCGCAAGAGCATGCCTGTCAGTTTCCTTTAACCTTCGGCTAAGAAGTGAGTATCAGTGCTGGAAGTAGTGCCTACATCTTAGAACTGTCATTCTTAGGAGTTCAGTGTCTACCTCACTGCTAATTAGACGCCTCCCACTCTCCCTATCAGCTTTTCTTTGTTCTACTCATTCTGTGGAAAGGATTAGAAATAAAAATACCAGACTTAAAGAATTTCTCAAACCTTCTATTCACAGTTTTCCCTCTCACAAGCTAATAACTCATTCCTAATCTAAATAATTAAGCAAAAGGATAGAACCTCTAGCAGAGATATCTCACGCAGGTACAGACAGAGTTCTTATCCTTCTTCATCCCACACCACTTCATAGGTTCTATCTCCTTCACCTCAAAGACTTTACAGGGGCAGATAGGACACTAACTCCTAGTTTGAAAATGTGTGGGTTATCTATTGGGTACTACAGGGTACATAGCAAATCAGAAATCATGTTTTCATGCCTAGAGTTCCTAGGAAAAAAAGTAGATACTCTCCTTATAGACTGTCAAATCCTCCGTTGTATGTTGGAGAGATGCAGTCGTTCTTAAAGTCTAAAGTGTGCTGGCCTCAGTGCCCATATTTACCAGGTTTTGTTGTTTTTAGGTTTGTGTTTTGCATCTGCTAAGTCTTGTGTAGATGGCATTTCTTCCATTAGAGACTTATAAATTCAAGTTTCTAGCCATAACTTCTGTTGATGGAAGTTACATATAAATGCATTTTCTTAAAATTTTTTTCCCCCAGTGCTTAGCACCATGCCTGTCATGTAGTAGGAACTTAAGAAATGCCTGTTGACTTGACTTTTCCCCCTACTATGAGAAATTCTTGCATTTTAAAAAAAAATGGATGACATGGTAACTTTAATAAGTTGGTCATTGTTTTCTCCATACCTTTGTTCCTCTCGAGCTCTGTTGCTGGTCTTGGAGTTGATTTTGTGTGAATTCAGGGTGGAAGAGTCGCCCTGTAGCAGTGGTGCTGGTGACCCTGTATTTTTCAAGTTAATATGCAGGGTGATCCAGGCAGTGTGCAAGGTGGATTCTTCTCATACTACCCTTTAGGACAAGGTATTTTTGTTGTGATGTTTTTAAAAATTACATTCTTCAACTATTTGCCTGTAAAACAATGGTCAGAAACTTCCTTAATTCTAAGACACAAGCAATGCTTATGGATACCACTCTCAGAAATTATTTTGGCTCAATGTAATGAAGAATTTCCTAAGAAGTAGAGCTATCAAAAATTAATTAGGTTTCTCCAAAGGTAGTGTATTCTTTTCCACAGAAGTGTTAGAGGATGGATTATCATTTGTCTGGGTTGTCAGAGGAGTTTCTATTCCATCCAGGTAGAAAGAGTAGATGGCCTCTTAGGTTCCTTCTAGGGCAGCTAGGTGGCGCCATAGTGCATAAAGTGCTGGGCTTGGGAGTCAGGAAAACTTGTCGTCCTGAGTTCAAAATGGCCTCAGACACTAGCTGTGTGACCCTAGGCAAGTACGTTAACCTGTTTGCTTCAGTTTCCTCATGTGTTAAATGAGCTGGAGAAGGAAATGGCAAACCACTCCAGTACCTTTGCCAAGAAAACCCCAAATGGGTCACTAAGAGTTGGACACAACTGAACAAGTTTCTTCTCACTCTGAGATTGTGACCTGTGAAATCCGTTCTGTAACTCTAAGAGTCTCTGATTGTTTAAATTTATATTTTCTTCTTAGCGAGGTTGAGCATTTTTCAAACAATTATTTATAGTAACCTGTTGGAGATTGGATTTTGCCCTTAAGTATTATTATCAGTTCTTTATCACTTAATGACTTTTTTTTTTTTTTGGAGACTGATACATGGGAGCATAGGATTTAGAGGTGAAAATTTCCCTTGAGGTCTTCAAGTCTAACTCTCTCCTTTCCTGATGGAAAATGGAGACTCCGAGAGGTGAAATAAGTTGGCTAATATCATCCTAGGAATGTCTACTTGGTTACCTCATTTCTATCCTTGTAAATATTTCTGCTGTAGAAAGAAAACCCAAGGCCTCTCCCCCTCAGTCACAGATCCCGTATGGTTCCTTTCAAGTAGGAGATCGCCATGTCACTTGAGTAGCCTCCTTTTCAAGCATTTTAGGTTTTTTTTTTTTCCTTAACAGAGTAAGACTTCTTTCTTTGATTGGACTTATTCACTGAATGTGCTCTCTTTTCTCATACTACCTTTGAAGATAATGTTTTGATGCAACATGCTTTGCAACAAGCATCACTCCAAACAAACCCCACTGAAAAGCATATCATTGCCCAGAAAGTTAAGCAAAACTGCCTAGTGGTGTTGTCAGCCATTTGAGAGAAGACGTGTGCCATTGAGAGAGAGGTGTGATCATGAAGTCTTATCTTTTCTTTTTTTTCCCTCATACAGTCATTCCATAATGTACACCCAGCTAAGTCGCTTAGGACTCTTTACTCCTAATCTAGTGGTTTTTTTTGCTATATCAGACCTTTAGTTTTTGCCTTCAAGTCAGCTTCCAAAAGCTTCTAGTTTTTTAAAAATTCTAATACTCTTATATTTACTCATATCCCTTTGATGAGAATAATAAATCATAGTAATAGCTCTATTTTGTGTGGTATAAGAAATAGGACAGGAATATTGTGAAGAACTATTATTTGTACTATATTTTAAAAATCTTTGCTTTGACCCTTCTGTCCTTGGCTACCACACCATATCTTTCTTCCCTTTCATTTCTAAGCATTGATTTCAGATCCTTGGGTGGTGACTTAGTGGCCTCATGATCTTGGGCTCATCACTTACTTTCCCCTGTCCTCAGTATTCTCATATGCTAGGTGAGGGAGGTGAACTAGATCAGGGGTTCTTCATCTTTTTTGTTGAGTGGACCCCCTTTCTCAGAATGATGTTTTTTAAATTAATAATATACATAAGATTATAAAGGAAATCAATTACACTGAAATACAGTTATCAAAATATCTATTTTTAAAGTACATGGCCTTGAGGTTAACAACCCCTAATGGATGAAATTCTAAGGTCCCAAATCAGAAATTCATGATTTAACATAGCGCTATGGAATTTATTGTAAACATCAACTTGGTGAGGTAGGTAATGCATATATTATCATAGTGGTGTTTTTTTTTTTAAAAGACAAGGAAAATGAGGTTCAGAGAGCCCCAGGTAGGTACAGTGACTTGCCGGAGGTCATACAGTGAATTCATGGCACAGCTAGCCTAGCGTTTCCTCTGTACCCCTATTTCTTGCTCCTCAGATCTTCCCTACAAACTTATATTAGTAGAACACTGTGAAACAATAGGTGTTAAATAGTTCATTTGTCTTATAGAAGCTCAAGTTGAATTGATTTATATTCAGAGAAAACATCAGGGCTCCTTGTCTTACTAAAGTCAGTTCTAAGGGTAAGTTAGACAGTCTGGTAGATTGGGAATAGCACTGGGATTAGCCAGAGAAGTTGGGTTCAAACCCTGACTCTTCTGTTGGTGACCTTGGAAAGACAAGTCCATTAACCTCTCAGTTACCTCTTCTCTAACACCTGTCTTCCTGTGAATTCCTTAGTGATGGGTTATACTGTGCAGGGAGAGGGGGCCAGCGGAGGAATCTAGGTATTGTCCTGGAGTTTTTGTGGAGCACATCAAAAAGTACGCTGTTAGCAGTTTGATTGTATGCATGCTGCCTATTGCAAGTGTCTCTGCTTTAAGTAATAAGGCAGCTATAATTGACCAAGGCCTGTGGAATCCTTGTAAGACCTGAACCATCTGCATTTAGCAATTTTATGTTAATGGTGGCTACCCTGCAATTATAGATTTTAAATCTGAATAGAGATATTTGATCAGCTTGAAATTTCATATAGAGGAGACCTTAACTATATAGTTTGTACACAAGAATTCCCTTAGGCTATCGTATCATTTAACTCTTTCCCTAAACTGTGTGTATTGTACTACACGGGATGAAGTGCGGTCAAATAGGGGTACCTTCAGAAAAACTTGAGATAGTGGGAGAAAGTGTCTAAGGTCTTTTCAGGAAAAAAAAAATCTTTCTCCACTTCTTTTTTGTCAATGAGCGGTTACATTTAAGGAGAGAACCTGAAATTCCTATTAGATGAGACAGGGTTTTGGGCCCTATTTTGTCACAGTCATAACTGTTGACCTGCCAGTAGGTTTATATTGTAGAAGGACCCATGAAAGGAAGATATGCCCTTCCACTAGAAGGAGTCTATTTTTGTTGTAATAAGTAATTAATTTTATGTTATTACTTGGGATGACTTCTCATGTTTGATGAAAGGGATTCTCACTCTTCCTTCTTAATAGGGGACACTTAAACATTTTTAAGTTACATCTATGATCTGGATCTGGTTAGCCATCAATGAAAGTTGGAAGAAGGGATCTATGCTTTTGAAGATTGTAAGAAAGAATATATATAACCATAAAAACAAAGAGAAAAGTAAAATGTTGAAAAGCAGAATATATCCATTCTTCCTTCCCAGCTTGCTTTTCTTTATTCCTCCATCCCTGCTATTGAAATCTTTCTATTAAAGGCTCAGCTCAAATGCCTTCTTATCCAAGAAGCCTTTCATGATCCCAGCAGATTGTAATGTTCCTTTCATGCTTCCTTTTCTTTTCTTCTTCTTCTTCTTGTGTTTTGTTTTTTTTTTTAACAATTATTTGTGTGTAGGTCTTTCTCCTCTATCACATTAGAAGTGTCTTGGGGAAAGTAAAATTTTATTTGTTTTTATTTCCCTTGCAAGATCTAGTGCCTTACAATCTGTCAGTCAACAAGCATTTAATTAAGTGCCCTACTAGGGAGTTACTATATAACTAGGGAGTTATATGGAGTATATATAGTGCACTGGGCCTAGAGTCAGGAAGACCAGAGTTCAGCTTTGGTCTTAGACACTTGCTAGCTGTATGAACCTCGTCAAATCATTTGACCTCAGTTTGCCTCAGTTTTCACAATTACAAAATGGGGATAATAATAGCACCTACTTTGCAGAATTGTGAGGATCAAATGAGATGATATTTGTCAAGTTCTTAGTACAGTGCCTGGCACGTGGTAGACAATAAATATTTATTTGTTTCTTTCCTACTAGATTGTTAGCTCCTTGAAGGCAGGGATTGAGTGTTTTCTTAACTTTGTACTTATACTGTGTTATATACACAGTAGACACTGAGTAAATGTTAACTGACTTGATTTTTGATAAGACAAAGGCTCAACTTACCTAGTCTCTTAATATGACTGAAGCAGTTTGTTTTTTTTTAACTTTTCCATTCTCTTAGCGGAAATAGCCCAAAGATACAGGATAAGCAAATATCCTACCCTAAAACTGTTCCGGAATGGTATGATGATGAAGAGAGAATACCGGGGTCAGAGATCAGTGACAGCAATAGCAGATTACATCAGGCAACAGAAAAGTGACCCTATTCAAGAAGTTCATGACTTGGAAGAAATCAAATTTCTTGATGTAAGTTCCTGAAGCAACTTTGTTCAGTACCTGTCTTATAAAAAGAGCTTCATTACATTAGAAATCGTATTATAACAAAAAAAAAAAGGTGACAAATTACAGTTCTTTAGCCAATATGTTATTTTTTTTGGATTCACTTCAACATTTCAGTATAATCAAAAAGTGACTGCTCTTAAAGCTTGTTATAGGATTAAAGTTTATTGTAACAATTTTATCTGTACTGATTTTACTTTTTGAATTACATTTTAAGATGGAGGCTATCATTTTGCTACATGAAAAATTGTTGATTAGAATGTATAGAGTACATTTAAATCTGACTAATTTGAGTTTATTGACAGGGAAGAGGAAGGTGTAAGTCTATTAAAAGAAGTCCAGATTTTTTTCCCCCATTCACATGGCTTAAGCTAGGTTAACCAAAGAGATAGTATAGAAAAAGACAACAGAATCGAAGTCTAAAATCTTGTGTTTACATCTTGGTTCTGCTACTTTCTTTCTGCGTGACCTTGGCAAAGTCACTTATTAATTTTTCTGAAGTTTCTGTATCTGTGGAAAAAAAAAAAAAGGGAACTGGGCCCCCTGTGTACTAAGGCTCCTTTTCACTCCTAAGTCAGTGATCCTAGGAGAAGTATCTTATGTAGTTATTTTATGAATTTGCTTTAATGAATTAGGATAACTTGTAACCATTTGTCTATTACTTGTTTACATGTAAGTATTAATTTGAAATGGTGTTTGAAAGCAATTTATCTTTTTAAATATTTTAAGTATTTTCCCCTCATTACACTATTAATTTACCTTAAAATTCATTTTTTCCACCATAAATTGTGCCAAGGTCAGTTGATAAGTGTTTAGGTGTTTACTACATGAACTTGTAGTCAGCCCAACTTTTTTTTATATCATCACAAATGTTAAAATTGTGTAGTTCCACTTACTAAGGTTTTATTGTATTTTAAAATGCATCCAACCCAAAGTTTAAAATTTTAAATGAGAAAAAAGACTTGCTAATTAAACATTTAAAAATAGTTTTTGGCCTTTCAAAATAAAATGCTGAAAATAAATTTTAATAAATTTCTGGCTGTCATAAACATCAATACTAAACCAAGCATTTTTTCATATGATGAGTTTTAAGTGTTTGAAGTTGAATTTGTATTTGGTTACATATATATTTGGAAACATGAGTAACAGCTATAGCTCTTTAGATACCTGAGGAAGAAGTATATAGTGTCATGTTGATACAGCATGGAATAGAGTGGAGAACATTATAGATAAAAAACATTATGTGCATGCTTTTTTTTTATGTTTATAGCGCAGTAAAAGAACAATCATTGGATATTTTGAACAAAAGGACTCAGACAACTATAGAACCTTTGAAAGAGTAGCAAATATTTTGCATGATGATTGTGTCTTCTTTTCTGCATTTGGGTAAGTTGATTAATGTTGGTATTTGTATTTTTTATTTTTGACTCAAATGACCTCATAGATCTCATCTCACTCTGAGACTTTGTAATGTGACTTTCTATTAAATTTCAGCTGCTGTTGAAGGGCATTATTATATATATCTAACATAGTTGCTCTCTCCTAGAGCCCCACAGTGCCTCAACCCTCCATTGCTTTTAGGCAATGCAAAGAGTGCATCTAAGTATCCTGCCTAACCAAGGTCTAGAGGAATGGGATCAGAGAGTAACTGGGGTCCCACGGTGATGCAAAAATTGAGGGTGGGTACTGGAAGTCCTTAATGGATAAGGCAAGGTGAAATCCAGAGAAAGAGATAAAGGGCATCCCTCAAACTGGAAAACTAAAGCCTTACATTTAGAGGAGAAAGCAGCCACAGAAGTATTGATGGGAGCAACTTAAAACCAGAGAGCTCAGCTAGAAGTTACCAAGACAGAGGAACCAGGGTAGCAAACCAGACAGGTAGGGGACAAACTGACAAATAATTGACAGTTGAAGCTCTTAACACTGTTGATCGTGCTACTATCTTAAAGGGCATGCTCCTTAGTGTGAAGTTAATACATTACCAACCAGCATTATTGCAGGCATTGCTAAACTGAGTGCTGTATAATTTTGATTTTAGTATTGCTATTGTCAATAATCATCACCAAGATTCAGCCCTAGTAACCTTGAAGATCGACCATGTGTATCACTACTCTCTCCTTTGTCCTGTTAAAGATCAATATCATGCTTTTCCATAGGACCTAATACCACCTGGCATACTATTGCAATATATGAAAGAATTTGAAGTCTAGGCCATCCTAAATACCAATCTCCGCTAGGGTTCCAATAACTCATGGACAGAAAAGGGACCCAGCAATAGCACTTTTGGGGCTATATCCCAAAGAGATCATACAAATGGGAAAAGGACCCACATGTACAAAAATATTCATAGCAGCTCTTTTTGTGGTGGCAAAGAATTGGAAATTGAGAAGATGCCCATCAGTTGGGGAATGGCTGAACAAGTGGTGGTACATGAATGTAATGGAATACTATTGTGCTGTAAGAAATGATGAACAGGCTGACTTCAAAAAAACCTGGAAAGACTTGTATGGTCTGATGCTGAGTGAAGTGAGCAGAACCAAGAGAACGTTATACACAATAACAGCCATGTTGTGCAGTGAGTAATATTGATAAATTTAAACCTTCCCAGCAATACAGGGATCTAAGACATCTCCAAAGGCCTCGTGATGGAAAATGCTGTCCACATCCAAAGAAAGAACTATGGAATTTGAATTGCTATTTTTTTTCTTCTGTTGAGTTTTGTTTCCTCTTTCTGGTGGTTCCTCCTATTGGTTCTAATTTTAATTACAACATCACTAATGTGAAAATGTTTAATAGGAATGTATATGTATAGCCTATATCAGATTGTGTACCATCTTGGGGAGGGTGGTGGAGGAAGGGGGAGGAAAATTTTAAACTCAAAAGCATATGGAAATGGTTGTTGATAAATCAAAATAAATTAATAAAAAAAGAAGGGTATAGCCGAAAACACTAGGTACATGTGGGAGCTGGTCACCCCTATTTGTACTAGCTGGTTAGTCAAGGCTTTCTATCACTGCTACCTTACAAAACCAGGCCTCCTCCCTCCAACCTAACAAAAGTTACCTCCAAGGTAACACTGTCTAAAGAGGCCTGGCTTATACTGTTTTGAAGAGATACAGAATGAGAAAACTCTAATCCAACATCCTCTTTGGGAAGAAATCTTTGATCTTTGCTCAACCTTGCCTTACTTTCAGGTCTCAACTGAACATGTTGGCTACGATTCCATGTTTCCCCCCTTTGCCTCCCTTCTTTCTTTTCTGTGTTTTCTCCTCTACCTCATCCTGATCTGGCAAAATATCCTGACCTTTTCTTAAGCTTTCTCTAACTCATACCTCTTAGTCCTAGTCCCCTCTTCTCTTAACAAAGCATTTGTCTATCTAGCCCTACTTAACACCTGGATAGCAGATCTTAAACTCCTTGTCTGTGTTCTTGCATTCCTGATATTTGGTGATCTGGTCTTATATACTGAGCCCCTAGCAGTAAGAATTCTTGTAAAGTCCTTTAGGTAATTTCAGTTAGAGTTGTTCCATCACAGGCAGTAGCTGAGAATATTTGTAAAAATTCTTTAAAACCAGAATATTCAACTAGATAACTTCTGAGCTCCTTTCTAATGCTAAATCTGTGATCCTATGATCTTTTGATGGTAAACAGACCCCAAATTCTGCAGTCATATGGTTCCCCAGCCCTGGTAGGAGTTTGATATGGGGCAGAAATATTAAATGCGTCCTTTTCGGATCATGATGCAATAAAAATTACATGTAAGAAAGGGCCATGGAAAGATAGACTGAAAACTAATTGGAAACTAAATAATCTAATCCTAAAGGGTGAGTGAGTCAACAACAAATGATAGAAACAGTAACTTTACCCAAGAGAATGATAATAATGAGACAACATACCAAAACTTATGGGATGTAGCCAAAGTGGTTCTTAGGGGAAATTTTATATCTCTAAATGCTTATATGAATAAAATAGAGAAAGAAGAGATCAATGAATTGGATATGCAACTAAAAAAGCTAGGAAAAGAATAAATTAAAAATCCCCAATTAAATACCAAATTAGAAATTCTGAAAACCAAAGGAAAGAGTAATAAAATTGAAATTAAGAAAACTATTGAACTAATAAATAAAACTAAGAGCTGGTTTTATGAAAAAAAAAATCCAATAAAATAGATAAACCTTTGATTAATTTGATTAAAAAAAGAAAGAAGAAAGACAAATTACCAGTATCAAAAATGAAAAGAGTGAATTAATCATCAATGAAGAGGAAATTAAAACAATAATTAGGAGCTATTTTGCCCAACTGTATGCCAATAAATCTGACAATCTAAGTGAAGTGAATGAATATCTACAAAAATATAAATTGCCCAGATTAACAGAAAAGGAAATAAAATACCTAACCCCATTTCAGAATAAGAAATTAAACAAGCCATCAATGAACTCCCTAAGAAGAAATCTCCAGGGCCAGATGGATTAACAAGTGAATTCTACCAAACATTTAAAGAACAGTTGCTTCCAGTACCATATAAACTATTTAGAAAAATAAGTGAAGTTCTGCCAAATTCTATTTATGATACAAATATGGTGCTAATACCTAAACTGGGAAGAATCAAAACAGAGAAAGAAAATGATAGACCAATTTCCCTAATGAATATAGATGCAAAAAATTTAATTTTAATTTTAATATATAATAAAAAAAATAATAATAAATAATAAAAATAAAAAATTAAAGAGATTACAGCAACTTATCATGAGGATAATACATTATGATCAGGTGGAATTTATACCAGGAATGCAGGGTTGGTTCAATATTAGGAAAACTATCAGCATAATTGACCACATCAACAATAAAATTAACAGAAATCATATGATTGTCTCAATAGATGCAGAAAAAGATTTTGACAAAATACAACACCCATTCCTATTAAAAACACTGGAAAGCATAAGAACAAAAAGCATAGGATGTCCATTATCACCACTGTTATTCAATATTGTACTAGAAATGTTAGCTTTAGCTATAAGAGAAGAAAAAGAAATTGAAGGAATGAGAAAAGGCAGCGAGGAAACAAAACTATCACTCTTTGTAGATGACATGATGATATACTTAGAGAATCCTAGAGGGTCAAGTAAAAGCTAGAAATAATTAACAACTTAAGCAAAGTTGCAGGATATAAAGTAAACCCACCTAAATCATTGGCATTTCTTTATATTACTAACAAAATCCAGTAGCAGGAGATAGAAAGAGAAATTCCATTTACAGTAACTGTAGACAATATAAAATATTAGGGAGTCTACCTGCCAAGACAAACCCAGTAACTATATGAACACAATTACAAAACACTTTTCACACAAATAAAGTCAGATTTAAATAATTAGAAAAATATCAGTTGCTCATGAACAGGCCAAGCTAATATAATAAAAATGACAATTCTACCTAAATTAATTTACTTTTTCAGTGCCATGCCAATCAAACTACCAAAAATTATTTTATAGAGCTAGAAAAAATAATAACATAATTCATCTGGACGAACAAAAGTTCCAGAATATCAAGGGAATTACTGAAAAGAAATGCAGGGGAAGGTGGCCTAGATGTACCAGATCCAAAACTGTATTATAAAGTGGCAGTCATCAAAACTACTTGGTACTGGCTAAGAAATAGAATAGTGGATCAGTGTAGTAGGTTAGGTACACAAAACACAGTAGTCTTACAGTAATATACTGTTTGATGAACCCAAAGACTCCAGCTTCTGGGATAAGAACTCACTATTTAACAAAAACTCCTGGGAAAACTGGAAGACAGTATGGAAGAAACTAGGCATAGACCAACATCTTATACCACATGTACCAAGATAAGGTCAAAATGGGTACATGATTCAGACCTAAAAGGTGAAACTATAAGCAGATTAGGAGAGCAAGGAATAGTTCACCTGTCAGATCTGTGGAGAAGAACTCATGACTAAACAGGAAATAGAGAACATTATGAAATACAAAACGGATAATTTTGATTACATCAAATTAAAAAGTTTTTGCAGAAACAAAGCCAACACAACCAAGACTAGAAGGAGAGCAGAAAGTTGGGAAACAATTTTTACAGCTAGTGTTTCTGATAAAGGCCTCATTTCTAAAATATATAGAGAACTGCGTTATATTTATAAGAATACAAATCATTCCCCAATTGATAAATGGTCAAAGGATATGAACAGGCAGTTTTCAGAGGAAGAAATTAAAGCTATCTGTAGTCATATCAAAAAATACTCTAAATCACTATGGATTAGAGAAATGCAAATCAAAACAACTCTGAGGCACCACATCACAGCTGTCAGACTGGCTAACATGACAAAACAGCAAAATGATAAATGTTGGAGAGGATGTGGGAAAATTGGAACACTAATACGTTGTTAGTGGAGTTGTGAACTGATTGTTCCATTCTGGAGAACAGTTTGGAACTATGTCCAAAGGTCTATAAAACTGTGCATGCCCTTTGATCCAGCAATATCACTACTAGATCTGTATCCCAAAGAGATCATAAAGATGGGAAAAGGACCCATGTACAAAAATATTTATAACAGCTCTTTTTGTGGTGGCAAAGAATTGGAAATTGAGGGGATGCCAATTGGGGAACGACTGAACAAGCTGTGATACATGAATGTAATAGAAGACTATTATTTCATAAGAAATGGTGAGCAGGAGAACTTCAGAAAGACCTGGAAAGACTTGCATGAACTGATGCTGAGTGAAGTGAGCAGAACCAGGAGAACACTGTGCACAGTAACAGCAACATTTTGTGATGACCAGCTTTGTTAGACTTAGCTCTTCTGATGAGCAATGCAGTAATCTAAGACCATTCCAAAAGACTCATGTTGAAAAATACTATCCACATTCAGAGAAAGTACTATGGGGTTTGAATGCAGATCAAAGCATACTGTTTTCTCTTTCTTCTGGTTTTTTTTTTCTCATGGTTTTTCCCTCTTATTCTGATTCTTCTTTCACAACATGACTAATGTGGAAATATGTTTAATATCATACAGGTACAGCCTATATCAAATTGCATGCTGTCTTGGGGAAGAGAGAGTGGAGGGAGAGGGGTAAAATTTAGAACTCAAAATCTTATGAAAGTGAATGTTGAAACTAAAAATAAATTTAAAAAAAAGAGGAAAGAGTTTGATATGGGAATCAGCATGAATTAGAAAGCAGCATTTTAATGAAACCTTTGAGGTAAGATCTTGGTTAGATTTAGTTATGGTGAATAACTATTGAGAGTTAACATAATTTTACAAAGAATTACACTGAGCCTAAGGATTTCTAATAGGCATAAGTGAAGAGAGAGTGCATGGGAGATGATAGTTTGTGTAAAGACATGAATATGGGAGAGGGATTGTAAGATAAAAAAAACAGCAAGTAGACCAGTGTGACTGAAATGTAGAATACATAAAAGGAGGAGTAATGTGAAATAAGTGTGAAAGGGTAGGCAGGAGTCAGATTGTCAAAGGTTTTAAATGCCAGGGTGTGAAGTTTAAATTTAAAATGTTATTGGATGCTATTGGAAAATTTTGAGCTGAGGGATAACATGGTCAGACTCATGCTGTACAAAGGTTATTTTGGCAGCTGTGTGGAGAGGGAGCAGAAAAGAAACAGGAGGGCAAATTAAATGCTAAAACTACCAGCGTAGATATAAATCTTGATTTATAGTGATGGCAAAAACACAAAATCTATTAGTTTAAAATTTACCTTTTGTTCTGTGTATTATTTAGTTTCTTTAAAAAATACTCCTTTTAGGCACAGTGGATAGAGCACCGGCCGTGGATTCAGGAGGACCCGAGTTCAAGTGTGGCCTCAGACACATCACACTTACTAGCTGTGTGACCCTGGGCAAGTCACTTAACCCCATTGCCTAACCAACAAAAAAAAATACTCCTTTTAAAATTGTGTTTCACAATTACTGCGTAATCATAATTGGTGGAAATGATGGGTAGCTTAGATTGGGAAATGGTTAAAACAAGTGTTACATGAATATAATGAAATATTACTGTACTGTAAGAAATGATAAATCTGAAGAATACAGAGAAGCTTGAGAAGAGGTATATGAAATGCAAAATGAGTACACAGAGTCCGGTAAAGAACATATACCAAGATGACAACAATGAAAATGAAAACAAGAAGAATGAGTCAGAGGACTTAGGTTCAAGTCCTCCCTCTAACAGTTCTTACCTATGTGAAATTAGGCAAATCACTTAGCCTCTGGGCCTACTCCTATGTAAAATGAGAGTGGTTGTCTAGTTGGCCTCTAAGGGCCCTCCCAGCTTTAGACCTAAGTTGCTATGAATACGGCCTTACGCTGTTGAATCAGCCTGGTCTTAAAGAAGACCTTCATTGGAGAGGTGGAGGTCAGTGGCTGTGGAACATTACACTGTCACATTCTGTTGGTTAGTCTTGCTGAACTGTTTTCTCTCTCTCTCTTTTTTTTCATTTGTTACAAAGGGAGTTCCATGGGTAGGGAAGTGGGGAGAGATAGATTTCAAAATTAAGTAATATAAAAACAAAAGAGTAATAAAACATTTTAAAAAGCAGGTTTAATAGGCATGTTTGGGTTTTTGGTTTTTTTGTTGGTAATTTTATACTGGTATTTAAAATGTGTTGTTTCTGTGTTCTTTCTCTCCCCTCCCTCCCCCAACATCATTATTACTTCCCAATAGAATACTCCCTTGTAACAGTAAGTATGATCAAGGAAATAGAGCAATACTTTGGCCACATCTGAAAATATATGCCTCATTCCATATCTGTTTTCCCCTATCTTTTTTCCAGTAGGTAGAAGGCATATTTTATCATAAAATCTTCTAAATTGACAGTTGGTGACTGCATTGATCAGAATTCTGAAGTATTTCAGTGTTTTATTTTCCTTTACCTTATTGTTATCATTATGTAAGGTGCTCTGGTTCTTTGCCACCCATCACCTCATTCAAGATTTTACAAATTTCTCAGAATTATTCATATTTTTAATTTCTTACAACACAGTAATATTTAATACAGAAAAGTCAACTATTATTGATACCACTGTTTGTTTAGCTGTTACCCAGTTGATGAGTACCCATTTTATTACCAGTTTTTATTACAAAAATGTGCTATTATAAATATTTTTATATATGTGACCCCCTGGATATATACCTAATAGTTGTATTCCTGGATAAAAGGGTATATACAGTTGAATGATTCTTTTAAGAATAATTTCAGATTTTTTTTTCCCCAGAAGTGGACTAATTCACAGCTTCTTCAACAGAACATTAGGGTTCCTGTCTTTCCATAGTCCTTCCAACATTTATGGATTTCATTTTTCTCATCTTTGTCTTTCTGTGTGAAGTGAATCAAAGTTGTTTTGATTTATACTTCTCTTATTATTAGTGATATGGAGGGTTATTTTATATGGCTTCTTCTTTTGAAAAGTACCTGGTCCTAGCCTTTGTCTATTTGTCAAGTGAAGAATGACTCTTACTATATATTTATGTCAGTTATATTTTTATCTTATATATCCCATTTTCATCTGCTGAAATTTTTTTTCCTAGTTAACTGCTTTGTTTCTGAAGCTTTTTAAGTTTATATAATTGGATTGTCCCTTATATCTCTTACGATAATATTTATCCTTTGTTTAGAAAAGAATTCTTCCTCTAACCATAGTTGTGTAAAATACTTTAATTTTTTTACAATTTCACATTCATAATACATAAATTTCAGCTATTTGGATGTAGAAAATGGTCATCTATCCACTTGAAGCTTGTTGTATGTGGCATAAGATGTTTAATTAAATGAATTTTCACCAAACTGCTTTCTAGTTTTCCTAGCGTCTTTTGTCAGATAGTGAGTCCTTATTCCAGTAGTTGTCATACTTTATCAAATAATGGTTTATCAGAATACCAAATAATCAAATAATGGGCTACTGTGTTTGGTTGCTTCTGGTCTTGCTTACTTGATGCATCCCATTGATCGATTTTTCTATTTTTTCACTACTACCTAATAGTTTTATTGATCTTTGCTTTAAGGTAGAGTTAAGTTCTGGTTGTCTTCATTTTTACTTTTTTATATACAGTTTTCCATTGGAATATAATTAGCCAAAGCTACTGAAATGTCATTACTTTTTTTTAAACTTTTGTTGTCCTAGTAGAAAAAGTATCTTAATTTACTTCTTTATTCTTATTAGGTCTGTTTCAAAACCAGAAAGATTTAGTGGAGACAACATAATCTACAAACCACCAGGGGTAAGTTTATTGGAAAAGTGATCTGCTACTTGTTATCCATGGTATTTCAGCTCTTGCCTCTATGAATCATTTATGGATATATAAAATTTCTAAATAACTCCATTTATTTATTAAGCTGCTACTTTGTTTCCAGGGACTGTGTCTTTTGGACAAATGTTTATAGAATTCGTGAGAGAAAAGAGACCTTTTATGTAGTTATTTGGTTCAATGTCACTAAATAGTCTTCTGTTAAACTAAAATTTAGTACCCAGTTTGTATCTGGGAAGCATCTTATTAATTTATATGGCTTAATATGATATACATTGATAAATGTACTGATATGTTCAAATATCTAATAACTTAAATTCAAAGAAAATTTAAATGTTAGTTTTTTTAAAGACATTACTTTGAAATGATTCATCTATCTAGTATTGGTTCATTTTTCTTCCTCTTTATGAAATTTTGATGTATGCCATAGAGATTGTTTTAATTGCTAGGTTCTTGGCTACAAGGAGTTTTGTTTGTAGCATAGCTTAGTAAATTTTTGTAAAGAAAATTCTAGGTGTTATAATTTCCTTTGATGCCTGATGTTAGTCCAGAATCAAACAGGTAAATTAATAAGGTCAGTTATTGAGAAAATCAGATATTATGTGTAAGGTACATGTGTTTTAATTGGTAAGGCTACATAGTAAGGCAATCTCACTATTTCAGAAATCATTTTTTCTTCCATAGGGTTCCAAACATTTTAAATTAGTCAACTATTTATTTGAGCTGCACTTTTTAAAATATTACTATCACATAGGGGGAAAGGATATTACATGTCATTATTAATTGTGAAAGTGATAATAGCCAGCTTTTATATAACACTTTACAGATTACAAAATGTTTTCCTCACGAGGTAAAATGACTTCTGTAAGGTCATCCAGTTAAGTAGCTGAGCCAAGTCTTAAACCTAGATCTTCTGACTCTAAGTTTAGTGCCCTTTCTGCCACATTATGTAGTTTATAAAGATATGTAGGCAATGCTTTTATTTTCTCAGAATGCTTTCTCTTGGCTGTTACAGTGAATCATAATGTTTTATTTTAGCCAATATTACATTCAGCCATGCTGTCCTACTAAAAAAACTTTTGAATCAAAACCATTAACAAAGAACACAATTAGCTACTGAAAGGTAAGTCCTTCCACATACTTTACCTTGTAGAGAAGACCTGAATAAACTAGAAAAGTTCAAATAAGGAGTTGAATAAACAAAAAGCCGAGATAAGTTAGCAATCCCTAATAATCATATAGCCTTCTGAATAATTAGTCACTTTATAAAATTAGAATATAAAATTTTTTCGTTAGAAACATTATCTTATGCTTGTTTTCTTATTCATACATTGCCTTAGTCATACAATGCCTACATTATTGAGCATGAAGGCATTCAGTACATACTTGATAGTTAAATTTTAATGATGAGTTATCCAGTTAATTGATTAAACATGCCGTCTTAAATCGGTTGTACTTTCCAAGTACCTGCAAGAATTGTTACCAAAACGGAGGGGCAGCTAGGTGGTGCAATGCATAGATCTCCGGCCTTGGAGTCAGGAGGACCTGAGTTCAAATTTGGTCTCAGACATATGACACACAACACTTACTAGCTGTGTAACCCTGGGCAAGTCACTTAACCCCGATTGCCTAGCAAAAAGAAAAAAAAAAGAACTGTTACCAAAACTTTGGTTCAATTTCTTTTCCTAACAGGAACATGCTCCAGATATGGTATACCTGGGATCTCTAACAAATTTTGACTTGACTTATGCTTGGACTCAAGATAAATGTGTTCCTCTTGTTCGGGAAATAACATTTGAAAATGGAGAGGTATGGAATTTTTAGCATTGTATTTTTAACTTATATTTTTCTAAGAGCAAGGTTTCTGTATCCCTCAGATGTAGAAATAACTCATTTGTGTGCTTTTATAATTGAAGATGGAGAAAAAGAAATTACTGCCTTTATGGCCCCCTGTTCCTTTTAACACAGATTTAATCATAGTAAAAATGAAAGCTCTACTAAAGTCTTCCTAATGCTTCATCTTGATTGGAGGTGACCTTTGATTTTTCAAAGACTATTCCAGGAGAGTGTAAGTAAGTTTTGGCAGGTCCTATTAAGGTGGAAAAGATGGTGGTAGACTATATGCATGCATTTCATCTGGGGACCCACAAAGCTAAATGTGGAAAGCCTATCATCAGAAGACTGGCCAGTATAGGGAATGAATTTTTTTCAGCCACAGCAGCTTGTGAAGACCTTCTCCCAGGATACGGAAGGGTTGTGCTCTCTATTGATAGAAGGAGTGATGATACTGCCAAGATCACGATTAAAGTATACATCTAAGTAAAAATGAGCATGACTACAAAGCTAGTTAGAATTACAAAATTCTATGTCAAAGTTACTTTAGTGTTCTACAAGGTACCTGTATATATAGTGCTTCTTTGTATATCATATTTTTAAATAATAATTATGATAATTTATATTCATATAGTGCTTTGAGGTTTACAAAGTGCTGTCATTGCAACTAACTATCTCCTTTGAGATAATGCAAGTAGCATTCTTGTTTTTTAGATGAGAAAGAAGCTTAGAAAGGATTAAATCACTTGCTTGTGGTCACATAGCTAATAGTATCTGAAGATTTTTTGATTCCAAACCCAGTGGTCTTTCCTCTGTATCAGGTGTTCTTATGATGTCTGATTATAGATTTGAGGAGGTCATTGAACTTGGATGGGGAGAAAAATTAAATCTTTATTTTAACTAACGCTTTGTTTCCTTTGTAATCCTATGTTTTATTTTATGTATTTAAAAACATTATTCTAAGAAAGGGTTCCTAGGCTTCTCTGGTCTACCAAAAATATTATGAACACCTCTTTGATACAATGCCGCAATGATTTTATGTATATGTACATACATAATATATGTATACGTATCCTACATAAGTACTTTCTCCAGTCTGTATCTGAATAATAATTGTGTGCTATTTGAAGATAGAGACAAAGCAGTTAACTCTTTGTGTCCCCCCTGCCAAATCCAGACACACACCAAAATAAAATCCACCTAAACTCTTGAGTTTTGTACCATTTTGTAAAATAAATTCCCAAAAGATCCAGGAACCTAAAAAGAGAAAGATTGAAAAATTGAACTGGTTTTTCAGCCCAACTGACTCTTAGGTCTTGCTTTTCTTATCCCATGTGAGTTGTTTTGAAATACATTCATTTTAAGTAAAACACTCTTTTGTACAAAGTAACATGACTACCTCCCCTAAAATAGGTCATATGTAGTTGCTGAGCCTTTCAGAGGTCAAGAGGATGAGGCAAAGTTGCTGAACCCAGACTCAGAATAGATAAATCACAAATTATGCCACTTCAGTAAAATGTCTTTTCAAGCAGTTAAGGTTTCATGAAACCAGAGTAAATGCCCCATTTTGTTTGCTATAAAGGGATTTTACCTTTACTTGAAAGTCATATGACTTCAAGTTACAGATACATTACCAATTCACAAACAAACTTTGTAAACCTTGAGAGCTGTTAGGTTGTCGGTTTCTGAGACTGCTTAAAAATCTCTTATAATCTTTTGAGATGCTTTTAACTCCTAGATAGAAGTGGAAAGTCCATAGGTTTAGAGCCAAAAATGACCTTAGAAGTCATCTAGGCTGACCTCTTTTATAGGTGAGAAAAAGTTTCAGAGATGTTAAATGCCCAAGGTATTACAGATACTAGGTGACAGTTTTGAGCCAAGGTTTCCTGCCTCTTTAGTACTCTTTCCTCTGAACACCTCATATTAATATTTTGAGGTAAAACCATATCTTTTTTTCCTGTAACTTATGTTTTTTCTTTTAACTATTTAGGTGTAATGCTGTGTTAATACATATATGTTAAGTATTATAATTAATTCATTGTCAATGCTATTTTTAAGCAAAATGTAGTTTTCCTGTTTGTTTCTTTAAATGAAGTCGAT
Source organism: Vombatus ursinus (assembly GCF_900497805.2). Lineage (NCBI taxonomy): Eukaryota > Metazoa > Chordata > Mammalia > Diprotodontia > Vombatidae > Vombatus > Vombatus ursinus. The sequence goes on along the minus strand of NW_020954610.1, from coordinate 12,656,350 downwards.
TTTTACCATTGCCGTGTCTGCGATCATGATTTTTACCTCCTTTTTTTTTTAGTTCAGCTGAGGAAAAATAGATTTTTGCTCTAGTCCCTTATTTTAACTCTGTAGAAGTCTTTATGTTTCAAGTGTGTTTCTTGTAAACAACATATTGTTGGGTTCTGCTTTCTTATCTGTTCTTTTTCCATTTTATCCATGAGTTCATCCTATTCACATTTACAATTTTGTTTGCTAATTGTGTATTTCTCTCTCTTAAACTTTTTCTTTCAATTAAATGCAGTAAACATTTATTAAGTGCCTAATATGTGCCAGTCACTGTGTAAAGCTCTGAGGATACAAATAAGAAAAAAAAATACAGTCCTTGCTCTCAAGCCGCTTACGATCTAATGGGGAAAGACAAAACACACAAGGAAACTAGAAAACAAAGTAGGGGTGTAGGGGAGGAAGTCACCAGTGGTACCTTGTTCTGAGCAGTTGAAACTAAGCAGAGCTTGTAATCATAGGTTTTTTTCTTTCTTTTTAAAACCCCCTTCAGAACTTACCTTGGAGTTTGGGGTTTGTTGTATTTGTGACTAACCTACTGTCTCTGAATCTGCTTTCTCTTTTATTCTCCCTTTTTTCCTGTCATTTTCCTGTTGTGTTGTATATATTTCTACACCATATTGTGTGTGTGCGTGCGTGCGTGCGTGCGTGCTCCACCCTGATTTTACCAGTTCAGATAAAAATGAGGTTCAAGTGACTCCTGATCCCTTATACCTTCCTTTTTTTTATGTAGACTTCTACTTGCGCCCTCTGATGTGATCATATTCTTCCCTAGTGTATCCTTTTTCCTTTCCTTACCATTCTTCTTTTAAAATCATTAAAACCTATAAAATCCACTCCCTGTCCCTCTGTTTTGACTCCTTCTATAATCTTTAATGATAGTGGGTTTCTGAGGGAACCCTTCCTATTAATATGTAAACCCTTTATCCTTATGATAGCTCATTTATATTTACCTTTTTATGTTTCTCTTAATTACATTATTTATGTTTCAGAGTTTCTACTCAGCTTTTCATCTGGGATGTATAGAGGTCTTCTGTGTCATTAAAGATCAATTTTTGTCCTGTAGGAATTATATGCAGTTTCCCTGGGTAAATTATTCTTGATTGTAAGCCTCTTATCTTTTTGCATCATGAAATGTTGCATTCTGTGCTTTCCCCTCCTTTATAGTGGTTGTCGCTAAAATTTGTGTGACCTTGACTGTGGTTTCTTGGTATTTGAATTTTCTTTCTAACTGTTTGTAGTATTTTTTCTTTGACCTGGGAGCTCTAGATTTTGGGTGTGACATTCCTAGGAGTTGTTATTTTGGAGTTTCAGGATGTATCTGTAAATTCTTTCTACTTTTTTACTTTGTTTTCTTGTTCTAACATATCTAGGCAGTTTTCTTTCATAATTTCTTTTTTATATAAAATTCAATTTTATTTTGTTTTCAGCTCTTAATTCTTTTCCTCCCATCTCTTCCTCCCTCCACTGAGAAAGCAAGAAAAATCCATTGCAAACATGTACAGTCAAATAAGACAAATTTCCTCATTAGCCATTGTCCAACAAAAATGCTTCAATCTGCACTCAGAATCCATTACCTCCTTATCTCGAGGTGTGCAGCATGTTTTTCATAAGCCCTCTGGAATTGTGGTTGGTTCTTAACTTCTAATTTTTAGGGAATCTATCACTTGGATGAGGTTTTGTATTTCTTGTACTAAGTTATTAATTCTTTTCGGGATTCATCTTCATAGATCATATTTCTCTTTCAATTCTTTCCTCTAGCACTGTCGTTTCATTTTTTTTTTTTAATGAGGCAGTGGGGTTAAGTGACTTGCCCTGGGTCACACAGCTAGTGAGTGTTATGTGTCTGAGGCCAGATTTGAACTCTGGTCTTCCTGACTCTTAAGGCTGGAACTCTATCCACTGTGCCACCTAGCTGCCCCTCATTTCATTTTTAATATCATTTTTTAAATTTTTAATATTTCTTCATATTTCTTTAAGGAATTCTAAATGTTCTTGTGGCCAAGCTGTGTTTTTCTTTTAAGGCTTTGCTTATACATATTTTGGAGTTATTCTCTTTTGGATTTATGTCTTATTCATTTTACCATTGGGAATTTTTATTAGGGCCAGAATTTATTCACTTCTGCTGGGACTGTCATGGCCTTATGTAGTTTTGGCCTGTCTTATCTAGTGTCCTGGTATTGTGTTTTGTGACCTTCAAGGATAGGGATGGCTTCGATGAGTGAGCTGCAAATTTTCAGCAGACCTGTGTGGTCCGATCAAGGGTGCAGTCTGATCACTGCCATTTCAGAGCCTGGTTTGGGTCTTTGCAGTAAAGCTGTAGGTTTGCAGATTGGAGGTCCAGAGAAAAATGTGCTGGCCTTAGCCCATCTCAACTGGCTGGGTCTATGGGTATCAAGTGATACTGCTTCCAATTTACATCTATTCTTTACCCTGAGTTTGCCGTGCCCAATCTATGTCAGACAGATGGAGCTGAAGCTCTGTTATACATCCGGTCCTAAGTGTGTGATGATTCGTTCTCCTGGATTAAAGCAACAAAGCCCTAGTCTTGTTCTGCTTTGGGTATCTGGCTCTGGGAACTCCTTTGTGCTTTAAGCAGCTGAGCTGCAGTCCTGTGCTTTGCCTTGGGGTTTGAATCCTTAATCTACCTTCAGGTTTTAAGGGAGAGTGAGACAGTGCTGCTGGCCAGTTTTGTTCCCCTTGTCTGGTTCTGCTCTCCTGGCCCATTCCTGCTCCACTATTCCTGCCTTGGTTACTTACCTGAGGGTGGAATTTGTAATCTTAGTAAAGAAAGATGATCTTCTGCAGTTATTCCTTCTTTAGATCTTTGTTGGAGTAGTTGGTGAGGGAGCCCAGTTGTACTGCTTTCTCTTACTTTGCCATCTTGAATGGTTTCCCAAACACATCCTGTCTTCTGTTCAGGTGGCTAGTCAAGTTTTGCTTGATTTTGTTTTGTTTGTTTTTTTGTCAAGCATAAGCAAATACAAAATATTTGATTTATTCTTATTTTGCTTGGAAGAGGAATAGTAATTTATTTTTTGCATTTTATTTTTTGCATATGATTTTTAAAAATGGTTAAACTAACTCTTGGGTTTTGTCTAGATGTATAATAGCACCAGTTATTTTTAAATTGGGCTTATTGCTTGGCCTGGATTAGAGAAGAATGTACAAAGATTACTGTGTGTCATTTGTGAATATACATTTTCAAACACATATGAGACCAGCAAAGCTCCACCATAAAATATCAAAAATAGAAAATAAACTAATCTATTTTTCCAAATAAAATTTTGTTGAATTGAAATGACCAAAGGAATCTTTTTAGTGCTTATTTGTTGAAAAATCATTTCTGGAGGCTTTGTATTTAATTGCTTTTGGAATTACTCTCAGCAAGAAGCCCTTTTAGCAATAATAAAATCAAAGCAAAAAAATCAGTTGGTGTCTGACCCTGTTCTACATTTTCATGTGACATTTCTAACTCCAAGGATAGAAAAATTAGTCAGAGAGAACAGTAATAGTACTAATTATCTTCAATTTATCTTATATTTTCATAGCATTTATGTACTTGTCTTTATAATTTCTTAATGTGGATTTACATTTCATTTAAGTCATAAGAATAAGGGAATTTTTTTTTTACTCTTATTGCAGAATTTAATATATATTATATACCTGTGCAATTTTAAATTGTCACTGAGGGGAAATTTAGATATTTTAATGGTTTCTAATATAGTTTGGTTTGGAAAACATTGCTCTAGACTCAAGATGGGGGTGATTCTGGGACTTTCTAGAAACTTCATTCATTAATCTACCTTTGGTCCATCAAGGGCAAATATTTATGCAGTCCCAAGCTGTGCCCATAATTGTGGTGACAGGTATGAGACACATCCCTTGCCAGAACAGATTGAAACCTGATCTGTATTGTTTCTAATGGCATTTAGTATTGTCATTAGCAATTTATGGTACAGCAGTTGTGTGGAATTCAAAGAGACTTTATTTTGCCCCCCAGTCAGCCTTTTGCACTCACCACTGCCTCCACCAGTTAGGTGGGGTAGTAGATAGAGTATTGAACTTGGAGTCAAGCAGATCTCAGTTGCTTACTAGCTAGTAAGCACGCATCTGTGTGACCCTGGACAAGTCACTTACCATCTTTGAACCTCAGTATTATCTGTAAAATTGGGGTACTAATCACACCTACTTCATAGAGGTATTGTGAGCATCAGATGAGATAACATTTTATGAGTGCTTTGCAAATAAAGCAATAAATAAATTTAGCTATTATTATTATTACCACCTCTAACATTGTAGTCACCCTTCGTCCTCAGTCTAGTTTTATCCTCGGTCTTCTTAGGAACTATCAGAATGTGTTTAGGCCCATGAAAATTTAAGTGCTTCCCCTGCCTCTGCAGTCTGCATGTGCTACTAACATCCTGTTGGGTGAAACAGTGCCACTCAGGTACTTCTTACTGAGACTAGTCCCTCCAACAATTCTGAGAAATCAACCTGTGCTAGAAATTCGTCATCCGTTTACTTTGTGCTTCACATCCTGTATGTCAAAAATAAAAGTAGGAAGTTCTCATTGCTAAGACCATAAAGCCTGGAATTCAATATTGGTGCAAGATCAATGCGCTATGTTTCTAATTCCTGACTTTCTGTACAAGCTTCAGCATGTCCAAGTGTTCATGAAATTGGACATTTGAGGAGACCACCATTCTTATATGGATAAAGGAAGAAAGCAAATGGAAAAATCATCTTTCAACTCAGTGGCCTGTTAGAACGTAAACTTTTATGTGGCCTTTGTAATTCCCTTATGCTTTTACCATAGGATGCCTCATGAACTTAATATGCTATATAACTGTACAGAAACATAGGCACTATCTGGATGATGTCCTAAAATAGTTACTAGGGCCCCAACCAACATCTTGTCAAAATTAGCCTATCCTACCTAGCATAACAAGCTATTTGCAAAATTAGTAAAGTATACATTTTACAGGAAAAGAAATGGAGTTCCTAGAACACATTGTTGAGCACTGTGGCGTCTGCATAAATTCTCCTTCCCATTCTTCCCAAAAAGTGAGAATGGTTATCACTTCTAAAACTGAAAAACCTCTAGAGTTTCCTTCACTGCCACCATTCTGCATTTTTCTACCTTGATTACTTCTCTGAGAAACCTAAAAAAGAGAAGTAAACTTCTCAGTGGTCATTCAAAGCCAAGAAAGCCTGCTCTGAACGAATCCAAGGCCTTTTTGCGTACTGATTTACCCAGCTATCCAAAAGCATTTAATTTCATAAACCTCTAATTTGGTATTTGGAGCCTCTCTTTCAAGTTGAGTCCATACTTAGACTTCCCCTACCCCCACTGCCCATGTGCCTTTTAATTTTATGTAACTTATCTCAGTGGAAAACTACCAAAGGGTGTGGGGAAATAGAGGTCTTAGTAATTAGATCATTTTAAAGTTCTGGTTGCTATCCCTAGAAGGGATCAGGTACCCAATTGTGAAAATGAATCATTTTAATTTTGAGTAACAGTAGGTCAGGTGGATCTTCTCATTTATATTTTCATGTCATATAGACAAGAGTTACATACTATCTCTTAAACCAGGGTATTGGGAATCATCAACAGACCATCCACTATTGCTTTCCCATGTTTACACACACAGACACACACACTTTTGTATGTGTGTGTATATAGTAATATACCCTGGTAACCCTTCCATTTCTAATCCTGTGATTTCCAAAGAGGGCTAAACTGAAGTGCTGCTTCAGGTTTAGCATGACATCCTTTCTTTAGGACAAATAGAATTCTTCAAGACCCATTATATATCCACAGAAGAATTTTCATAGCCATGACACCACTGTGACCTTAACCCCTATAGCAGCACATGTGAAATGTATGCTTGGGCTAAGGACTCATCCAAGAGACTTGAAGACTTTCTTTAGTCTCTAATCACCAAGAGCCATTGACTACCATATTTTTCAGCTTCAATGCCAGATTACATCTCAAAGCCATGATGCTTTCTTCATTGTAGACACCATCATCACAAAGTCCCTAATCCTTGAATATTAGCTTTAGTTCCAGGTGGATAGGAATGGATTTCTTTCTGACCATTTTCATGATCAACATTCCCTAGCTTTAGGCCATCATTTCAAAGCAAGACAAGGTAATATTGCTTTAGTTCGGATAGGACTGTGTTGCCCTCTGCTGGCCCCCAAGAATCCTGCAGGCATGAAGCATCCCAAGACCCTGGGCTGAACCCTATAAAACTGGCTTGATCCTCCTCAGAGCGTACAAGGTTTGGTAGGTGACAAGTCTGACTTATTGCCATGATATTCAGGTAGAGATATCTATGTCAAGTCAAGTTAACAAGTGCTTGCCATCAGGCACTGTGCTAAACACTAGGGATAAATGAAAACAGTCCCTGCCCTCAAGATGCTTACAATCTAATGGGAGAAACAACATGGTAAATGAGATGTACTGTCAGAGGAAAGGCAGTCTTAGTGGGAGTTTGGGGGAAGACTAGAAAAGTTCTCTTGCTGAAGGTGGAAATTGAGTTGAGTCTTAAAGAAAGGCAGGAGGCAGAAGTGAGAAGGGAGAACATCCCAGGTTTTGGGACAGCTCATTAAAAGGCATAGGTTTGGGAAATGAACTGTCACATGTGGAGAATGGCAAAAGGCCATTGACTCTGGAAATACAGGAGAGGAGGTTAAGTATAAAAAGACTGGAAAGGTAGGAAGGGGTCAGGTTGTGAATGGTTTTAAAAACCAGACAGGATTTTGTGTGTGATGCTGAAGGTAATAGGGAGCCACTGGAGTTTATTGAGTAGAGCAGTGCTTCTTAAACTGTGGGTTGCGACCCCATATGGGGACATGAAAAATTTGGCAACAGTAAAAGGTTTCTGAATGCACGATGACCAAAAATTAATTAAAAAATCAAACACTTAATGAATCCGAGGTGTTTCTGGCAGTGTTTGCCCATGTTGTATCTGCAGCCTTGGTTCTGAACACATCTGAACACAAAAGCAGCTGCTCTTAGCACTGCGTATGTTCTCAGGCCATGCAGTGCCAACTAACACCGTGGAAACAGGAAAAGAGATTATGAGTGGAAAAAGTTTTTAAGAAGCCCTGGAGTAGAGGACATGATGTAGTCAGAACTACACTTTAGGAAAATCCCTTTGGCAGCTGAGTGGAAGGTAGACTGGAGTGGGAAAGACTTAAGGCAAGGAGATCAACAAGAAAGTTATTTTCATAGTCCAGGGGTAATGCGATGAAGCCCTGCATCATGGTGATAGCTGTGTCAGAGGGGAGAGAGAAGGGGTTGTATATGAGAGATGTTGTGAAGGTAGAATCAACAGACCTTGGCATCAGATTGCATATGTGGGTTGAGTGTGAATGAAGAATTGAGGATAATGGCTAGGTTGTGAGTCTCAGTGACTGGGTGGATAGTGGTACCCTTGTTAGTAGTAGGGAAATTTGAAGAAGGTGAGGGGTTGGGAGGAATTAGAAACAATAGGTAGTTAGGGACCATCTACAAAGAGGTAATAATTAAAATATTTGGCCTAGATTATTAAGAGTAGAATGAGAGAAGGAAAAGCTCCAGGGAAAGATTTTTGGGAAATACTTAACATGAAGGGATAGAAAGAAGAAGAGCCAGGAAAGGACGCAGAAAAGGACTGTTGAAGAGAACAAGGGTAATTTAAGGTCACAGAAGTCAAGGAGAAAAGATATCAGAATGATCAGGTATGTCCAAAAGTCCAAGGAGGTCAAGAAAGATGGGGACTAAGAAAAGGCAGTTGGTTAATATGATATCGCGTAATTCAAGCATTTATTAAGCACCTACTATCTATCATATAATATGTGCAAATCATAGACAAAAAAGAAAATGCCCATAGCCTTCAGGAACTTAAGTTCTGCTGGAAGTAACACTGGGCCTGTTTTCAGAAGGTCTGGATTTGAATCCTGCTTCTGCCCTTTATGATCTATATCACCTTAGACAAATCACTTTTTTGCTCTGGACCTCAGTTTCTCATCTGTAAAATATAGTGTTGGAATAAAGAATCTCTGAGGTCTCTTATAGCTTTAATATTCAATTAGAGATTGGGTCTTTGACATTTGAGAGAGCTGATTTAATAGAGTAGTAGGAAGAGAACCAGATTCCAAAGGATTTAGAAGTGAGTGACGGGGGGTAAGGAAGTCTAGGCATCATTGTAAACTCTTGAGAAACATTCAGTGTTTATGGATGGATCATGTTAATATAGTAAAAAATGATAATATTCCTCAAATTAACATATTTAGTGCAGTGAGAAGTTTGTATTGGAGAGAAAGCTGGCATTGAAGACCTGACTTCAAATCTTACCTGTGATACATACTGGCTGGACAAGTCACTTAACCTCTTAGTGCTTTAGGAAATTCTCTAAAAGACAATAAGTTGCAGAGAAGGTTTTGTCCCTCACTTTTAAGAAGGAGTTTCCACACCCAGAAATTCCCTATGCCAGTGAAATCATAAATCCAGTCCCTGTCCCTTTCACTATTTATACAATACCAACTAAAATATAAAGGAGCTTCTTAATAGAATTAGACAAATCCATAATGAAATTTATATGGGAAAACAATTTGGCAAGAGTATTAAGGGGTACACTGAAAAGAAATGGCAGTGAGGGGCGAGGTTTTACATTCTCATGCTTTAAAATAGAATTGTTATCAAAACTGTATGGTACTAGGCAAACAACTGAGAAATAAATTAATGAAATAGAATAGATGTGCCAGATATCCAAGAACATTAAAATATGAATTTGATAAATCTTTAGAAAATGAAAGTTAGAAAAAGGAAATCATTATTAAACATATCGTTTTGGCAAGATTAGTTGCCAATTTGGCAGAAAAGGAATTTGTACCTGTATTTTACACCATGTACCCCTTTGAATTTTAGTTGGATGAGAGGGTCAAACATAAAACAAACTCTAGAAAACATGGCATGTAGTGAAATATTTATCATAGTAGTTGAGGGGGGATAACTTTCAGTTCAAGAAGTGGAAGGAATTGTTGGGGACACAATGATGTAAGCTGTAGCAAAATTGAAAAATAAACCTACAACTAAGAATGTTGTCATTTAAAAAAGAAAAATAACAGATTGGGAAAAATGCTTTTGGCAAATAGGAATGTTAAAAATATCTTTAATGTAAGGGGCTGTTGAAAAGGCAAAACAACAGCTCTTGTTCAAAATAGTTAAATGGTCAAAGGATGTGAACAGTTTTCAAAAGAAGGAACAAATTATTAGTAGCCACTTGAGGAAAAATCACCCTCATAACGAGATACAAATTAAAACAACTTTGAGGTATCACCTCACATCCATCAAACTGGCAAAAATAATTAAAAGTAATAAAACTGGACAGATAGGATTATGGTAAAACAGATGCACTGATTTATTGATGTTGGAATTGCAAACCTGTAGAATATTTTTGGAGAGCAGTCTGGCAGTACACAATAAAAATTACAAAACTAATATTGTTTGACCCATTAATCCCTTTTTTAGGAACCATGCCCATTGTTACACACACAAAAAAACCCAAACCTAAAAAAACCCCACAAAATCTGTTCAAAGATGTTCATGTTAATACTATAGTTAATTAAAAAAAAAATAGGAAGCAACCTAAGTGTGTAGTCCTAGAGGAATTAGAAAATTATGGTACAGTGGTTTCATGGAATAATATAAAGAAATAGATGGATAAAGTGGCAGGATTATGAAAAAATATCTGGAAATAATGTGAAGCAATAATAGGGATCAGAGGAATGTAGTGTAGGGGCAGCTAGGTGGTGCAGTGGATAGAGCACCGGCCCTGGAGTCAGGAGGACCTGAGTTCAAATCCGGCTTCACGCACATAATACTTACTAGGTGTGACTCTGGACAAGTCACTTAACCCCAATTGCCTTGCCGAAAAAAAGAAGAAGAAGAAGAATGTAGTATACACTATAATCATTTGACAAGATAATTCTGAAAATAAATGAGAGAAATGGACAGAATTTTAATGGGAGCTTAGAGTTTGGAACTGAAAAGATGTTATGCTTGAAATTAATTATTTTATGTGTAATTACTAAGTATTTTAATTAATACTAATTTTTAAAATATATTTTTAAAATAATTCCCAATTACATTTTAAAATATTTTTGTACAAATAGGTCCTTTTTCTTAGGATACTAATTTTTCTAATTAAACGTAACATTTTTATTGATAGGGAAGAGTTTAGGTAGTCACTTGGAGGGTAGGAGGTTTGATAAAAGGCTTCTTAATTTTTTTTTTCAGGAATCAGGAAGGTCAAAATTTGTTTGTAGGCGGTTCAGTTTGAATGAATGAAATTTATTAACTACCTCTTGTGTTCAAATATGTGGATAGAAATGAGACAGTACAGTTCTTCCTGTCATCTTCAGCAGATTGCTTCCTCAGTCATCCTCTGTCTTGAATCATACCATTTCCTATGTACTGGTTCCTTCCTTATAACCTTCAGATATTCCCAACTCTCCCTTGTCATTAAAGAACCTTCAGTAAACCCCATGTATCCTCTCAGTCTGTTGTTCTATATCTCTTCTCCTTTTCTCAACCAAACTCTCTAAAAAGAATTATTTACGCATTAACTGCATTTCCTCTCTTCTCAGTCTTCAGTTGTTTTCAGTCTTCCGTCATCTTAAACATGCAACTGAAACTCCTCTCTCCAAGTTATTAATGATCTCTTAAGTGCCACATTTGATGGTCTTTTTTTCAGTTTTCTTGGTGTATCTACTGCATTTGACACTGTTGACCAAATGTCATGCTCCATACTCTTTCCTCTGGTTTTCATGACATTACTCTTTCCTGTTCACCTGTCTGACTGCTTCTTCTCAGTGACCTTTGCTGGCTCATCATCCATATCATGCTTCCTAGCATGTGGGTGTTCCCCAAGATTCTGTCCTGGTCCCTCTTCCTGTATCCTTCTGTAATCACTCAGTAACCTCATCAGCTCCCATGGATTATTATTTCTATGGAGATGATTCCCAGGACTATATATCAGGTTCAAGTGCCTATCCTGAGGTTTAGTCCCGTATCATGATTGAATAGTTCAAAATTACTATGGCTAATGCAACTTTCCTGAAGAGCAAATCTGACCAATTGATTTCATTGCTCAGTCAACTTCAGTGGCTCTGATTGCTTCTAGAATAAAATACACATGCCTCTGTTTAACTTTTAAAGCTCCACACAACCTGACCCCAACCTAGGATTCTTACTTCATTAGACATTACTTGCCCTCCCCCTACTTTGTGATCTAATTTAACAGACTTTTTATCTTACAGACAATACTGCCATCTTTTATTCCTTTGCACTTAGACATGCCTGTCATTCATTCATTCTGTATCTCCACTTTATCTGTTCCTTTAAGATGCAGCTCAGACACCATCTTCAGCAAGAAGCCTTTCTGATTTTCCTCAACTGCTACTTCCTCATAGACTACCTTGTATTTAACTATTTTGTTTATATTTGTGTTTATTAACTTTATATTTTTGCTGTATATGTTTTCTTATGTGACTGTTTCTCCAATTAGAATGCACGTTCATTGTATCATTATTTGTATTTATATCCTCAATGCCTGGCACATAGTAGGCACTTCTTGATTGATTAGTTGAAATATAGCAATGCTGCCCTTAAAAATGACCTAGAAGGATGTGTGGGCCAAGATGTTGGAGTAGCAGGAAGAAGCGTAACAATTGCTCTTCTCCTCCTTCCTTCACCAACTCCTTCAAACAGATCTAGAGAATGTACCAGACCTCATCTTGTATGGGAAATCCAAGAAAAAAAATTGCAGAGAGTATTTTTTTTAGCCCACATTAGAATAGGGAGATAAAGAAGTGTGTGGATGCTGAGGATAAAATCTGGCTAGGAGCGTGCCAAGACACAGAGCATTCCAGGGCAGAGAAAGGCTGTGTCACAGGCTAAATGAAGCCCCAGATCCAGCGTGGAGGGGCCTAAACTTGTGTAGGGCAGAGGAATGGGTGCCAGCTGGTTGCTCTGTTACTCACCACTCAACAGTCACAATGCCAGGGCTCCTAGAAGTGGTAGTCTAGAATCAGGTGCTGGGCTATATCCTGGTCCAGGATTGAGTTCAAAAACAAATAGCAGGTAAATGGCTCCCAGGAGGTGAAAAGGGTCTTAACCCCTTCTAGCCCAGTCTGAAGCCTGCAGAGGAATAACACGAAAGAGAGTCCCAGACAAAAGGGAAGTTTACAGTTAGGTCACATTCAAAAGGTATTCGAAAAGGAATGGTATCTTTAATCTTTTCAGACCAATGTTTCTTCCTATGCCCCTTGCCAAGACCTTCATCCTAACTTTACTTTATACATCATCCTCTCTCATTCATTCAATATTTCTCTTTTAATGGCTCCTTTCCTGTCTGACTAGTAAACTGTAAATCCAATAGCATCTAAGTAGAATGCAAGATTCACGAGAGCACGAACTACCTCACATTGTTTTATTCAGTTCCATCAGCCATGGTTTGGTCTGGATGAAGCTAAATGATTTGTCCAGGGTCGCATAGGTGAACGTCAGAGGTAGTAGGATCTTTTCCCAGGTCCGCTCTGACTTCAATCAGTGTTCTTTCACCTGTATGAGGATGCTATTTCCTTATTATTATTCTTCCTAATATACAAGAAAGAGCCCTTGCTAAGACTTAAAAAATCTGAATCTACTCTCATCTTTGCTTAAGATCACACAAGCTATTAGCAGAATAAATAATGGTAAATCACTATCATCACCATGCCTCAGTGTCCTCATCTGTAAAATGGTCAAGAAGGTGATTTACCATTATTTTTCTACCTACGTTGCTTCTACAAGGGGAGAAAAACATGTAATAATATGGGAGTAGTGGGAGGTGAAGGAGGTTTGGATGTGTTTGATGTGTCCCAAGATTTTTGAGATAATTACTCTTGATTTTGGATTTATTTCTAGCAACTACTCTCCATGACAGATCATTCACATCAGAGATAAAATTATAAAAGTATGAATAAGAATTAAAAAAAAATCTTTAGAGTTTATTTTAAGTGCTGTTGGAAAGAGTTGAATGACTATCCTGTACCTATACTCAGTATCTCAGAGGCAGGGTACTTATTACAATTTCTGTATAAGTGAAATTATAATCACAGTATTTATGAAGTGTCTACTGTATTTCTAGTTTTATAGAGAATGTAAAAAAGTGGATAATGAGGTCCTTTTAAGGGAAGGACAAATATTCTGGACTTTTTGTGCAGTATACCATTAACAGCACTTAACTTCAGCATTTTTGGCATTAATCAGAAGCTATTAAGTAGAATTTTAAATTCTTAATTTGCATTTCGATGTGCGAAAATGGTGGTTGGTATTTAATTTTTGTTCTGTTGACATGGAGCATTTTCAGTGTACTTTTCTCATAGTAACTGTGTCTGATCATAAGTTTGTAGTAACTTTGGTTTAAAGTTTTGGTTTGAATTTCTCTATTTCTTCATACTGTTCCTTGGGCCTCTCTGAATAAGCAGATACTCAGAAACCCAGGTAATTCCAGATTGGCACTTTGCTAAGCAGTTTTCATTTAAGGATATCAGTGTTGCCAATGTCCAGATAGTTATTCATGCCAGAATTAAACAAGTCACTTATAATATTGCTTATATAAGCTAGTGTTACAAAAAAGAATTCCCATGTATTGTGATTAATATTTCTTTTTTTTTGAAGATTTTTTTTCTTTTCTTTTCTTTTCTTTCCTTTCCTTTTCTTTTCTTTTCTTTTCTTTTTTTAGGCAATTGGGGTTAAGTGACTTGCCCAGGGTCACACAGCTAGTAAGTGTCAAGTGTTTTGGTCTGAGGCCGAATTTGAACTCGGGTCCTCCTGACTTCAGGGGTGCTTTATCCACTGCGCCATTTAGCTGCCCATGTGATTAATATTTCTAAAGGTGAAAGATTAACTATAACAAACATTTTTCCCCATTTAATAGTATTTTATTTTTTCCAATTACATGTAAAGATAGTTTTCAACATTCACTTTTATAAGATTTTGAGTTCCAAATTTTTTCCCTCTCCCCTTCTCCCTCCATAAGGCAGCAAGCAATGTAATATGTAGGTTATACATGTATAATTATATTAAACATCTTTCCACTTTAGTCATGTTGTAAAAAAAGAATCAGAACAAAAGGGAAAAACCATGAGAAAGAGAACAACAACAAAAAAAGTGAAAATAGTATGATTTGATCTGCATTCAAACTCCATAGTTTTTTTCTCTGGCTGTAGATAGCATGTTCCATCATGAGCCTTTTGGAATTGTTTTAGATCATTGTATTGCTGAGAAGAGCCAAGTCTGTTAAAGTTGATCATCGCACAATGTTGCTATTACTCTATCACAAACATTTCAAGTTATATTGAATCTGCTATGATTTTCGTACAATGTAATGGAATTTTTCAAAATGTCTTAGAACTCCTAATTATGGAATGCAGTTGACAAAAATTTGAACCACAGCTCTTTCCTTTCCTGGCAAGAATCTTTCTTAAAAGGAAGGATAAAAGGAGGAAAGTTATACTAATGCTCTTTAGTCACTTGTTGGCAACTTCTCTATAACTTCTCCTTGTAAGAAGGAAATAAAATTAGGCAAAACAAAGTCATCTTAACCACGTCTGAAAACGTGTGCATTATTCTGCATGTGTATGCTACTGCCTCTCTGACAGAGGGAAGTGTTGTTCTTCATTATTCTTCTGAAGTCAAGATTTATGACTGCATTGATCAGTGTTCTGATGACTTTAAATGTTGTTTTCTATTATGTTATTGAGGATGTTGTGTCTGGTCTCTTGATTGTGCTTACTTACCTTTACTTCAGTAAATATGACCTCAGTTTTTTCTAAATTTTTCATATTCCTTGTTCTTAAAGCAATGGAGTAATATTCTTGCATTCATCCTCCACAGTTTGTCCAACTCTTCCTCCAACCAGTATTTGGTTTACTTTCAATTTTTTGCTACTATAAAAAGTGATTCTATAAATACTTTCATATCTGTTAGACTTTTACCATCTGTCTTTGTCCTCCACTCCACCAACCCCGGGTATATACTTAGTATTTGAATCACTGCATCAATGTGTATTTATAGTTTAGTAACTTTTGGATCATAGTTCCAAATTATTTTCTGTAATGATTGGACCCATTCATAGCTCCACCAACAATCCATGAGCGCACTCATCTTTCCACAATCCTAACAACAGAGTCTGTTAGGTATGAGATGAAACTTTGGAGTTATTTTAATTTGTATTTCTCTTAGTGATTTGGTACATTCTTTCATATCTTTTCTTTATTTTCATATATATATAAATATAAATCATAATTTCTATTTCTTTTGAAAAGTCTGTTCATGTTTTTTCATCACTTATCTGTTAGGGGAATTTATCTTCATTGTGTCAAGCTTTTTTTCAGTGATAACAAGCTGCTTAAATTGGGGGGGAGGGGAAAGCAAAGTAGACAAAAGTACATATTCCACAAGGACTGTTGCCATGGGACTATTTCTTTTCTTTGTATCCCCATTACTTAGTATAGTGCCTGGTACATAATAGGCACTTAATAGGTGCTTGTTAGTGGACTACTTTTCTGGTGGAAGTTTAATTGATATAAACAGTTATTACGTCAAGGAAGCCAAAGAACCTGGAAAAACACTTAACCAACAAACACTTGATCACCTTGCCTAGAGGAAAGACATGAAAACCAAGAGAAAGCAACACTAGTTTGGAATATAAACTCATTTGCAAAATCTCATGCAAGAAAATGACAGAAGATTGTGTGTATATCACCTCAAGACAGGTCAGAAATGATCATTTTGGGAGGGAAGGCACTTGCACTGTAATTCAGGTCCTCATCATCTCTGGCCTAGAACAGTGCTTCTTAAACTGTGGGACCCACATGGGGTCTCAACCCAGGGTTTAAGAAGTGCTGAAGGGGTCATGAGTGGAAAAAGTTTAAGAAGGCCTGGCCTAGACTATCATAATAGCCTCCTAATTAGATTCTCTGTTGCCTTGCCTCTGTACAACTGTCAGTGATTTTCTGAAAGTATAGGTCTGAACAGGTCACTCTTTTACTCAATAAAATCTATTAACCTGTCAGACAAAATGTAAACTCTTCTATCTGGCATTTAAAGTCCTTTACAACCTGGCCCAATCCTCCCTTTCTAGACTTATTATATATTACTCACTCATTCTGTGGTCCTGCCAAACTAGTCTTCTGATTCTTCCTTTAGTGTGGCCCTCCATCTCCCCTCTCTGGGCCTCTGTGCCTATAATGCATGCCTTCTTCATCTCAGCCGCTTAGAATCGTTCCTAGCTTCCTTCAAGGCTTGCTTAATTCAAGTGCTCATGTGACATCTACTGCATGACTCCATTACTACTATCCTTCCACCCTTCAGCTGCTCATTTCTTCATACACCCCCCCTCCCCAGTTATTTTGTTTATATCTACATATGTACACATTGTCTCTCCTTCCTAAGGTATAAGCTCCTTGAGGACAAACTGGTTTGTTTTTGACATTGCTTAGCTTAGTAGGCACTTCATTAAGGTGCCTATTGCTTTGTGCAATGACAAACATGTTGATCTTTTGTTGGGCTTGTTTTTTTATGCCGTTTTTACTCTGCTTTCTTTATCCTGTTTCACTTATAGGCCTTCTCATTTTCTTTAAATTCTTCATATCCAACATTCCTTATGGGATATTATTGCAATGCTTACACATCCTATAATTTTTCTTGCCAATATCCATATATAGAGCATATATCTAATTTCCATCTTTTCTTATTGTACTACTTCAAAATAATAATAATAACAACTTGAATTTATATATTGCTTTAAAGTTTACAAAGTTCTTTATGTAGGCCATTTCATTTTATCCTCACAACAACCCCAAAGTGATATATTATTCTAGTAATATCATCCCTTGATGAGAACCCTCCATTAAGATTCAGCTACTCCATCCTAACCTGAGGGATCTGACCTGGTGGTTTTTGTTGGAATCAGAACCCTATCCTGCACTATTCTTAGAAACTCAACAGTCTGGTAGAAGAAGCATCATTCCTTAGTCCAGAGATGTCCTTGAGATGAACCTCAAGCATAGCCAGCCGTGCACTCACATTCCAGCATCCCTTGAACGTTCCAAGGTTGAACCTGGTGACTCCCTAGGTGGCCTCTGCCCATCCCCAGATTTGTTTCACTTAACAGCACCCTTTACTGTACCGCTTTACGTTCTCTGCACACATTCCAGTTTTTCAATGTCACTCTTAAAATGTGTCACCCAGAACTGAAGATCATGTTTCAAGGATGGTCTGTCAAGTGGAGGACAAGGATTGTGATTGAATCAGGTTTTGCTTTCAGTCAATTAGGACCCTTCTATTTTAATACGAACTGCTATCCAATCTTGTCTTTACCATCCTGTGCTTAAAGTTATTTTTTTTTAACCTGAATTGAGAAATTTACATTATCAGGGGTCTTTTGGATTCTGATTCTGTCATTCAGTATAATAGTATTCTTAGCTTTGTGTCTTTCTCCAATTTGAAAGACGTGCAATATAAATAATTAAAATGGTAAGCAGGACAGAACTGAGCACCAAAGCTTTCTGGCACTAGAGACCTTCTGCCAGGTGGACAATGATTCATTAATTCTCTTTGGACTCTGTCATTAAACCAGATATGAATCCGCCTACATGTACATTGTACACATTTTTTTCAGACTTGTCCGCAAGAGTGTCATGCAAGATTTTTTCAGAATGCACACACTAGCCTTTCTGAAATCTAGACAGGGAACATTTGTGGCATTCAATTTAATTCAGACTGTTACCAATACAGTAAATGTATTACAATGAAGAATAATGTTGGTGTGGCATAACTTATTTTTGGTGAATTCTAGACTCTTGGTGATCTTCACTTATCTTCTTATGTGCTTACAAGCCATCTGTTCAGTATTTCTAGAATTTAACCTGAGTTTGACTTTAAATTTGCTTAGCTATAGTTGGCAAAATCTACCTTCTTTCCCCTTAAAAAGAAGAGTTAAGGAAAATTTGTTGGAATCAGAACCCTATCCTGCACTATTCTCAGTCTTATAGCACACCCTTCCCATTCTCAGCTATAGTTCATAGATTATCCCAGGTGGTCTACATATCACATCTTTAAGTTCTTTGAGCATCCTGCAGCTTAATTTTTCTACATCAAGAGGTTTGAACTTATTTATAGTTGCTAAGTATTTTCTCCCTGTCTCCTTACCAGTCTTTGGCTCTAGTTTACGTTTAATCATGTTTGTTCTACCCATTCTAGTCTGAAGATCATTCCCTTTGACAGAGAAGTTAGAACCAAAATGGCAGCTGAGCAGCTTCATTTTTTTTGCTGTCCATTAACACAATACCATCTGCTTAACCATTAGGCTTATTCCTTCCTTTATTCTTTTCGTATTTGGCAAATAGATTTCAAAGTTCATTTTATTAATTTTGACACTTTTCGTAACACTAGGCTCATTTTTGGGTTTTAGTCTTCGTGATGCTGTTTTTATAGATACGTGGTATTGTTTTGTATTTGCCCTTGGTTAAGTACCAGTACCCTTGCTTCCATCTTTTGTACACATCTATTTTTAATATAAATCCACCAGAATTCTGTGAAGCCATATTACTGTCTTACCATACTTTCCTCCTTTCCTGTGTAAACTGACCCACAGTGGTTGGTTTCTCTGGCCCTCTAGGACTGGATTCAGTTATGTAATAGAGAGGCCTCTCCAGGTAGCTCTTTTTGAGACAAGGAAACTAGTACCAGCATATAAGACACTGTTCCCCTATCCCAGAGAAGGACCAGTAAACAAATGCAGCCAGTTGATGTTTTCTCCCTAACAAAAAGGGGAGGGGAGAGAGAGACAGAGACAGAGAGAGAGAGAGAAAAAGAAAGAATTCTCTAATAGATAGAAAGTTGACCCAGGAATCAGGAAAACCTGGATTCACCCAGGGATGGGTTTCCCTACCTCTGACACAATTGGCTGTGTGACCTTGGGGAAATCACTTTACCTTTTAGTGCCACAGACAGCTCTCTGAGACTAATAGTTGCTGACCTTGCTTTGCTTATACTTAGGCCCTTCTTGTTTTAAGAGCAGTGCTATAAATATTTCTATTTAGACTGTTTTCCATGGGATATTTTTTGTATTGTTGCATGCTACTATTGTTGGTTTTCTTTTTTAAAGTTATATTTTGCTGTATTTTAGAATATAACTAGAACTAAATGAAAATGTATAACAATTCTCATTTAATACTTTCTCTATACAGGAATTGACAGAAGAAGGACTGCCTTTTCTCATACTTTTCCACATGAAAGAGGATACAGTGAGTTTAGATGTTTTCCAAAACGAAGTAGCCCGGCAGTTAATAAGTGAAAAAGGTAGATTAACTAAGGTTTCTCTTTTATCTTTGCTATTCTTTTCAAATATGCTTAAAGATATTTGGTATGGAACCTACATGTGAAAATCTAGTGAATAATTTTAGAGATATAGCCAAGTCATAATTTAGCATGAAAATAGAGGGGGACATTAGCAGAAGAAATAAAAAACAGTGATTCTCTTGACAATTCAATTCAACTCAACAAACTTTTATTTAAGTATCTGTTATGTGAAAGGCTCTGTACTAGGTACGAGGCATACGAAGATGAAAAACAGTGTAGCCTTTTCCCTTAAGGGAGAAGATGTACACAAATAACTATTATACAGTTTATAAAATGATGAAGTGAAAAGGAGGGCTGAAATGGTTTGAGAAAGCCAAAGAAGAGAAGGATCAGTTATGGCAGGGGGAATTATGAAAAAAAGTGAAATTTGAGCTGGGCTTCAAAGGAGAGAAAGAGTGTTTATGGGTTTGGGGTGGGGTCCAGTTCTAGCCATGAGGGACATCCTTCACCAAAGGATGAAGGCAGGAAAAGGCTAGAGGAGATTGAGAGAATTGTATAGTCTAGTTTGGATGGAGCATAGAATATGTGATGGGATAAGTGTTACTCCCTCCCACTGAATTAAGGCTGGTAAGATGATTTGGAGGCAGATGTGTAGGCCTCTTGATGCCAGGCTAATAAGTTTGTATTTATGTAATAGGTAAGGGGTTTTAGGCCCACTGAAGAATATTAAGCAGGGGAGTGCCATGATTAGATCTATCCATTACACAGATAACTTTGACTTTAGCTTCCAGTCATTAGTATGTCATAGCTGAGAGAAGCAGGAAACTTGGGAGGGAAAGTGATAAATTTAGACACTTCCTCTAGCCCTCAAATGACCCCTTTTTTAGTTCCTTGTTTTTTACTAAAGTTCCCCAATCTTATAACCAAGAACTGTCTGATCAGCAAATAGAATATATTTTTTACACAAAAAGAGGTTATCAAGTTGTTGTGGAATTCTCAGAGTATCAAGAAGTCTGTAGTTAGAAAAATAAAGAGACACGGGGCAGCTAGGTGGCGCAGTGGATAGAGCACCAACCCTGGATTCAGGGGAACCTGAGTTCAAATCCAGCCTCAGACACATAACACTCACTAGCTGTGTGACTCTGGGCAAGTCACTTAACCCCAATTGCCTTAAAAAAAAAAGAAAAGAAAAATATAGAGACAAAGTGAACTAAGAACATGACACAGTGCTATATACATAGTAGTTGCCTAATAAATTGAGTTGAATTGACTATCAAGTGGAATAGAATAGAGAAAATTTTTGATTGGATGTTGATGTTCCCCATGTAGATAAGTAAAAGTTGGTCATGGTATCATTGGCTAGTCTATGACATTTGGACTGTGTCCTTAGGACAGTTAGGTAATTTAATGTTAGAAAATTAGACATGAATTGTAACCTTCAAATTATAATCTCTTAAGGTATGATGTCATTTTGATAAAATAGAAATTTCACTCTTAAAAATCTCTAAGTAAAATATTTGCTGCTTCAAGTGGTACATTGGAAAATAGCTACAATTTTTAGTTTTTATAATTCCTAGATTACTTTAAATAACTCAAGTATATTGCTTTTATATTTCAGTGTTTTTTTTTTCAAATATAGTATTGGTCCAAATATATAATAACAGCAAACTTTTATTTAATGCTTGCAGGTTTGCAAAACATTTTACATATATTATCTCATTTTATCCTCACAACAACTCTGGTAGGTAGATGTCATTACTGTCCCTATTTTAATGATGAAGAAACTGAAGTAAGTAGTCAGAGGTTAACTGATTTGCCCAGGGTTACATAGCTAAGTATCTGAGGCAGGATTCAAAATCAGTTCTTCCTGATCTGGAGTCCAATGTTCTATCCATTACACCACACACTTTCCCCCAAATCTGGCATATACAAAACCCAAAAATATAGGCTATTGTATCATGTTTTACTTGATTTCCTTGATGAGAGGCTGTGGTACCCACTGACAATACTCAGCTTTTCCTTTGACCTCTCAAATGTGCCTGTGAAATTGTTGAGAGTGCCTGTTTGCCATTTCTACTGTAAGACACTAGGGCAGCTCTTGACCAACCCTATAGTCCCCACACATTCCCCCCTCACTTAGAACCCAGTTTTCACTCAATATACATATGTGGTTTTGGGTAATTTTGTGCAATTGTTTTTCATAGTATACCTCTGTTTTTTTCTTTCAAAGGGCTCTCATTTTAGACAGGTGACTTATATTTGAACTAGCATGTTACTGTTAACATTTTAGGAATGTAAAGCCAAATAATTCTAATCTTCTCTAAATACTCTTTCTTTCTAAGGTACAATAAACTTTTTACATGCTGATTGTGATAAATTTAGACACCCACTTCTGCATATACAGAAAACACCAGCAGATTGCCCAGTAATAGCCATTGACAGCTTCAGGCACATGTATGTCTTTCCAGACTTCAAGGATTTATCGTAAGTATCCATTTGAGGTTTTCCTCACTATTGACAGAAATAAAAAATTAACTTGAAATGTTTATGCATTTTTTCAGGTAATTCTGTATTGAAATAGTAATTTAATTTGGTAATTTGATGGGAGAGAGTACTTCCTTCCTCTACTCAATTGCATTGAATTTTACTTTTACGTGATAGTTGCTCCTGACAAATAATTTCCTATACAGAAATATCACTACAATTGAGCATGATCACAAGGATATTTTTAAAAGTCCTTTTCCTATGGAATGGTTTGATGAGGAGGGTAAACCAGGATGGTGAGAGGACTTAAAATTTTGTTATACAGGGATAAGTTGAAAGAACTGGGAATGTTTAGCTTAAATTAAGAGTGAGAAAATTGGGGGAAGGGGGAAAGAACAGGTGAATTCAAGTCTTTGAAGGGTTGTCCTGTGGAAGGATGAAATAAACTTACTTTGCTTGTCTTTAGAAGGTGGAACAAGATATAATCTATGGAAGTTGCAGTGAGGCAGATTTTAACTGGATTTAAAGGAAAATTTTTTGATTGAATTGTCTAGAAGTGAAATGTGATTCTCATCTCTGGGAATCTTCAAATAGAAATCATGAAATAATTGGTCAGGGATGTCTTAGGGGCAATTCCTGCTCTCAATGGATTCTTAGTTTTCTTTGCGAATTTCAATTGTATCATTATTACTATTATTATTTTGTAAAAGAAGTCTTTCTGTTAAGTAAAACATAATCTAACTTATCTCGTCGTCCTAAAGCTTGATGACTTGTAAAGAGAATTAGAGCCCAGGTTTGTGTTCCAAGGTAGCTGTTTCAGTATAAAGCTCTTGGCAAATCTTAAAGCACTATGTGAATGCAAGCTGTTATTATTATTGACAAAGCAGCAGGTTTGGAGTTAAATTGAATCTATCCATATGACCTTGACCTCCCTGAACCTCAGTTTCTTCATATGTAAAATGGGTT
Organism: Vombatus ursinus; assembly: GCF_900497805.2. Lineage (NCBI taxonomy): Eukaryota > Metazoa > Chordata > Mammalia > Diprotodontia > Vombatidae > Vombatus > Vombatus ursinus. Next base: position 12,633,459 of record NW_020954610.1, on the reverse strand, counting down.
AAGAGGGTTGAACTCAATCAGTTCTAAGGTAATTTCCAGTTCTAAATCTTATGATCTTCACAAATGCCTTAACTTTCACCAATTGGAAAAAAAAATTGGTTCAGGAAGTATATATACTAACTATTCACACCTCATGTGTATTTTATGGGAAATTTGCCATTTACAGGAATAGTTGTGTAGAACAATAAATGAGAAAATATTCAAATAATATATCAATAATAAAGAGAACTTACTAAAAAAAACTTATAGTGTTTGGGTAACACTACAAAATAACTTTTATATTGACTTTTTATTACAGTAGCAAAAAGTCATTCACTTTGCTGCTGTGAAGTTATTTTAAACTTTGTCATACTAGTATCTTCTGCCTTCTTGGAAATTTTGATGTCGATTGAGCCTAAAGGAAGAAGTGGGCAGTAAGGGCAGGGTTGTTATTCCTATAAGAAAAAAGCAAAGAATAAATACTTACCTTAGGAAGCTGATTTGATTCTTGGTAGCAGAAATGATGGGTGATGAGCTGTCCTTTGATAAGACAGGTAACAAGGAAAAATCTCCCTTAAAGGGATGTTTTTAACACCCCGAAGTTGTGGGAGATGGCAGCTGGACATAGATTGGTGGAAAGGTACACTAGCTTCTACTTTAAAGGGTAACATTTTAAAATTTACTATATTGAATATAAAATTTTCAGAGTATAATAACATTACAGTGCTTGGGGAGTGAATGTTTATATCATATATTCATAACTGAATCTGAAATCCAGAAATCCTAAGGATTTCCTATCATTTTATTAGTTATGAATATTTTATTCTGTACCCTAAATTCATCACCTCTCTGTAATGATTACATCTTTCATCATTGGTCCTCTGGAATCATGAATGGTCATTATATTGATCATAATTTTGACAGTTTTCAAAGTTGTTTTTACAGGGTTACTGTTATGTAAATTGTTCTCCTGGTCTACCCATTTTATTCATCATTGGTTTATAAAACTCCTCAAAATTGTTCATTTTAAAAATATTGTTATAGTATACATTGTTCTTCTGTTTTTGCTTACTTCACTATGAATTAGTTAATATAATTTTTTTCATGTCTTTTTGGGCAGCAGTTTGGATTGTAATCATGGTCCTGTTCTAGCACAGTTTATTGTTCAAGTTCTCAAGAATATTTTGGTCTCTGTGTGTAGTTTACAGACTAGTCATTTGTCAGTCCATGAAAAAAAGCAAGTTTTTAATGTCTAATTCTAGTCCCCTGGTCATGTCTTATTAGGTACTTAGTATATGCTAACTTTTTGTAGCCTAAACTGACCTGTTGTGTAATTTTTGCTGCTTCATTGAATAATGTATGTTGATCACTAAGTCTGGACTCATTATAAATAATGAGCTCCTTTTATAATTTCTAGTTGTAATGACCCAGTCCTGAATTGCTGTCATAAATCCTTCCTTTTCCACAAACAAATCCCCATTACTCATTGTTGACATATGTTTAAGTTCATGAGGGTCTTGCTCATGGCATTGGGACCTTTTAATTCTACTCTTAGATTTTAATAATTTCATAAGCAATAAATACATTTTAAAGACTCTAGTAGCAGGTACCTGTTTAATAGCCTTTACTATTACAGTGTTAGGTTATGTACCATATGTTATGGGACTTTGTGACAGCTTATTCATTAATTACAAAAGAAGTAAGTTGCTCTTTATACCCCTGGGACTATTTGGCACACTTTTTTTGTGTCTTAGACAATGTATTATTTTCTTGTGGGTACCTGTAGATTTTTTTTTTCATTCTACAAACTGAATGCTTTATATAAAGTGCATAAACACATAAATCACCTATATTTCAGGAGATCACTGGTATTCTCATCTTTTGGTAATGGGTGATAATATATAATTTTAGTTACTAATATATAATTCCTTCTGTTAAAAAAAATGGGATTGGGCTTACATCTGAAAGGAAGCTGATAAAGAGGCCTTGCTAGTAATTCAGACAGCACTGCAAAGTATTTGAGCCAAAACTTACTTGGCTGATTTCCAAATTTGCCTTGAGATTAGACCTCCCTTGACATGACTGTTTTGTCAATTCATTTCAGTAATATGGTACAAGCTTTCTCTGTCTTAAGTCAACTTGCATTTTTATTATATTGGGTTCTTCAGTTATATAGATGACCAGAAATTTTCCACATCCTCCTTAAGGGGGTCTGTGTTGCCTTTAATTTCATTGTTTTTCAAACCTCTGGGGTAAAGTTTTTGATTAATGTTGAAATGTTTATTCTTTATGCTGCTTTGACTGCTTATGCTGCCCTAGCCTTTGACTTTGGCTTTCAATGGCTCATTAAAGGAATCTAGAATTTCTGATGTACTAATGTACGCCAGTTTCCTTTCCTCATGTTGCTTTGAGTTTGTTCACAAGGGGTTTAGGTTTTTTGTGACTATTTCTAGCTGTTGATGGCATCTTCCATCACCTTTCTGTAGATTTTAAATACTTTCCTCAAATTGCTTTTTCTACCATGGTGTTTGATCTGTAGCTCATTAGCTCCACCTTTCCCTTCTGTGGTTTTTACTGTGGCAACAACTGCTACATCTGTTGCTGTGCAGGTCCTGAAATATTTTTATACTTTATATCAAATTCTGCAGGAGAATGCTTGATGGTTATAATATATGCTAACTTTTTTTAATTACTCTGTTTTGATATAAATTGGTCTGATAGTTGGATTCATGCTTTCCCCCCAAAAAAAGCTTTTTTGAATTTAAGTATGGTCATTTCCCTTTCAAAATAATTTGAGACTTTAGTGGGGTTTTTTGTCATCTTTTTCATTATTAGGTATAATTTCTAGAATTTGCATTAAGTAAAAGTTTTCAACATCTTTAGCGTCTTCAATTTTTTCCTCTTTTAGATTTTAGTAGCCCATCAATTTCATATTTTTTTTATTTGATCTAGGTTTAGGGATGATATTCTTTCTTAATGATTGTCCTAAAGCAGTATGTTTTGTGACTTGGAACTGAGAGTGTCGTTGACAGAAAGCAGTGTTAGTATCTAGCCTGTAACTGATGAGATTTGTTTTTTTATGATCTAGCATTGGTGCATAATGTATGTATTTATAGCTTCAGTCCATTTCATCCATACTCATGGTTTGCCCATTTTAATTGTCAGTGCCATCTTCAATGAAGCATTCCCAGCACATGGAGTAAGAGTATTCTGATTTGTTTTGATAAAACTAAGTCTTTTTGTGGTACCAAAACATGAAAGAGTGTGCTCACTCCTGTCTTCTCTACAACAGTGAACATTGTGACAGTTTGAGGCAGGTCCAGCCTGCAAACCTGTATAGCATTAAAAGTATAAATTAATTTTGGTAGTATTAACATTTTTATTATATTGATGTGGCCTAGCCATGAGCACTGAATATTCCTCCAGCTATTTAGGTTGCTCTTTAATTCTTTAAGGAGTACTTTGTAATTGAATCTGTACAAGACTTTTGTATGCTCTAGGAGGCTGATCTCTAGATATTTTATGCATTTTATAGTTATTTGGAATGGGATTTCCCTTTGTATTATTGCTTCTTACAACTTTGGTATAAATTCCACTTGGTCATAATGAATGATTTCTTGGATAAATCACTGTAATCTGTTAGATAGGATTTTGTTTAAAAATTTTGAGTCAATGTTTATTAATGATATTGGTCTATAGTTTTCTGTTTATGTTTTATCTTTCCCTGGTTTAGGTGTCAGGACTATATTTGTCTCATAAAAGGATTCTGGTAGGGTTTTTTCTTTTTTAATTTTTGAAGTATGTGGTACTAACTGTGCTTTAAAAGTCTGATAGAATTCTCCTTTTAATCCTGCAGATCTAGGGTCCCCTCCCCACCCCCCACTCCCCATGGTAGTACCTTTATAACTAGTTCTACTTCTTTTTCTGAGATTGGGTTATCTAAGATCTCTATCTGGTTTTCTGATAGTTTGAGTATATGTATTTTTGAAGATACTCCTTTATTTCTTTGATGTTCTCAATTTAGTTAGCATATTAACTATACATAATATGTTCTGATTATTTGTTTTATTTCTTCTGGTTTTGCTGTAATTTCCCCTTGCTCATTTGCTACTTTTATTGATTTGATTTTCTGCTCTCTTCTTTTTAGCAGATTAGTAAAGGGTTTATTCATCTTTTCAAAAAAACACCTTTTAGCTTTATTTATCATTTCCATGGGGTGTTTTGTTTCCAGTTTCTTTTGCACTTATTTTAGGTTTATTTGTTGAATCTGTATTTTTATATGCATATTCAGTTCATTAATCTTTTCTTTTTCTATTTTATTTATGTACAATTGTGAGGATATGATTTTATCCCTGAGGACTGCTTTAGCTACACCCCAGAAAATTGTGATATGTTTCATCATTATAATTTTTACGTAGTTATCAATTATTTCTGTGCTTTGTTCTTTGGCCCACTCATTATTTAAGATTGCATTGTTAAGTCTTCATTTGGGTCTGTGTCTTTTGTTTGTGGTCTCTGAATCAGTTTCTATTCTTACTGCATTATGGTCTGTAAAGAATGTATTGATCATTTCTGCCTTTTTACATTTACTTGCAAAATATCTGTGCCCTAGTACATAGTCAGTTTTTTTAAAAGGTCCATGTGGTGCAGAAAAATATGTATGTTCTTTTGCTGTCTCATTTAGATGATGCCACAAGTCTTTTAACTCCAGTTTCTCCTGAAATTTGTTCAGTTCCATATTTTCCATTTTGTTTATCTTTCTGTTAGACTTACCCAAAACTGAAAGAGGGATATCAAGAGTCTCCTGTAATTATTGTAATACTGTCTATGTCTTCTTGAGGTTCAGATGTTTCGTTTATAAATTTGGAAGCTAAGGCATTTGGAGCATCTAAGTTTGTTACTGATATTGGTTTATTTTCTATGGTTCCTTTCATTATAATATAATTTCCTTGTTATCCCTTTTTAGTTTTTTAATATTTGTTTTTGCTTTGTCTGATAGTATGATGACAACTCCAGCTTTTTTTGATTCACTTAATGTATAGTAAATTTTTTTCAGTTTTAGTTTGTGTATGCCTTTGTTTTTTAAATGTGTTTCTTGTAAGCAACAGATTGTAGGGTTTTGTTTTCTTGTCCAATCTTGTCACTCCTTTTTATCTTATTGGATTGTTTAGTCCATTCACATTTAAAGTTATAAGAGTTAGCTTTATGTTTTCCTCCATCTGTCTCTAAAATTGTTTTTTTTCCCAAATTGCGATTTTCCCCCCTTTTGCTATAAATGCAGTTATTATGTTCCTTCAGTTACTTTAATCTTTTTTTTTTTAAGATGGCCCTGTTCCCATTGGCTCTCTTCCCCTTACCCCTGATTCCCTTTTTTTGATTCTTCCTCCTTTCCCTTTAGGGATTTTTTTTGGTTATTAGTTTCTGTTTCCTGCTTTTATTTGATTATATGTTTCTTTTGTTGTTGTTGAGTCATTTTCAGTGATGTCTGACTCTTTGGGATCCCATTTGGTGTTTTCTTGTCAACATACTGGAGTGGTTTGCCATTTCCTTCTCCAGTTTATTTTACACATGAGGAAACTGAGGCAAATAGAATTAAGTGACTTGCCCAGGGTCACATAGCTAATAATAAGTGTCTGAGGCCAGATTTGAACTCAGGAAGATGAGTCTTCCTGAATACAGGCCTGGCACTCTATCCACTGTGCCTTCCACTGCCCATATTTCTATATCTTTCTCTCCCCTCATTTTTCTTCTGAGCCAAGTAGATTTCCCCTTCTTCTCCTGCCCTTCGGCTAGTCTTATTTATTATTTTTTTAAATTTCAATTTTTGTGTCCCTTTTGAAAAAGGATTGCTTTCACTCTCTTTATTTTCTGTCTTCTCTTTCTGTTTATTCTAGACCCTCATTGTCTGATTCATGGCCCCTATAATCATCTGGTCTTTCTCCTTTCTCTGTATTCTTCATAAAATGAAAGCTCACAAGGTATGCATCAAAGCTCTGCCTTCTAGGTGATTTCTGTCATTGCCTAGTAGAGCTTACTTTGTGGATGCCCCTTTCCTATTGTGCCTCACTGTCAGAATAATGACAGTTAATGGAAGTGACAGAGAGGACATTGCCCGATGGTGAGGCACCTACCTCCGTGTATCTATACTCTCTCGTTGACCTTATTTTGTCTACATTTGCAAAGAAATTTCCTCCTTGGGTCTGTGATCTCCTATTCCTCCAAGTGCCAGTTGCCCCCAGGGGTTCTAACTCCCTTCCAAGATAAATAGATTTTTCAGGCTCCAAAACCCCTACATCTTATCTAGGGTAAAGTCTTCATCTCCCTTCATATAGGTACATTCACCTCCACAGTAAAGCCTCCGACTCTTCCTCTCATTTTCAATCTTTTCCCCTTCCTTCTCACCTACTCCCCTGTAGCCTGAAACCACAGAGGTCACCTCTGTCTTGCAGTTGACCCTGGATTTGACTCTGGTTCTTAACTCACTCCTCTGTGTCTTCCTCCTACCCCCCCTTCATATACTGTCCCTTATTGTAATGTAGTCCCACACACGAAGCATTCACCTGTATGCAGGGCATTGCCCAGTTCTGTCCATAATGTCCTTGTCCACCTTTTCACGGATGCCTCCTTCGGATGTTCACCTTTATCCCTGTCTTCTTGTGTACACTTAGTCAGAAATCTCTTACTGTGCTTTCTGTTGTCACTCTGTTCCAGATATCAATTCCTCTTCCATTTATGTTGTTTGGGGTATTTGAGATGCAAATGGTCTCTTCACTTCTGGATTCATTCTTAAAAATTTTCAAACTCTTTTTTATTATGAACATTCGTTGGTGGAGAGAGCACTAGACTTGGAGTCAGGAAGACTCAGATCCTTCCTCAGACACTTACTAGCTGTGTGGCCCTGGGAAAGTCACTTAACCTCATTCAGGCTTAGTTTCCTAATATATGAAACAGATATTAATTACACTTCTATCACAAGGTTGTTGTGAGGATCAAATGAGATAATATGTAAAGTGCTTCATAAACCTTAAAGTGCTATATAAAGAATAGCCATTATTATTAATATTACTTTTCTCTCGTTAATTTACTATAGGTTTAATTATCTTTTCTATGTAGGTGACACATAAATCTGTATATTGCCCTACTGTCTACCCCGAGCTTCAATCCTGCATCACCAGTTGCCTGGTGGACATTTTTAAGTGGATTGTCCAAGGGACATCTCAAATTCAGCATGGCCAAAATTGAACTCATCTTTTCTGCCAAATCTACTCATCTTTGAAACTTTCCTGTTTGGCTGCTTTTCATACTCCTGGGGTTTTTTGCTCTTTAGCCAATATATTATTTTTTTAAGTTTTTATAGATTTATTTTTAGTGATAGAAGTCGTGGCACAGCAGTAAAAGCTATGAAAGTATGTAAGCACATCATTGTTCAGAGGCATCATTGGAGTTCCCATTTTTTGGAAAGAGTTATGTGATTCTTGTTGTTAAGTAAGGAGGAGTCAGACTTGCATCAGAGAGGAAGTTTGTTGCTAGTCATGCCACTGGAAGTGTTTGAATCAATAATTATGGATCTTCTCCAGACCTACTACTTTTCAGTTTTTCAGAGAAGCTGGAATTTCATTCACTTCCCTGGATATAGCCATTTTGTTGTTCATTGTATTAATGGTATGTAAGCTTTCTATTTCACCTTTGATCCAGCTTATTTTTTCATTGTGTTAGATTTCTTGCAGTCATATAAATAACCAGAAATTTTCCACATTTTTCCTCCTTTCTCCTTTAATCTTTGTTTCTCGGGCCTCTTTAGTGAACTTTTTGATTGACATTGAATGTTTATTTTGTTCCTTGCACACTTTGACTCCTTATATTGTATTAACATTTTGACTTTTGCTTTTAATTGCTGATTAAAGGCATCAAGAATTTGTTACACTTTTGTTATATGGATTCCATTATGCATGTTTCTTTTTTATTATTTTTAATTAATTACATGATGTTCAGGTTTTCTACTATGCATTTAACTAGATATTGAATATTCCAACTTTTTTTTTTTACAGGTTTTTAATAGTTTTCTTAAGCTATTTAAGATGGCCCTGTTCCCATTGGCTCTCTTCCCCTTACCCCTGATTGCCTTTTTTTGATTCTTCCTCCTTTCCCTTTAGGGATTTTTTTGGGTTATTAGTTAATTTTGGTTATTAATTAAGAAAGCATTTCCTTTCTTCCCATAGTCTTTTCTGTGTCAAAAAGACCCAGCATGTTCTCCTTTATGCAGGCTTGAAATATTTTTTTAACTCTGTTAGATAATGTAGGAGAATGTGTTCATTCATGATGGCTATAACAAATAAGTTTTTAAAAATTGCTCTGTTTTGGTATAGTTAGTCTTTTAATTGAATCCATGCCATTATATTCACAAAGGACATTTTGGAATTCCATTCTACATATGCTCATTTTTAATATTGTTGTTGATTTGCCCAAGATTATACCTATATTTAAATGGAGGTATTAGGGCCCATACTTGGTAACCTGACTCTGGGCCCAGTGCTCTTTCCATTATACCAGTCATATGTCCCACTCTCTCATATTATTGTTTTGCATATGAGAGATTGCTGTGCACTAAAAGCCAATTTTCCTAGGACCCATTTCATGTTATAGACATATTACCATGGGCTACCTTATTCAGATTTCTAAAAAAGCCACAAGATGGCAATATCATGCCATAGGATGTTAGAATTAGAAGGTGCCCCAGTCATCATCTGGGCAAAAGCTTATATTTTATGGAAGAAGAAACTCAGACCCGGTTAGAGGAAGGGACTTGTTCAGGATCACCCAGTGAAGATACACTGGCAGAATGGATGGTTCCTTAATTCCTGGGTAGCATATTTCCCTTTTTACAATGCTGTCTCCCATAAAATAAACTTTTCTTTGCTAAAATTGAAATATCATCTTTCCATATGACCAAATTTGCAAATTAATGCTTTTATGATTTGAAATTATGGGAATGGATAAAGGTTTTCAAATTGTCCAGTGCTTCTTTACATCCAACAAAAATTTTTTTCTAAGGACTTTTCCTCCAGTTGTATATGTTTTCCAGGTAGAGGTTTATAGATTTTAAAAGGTAGAAGAAGTTAAGTTCTTTATTTGATAGTTTTGTTTGTTCCCACCTCTAAGACTCATTCTTGCACCTACTAGACACTCTGCATACCTACGGTTACACCTACAGTGATTTAAATATTACAAACAGAGGTACTTTGTTTCAGATTTCTTTGTTTCTTGGACACTTGAGCTATAATTTTGGCAAAGTCTGAATCTAAGTTTTGGCTTTCCACTTTCTTTCTTTAGATGCTGATTTATCAAATATGCAAAAATGCACCTGAATAGATGGGAACTAAAGACTGAAAAGCATGCAGAACACATAATCAGTATTTCAAAAAGATATCAGTTCTTGATGAAGGTGGGGTGGTTATTGGGGGTTCTGAGGGGAGCAGAAGGGGAAGGGTATTGAAATACTAGGAACTTATTGACCAAACCCCAGAATTATGAATTATAAATCTTTCAAAAGATTCCCATTCTAACCTAGGGAGTTTCTTGTTTACTTCAGCCTAGGTACCTTCCCTGTAAGATACTGCACCCAGTTTTCATCACTCGTTCATCTCATGACAGACCTCCGCTCAGAAATCTTCAGTGACTCCCTGTCTACCTAATAAAGTTTAAACTCTATTTCTTGGTTCAAGATCTCCCATAATGTGTTGCCTCCCTACCTTTCTGGCCTTATCTTGCTCATATTATTCCTTGTCATATATTATGTTCTCTCCAAACTAGACTAATTCCAGTCCCAATTTTATACCTCCATACCTGTGATCACATTGTATTTCCTCTGCCTACTATGTCTTCCCTTTACAGGCAGTCTGTTGAATTTTTGCCAAACACAAATACCTCCAAGAATTTTTTCCTATTAGCCTCAATGTACTTTGTTTTACACTTCTCAGATGTACTGATATGGTGTCTGCATTATAAGCACTTAATAATGCTCGTTGATTAATAGTCATGTATTACATGACTGTTAATTACATATTAATACAGATACGTATAGGTTTTCATTACCTGTATGTGTATTATTCCTCTGTTTGACTAGCGAATTATCTTACCTAAACTCTGGATCTACCTAGTTGCCCAGCATAGTAAGCAGCTCCCTCTAGGCACTTAGTAAATCTTTGTCCAATTTAAAATTGGCCCTAGTGATACTACACACTTATACACATGCAGAATGCACCCAGAAACAAACTTTGGTTGTTAATGACATGATGAACTTAAGTTTAAATGTATCTTGTTAAGATTAAACAAAGAGTGAAATAAAAATTTCTATTAGAAAACCTTCCTTTAAGCAGGAAAATAAGATCTGTAGTTGATCTCAAAATCCAGGAGCCAACAGTCAAACAGAAAGTAGTTTTACTTTAAACATGAAACTTGATTCAGTTTGTTAGCCAAATAAAAGACCATTTTGGTAATACTGAACCTTGATAGAAAATGATAGAAGGGCAATAGTAAATGTATTTTCTCCTTCATGACCCTGTGAAAAGACAAAGGACCCAAACATATTGGAAAAGAAATAAACTTTTTTCTCCCCCAAAGTGACCCATGATGGCCTCAGCCCTAAGCTAGAGTTGCTTTCCAGCAGAGGTCTACTGTTACACCTATTCATTGTTCTCCCACTATTATCTAGGAACTCTTAACCCAGATGAAGAAGAAAAATGTATTTTTATTTTTATTTTTTGGCTTTTTCGTGAGGCAGTCGGGGTTAAGTGACTTGCCTGGGGTCACACATCTAGTAAGTGTCAAGTGTCTGAGGCCAGATTTGAACTCAGGTCCTCCTGACTCCAAGGCCAGGGCTTACTACACCATCTAGCTGCCCCTAAGAAAGCATTTTTAAAAGCATATTTCAGTGAATTTACTTTGACTCTCTGCCATCTCTTGACCTGATCAGCTAAGAAATTGAAACATTAGACAGTCTACCCAACCTACTTCCCAAATAACACTAATAATACTTCACTTTTGAGTAGAGGAAAAAATCTCTGACAAAGTAGGTAGTCCTAAACTTATTAAAGTTAAAGCATGTAAACTTTCCTTTCTTTTAATAAATGGTAAATTAAAAAGTTTAGAAATATACTTTTTTGGCAATAAAATAAAAAGATACCAGGCACTTAGGTTTTCTAATGGAAATTTAAATCAGCATGAGGTATGCACGTATTTCAAGTATGTAATTGATTTGCTTACAGCTTAACCTGCTTATTACAAGTTTAAAGGATGACTAATTTAACTGTTCTAATAAAGTTGCACAACTGGAAAGTATTCTGACATTTCTTAAAATACCCATTACACTTCTGTGGACCATATCTTTATCATTTCTATAGTTTTGAATGAGAAACATTTATATCTGTAAGGCAGAGATTTTTAGAGTGTGGTTTGGGGGCTACTTGTGGCCCACAGGCTGGTCCAGAAGACAAGGATAGAACATAATCATGTTGGATTAATGTTCCTAGTCAGCACAGGGTGAAAAAAAGAGAAGGGGAACACTGTTCATGCTTAGTAGCTTTATTGCTGGTGTTGTTTGTCCTTTGTTTTCCAAGAGGACCAGTGGCATTATGATTGATGTCTTGATTTGAGTGTGAATTGGATTAAAGTGAGGCAGCATTGCCTGAAGTACTCAGCCTCACTCTCTCCTCCTTAGTGATGGCCCAGGATGCAGTGGATGACCTTGTTGTCTTTGATGCCTGACTAAGCTCTAAGCATTCCACAATTCCTCATCTGCCCATTCCACCAAGGAAAGTCTTCACTTGCTTGGAGTAGACTTTCACCAACAGATTTGAGGACTGTCAGTTATTTTCAACCTGATTTAGCCTGTCTGTTGAGATGGTTTACCAGGGTGTGGCCACTGCACATGCTGTAGCTTCTTGGAGTCACAGGTGAGAGCTGGGTGAATTAGGTGGGCATCAGAGGTGGATAAGCAGCCCTGAAAAGGGCTTGGCAAACTCTCACACCAGAGATGCTAACTGCAGTGGATAGAGTGCTGGGTCTGGAATTAGGAATATTCACCTTTGTGAGTTCAAATCCAACATCAGACACTTACTCGTGGTGTGATCTTGGGTAAGTCACTTAACCCTATTTGCCTCAGTTTCCTCATTTGTAAAATGAGCTGGAGAAGGGAATGGCAAAACACTATATTATCTACGCCAAGAAAACCTCAAATGGGATCACAAAGAGTCAAACACAACTGAACAACAACAACAAAAAAAATTGCTGGTAACTTCAAAAGACTGTGGGTAGATCTACCTGTGCTTCATATCCATTCCTCCATTTACTATACCAATGCAGAATGAATGAGACATGGGCTTTGTGGGTATTTGTTCCACTGAGGTGATGCTTTTACTGAAAAGTTTGAAGAAAACTACAATGAAAGTAACTTTAAAACTAAAACCTTCAATATAAATATAAGATATGGAGGGATAGTTTAGAAACCTGCTAACTAAATACTCAAATGACTAAGGAAACATTGCACACTCATATTGATGCAGTATTCTCCCAATAGGATATAAATCTTTAAAATGTTTAAGAGTATGTAAATTAGATTTATATCTATTTGATCAAGATTATTTAATACCAACCATTTTAAGATAAGCTTTGAACTCTGCTAAAGTTGTGAATAAATTAAAAGAAAAGCTTATAAAAAACAGTCCAATAGAGAAAGTTGGGGTGGAGAGGGAAAATGAGATGTTTACATCAGGAAAAATGTGCTTTTAATGGAGGAAAAATTATTTTAATATTCATTATATGCGTATTCACTTTCATCTTTAGCAAGTAAACTTACTAATTGATCCTAGTTATGTATTATTTCCAACCAAGTGTTAAAATGTAAAATTCATTGTTAGCTTCCAGGCCAAATAACAGGTCACAGTTTGAGGACCCCTGTCATTTTTTAGACTTTTCCCCCAAAGTGTTAATTAAGATGATTTGTACTTTCTCCCTTATCTTTCCCTTTCTCATATCTTTTCTATCTTACCCCAAAGTCAGATATATATATATATATATAAAATCTCCTTCCTGCCCTAGAAAACCATTAAGTCTTGAAGAATATTAAAGAATACCCAATTCTTAGAGCACTAGACTGAAAAGAACCTTAGAGATCAACTAGCCATAACTCTTCCTCTTCCTTAGTAAAGAAACTGAGTCCCAGAAAGTTGAAGTGACTTATTCAGGGTCACAGAGTGGGTTATTGGTAGTGCTAGGAATACAATCCAGATGTCTAGATCCCTAGTCTAGTGTCCATTCCAAGCCACTAACACTTCCTTTTGCAGAAGCTATTACAAAGGACCTTGGTGGCAGCTAAATGGTGCAGTGGACAGAACACCGGGCTTGGAGTAGGAAGACCTGAGTTCAAATCCAGCCTTAGATACTTACTGGCTGTGTGACTGTGGGCAAGTCACTTATCCTTTTTCTGCCTCAGTTTCTTCAGCTATAAAATGGGGATAATAACAGTACCTACTTCCCAAGGTTGTTGTGAAGATTAAAGGACATAATATTTGTAAAGCACTTTGCAAACCTTAAATTGCTATGTGAATTCTGCTATTTAGTCAAACCTATATTTGAACAAGAATCCTTTGAAGAACTGCCTGACAAGTGGTCATCCATCAGTGGCCTAACAAATTCCAGTGAGGGAGAATCTGCTACCTCTCAGGGCAACTCGTTCAACTTTTGGACTGTTCTACATTTTAGAAAGTTTTTCCTTGTATCAAGACTAATTTCTCTTTGCACCTTTCATCCATAGCTCCTAGTTTTGCCCTCTGTTTTCAAACAGAAAAAGTCTTCTCCCTCTTCTTTATGACAATGAACTATCAGACACCTGAAGGTGACATTCTTAGTTCTCTCAACTAATCTTCATAATGAATTAAAAACATTTAATAACCATTTACTATGTGCCGTGCATTGTGCTAAGCATTGAGAATAAAAATTGAGACAGTCCCTGTCCTCAAGGATCTTACATTCTAGTGGGGAAGACAACACATACAAGGGAATGGTAGCCAGGGAAGAAAGTTATGGTCCGATACAGAAGTGTATGATATGTGAAGACATCATCAAACCAGACTGAGATGTAATTGGAAAATTTATATTTAACAAAATAAAAATACAATAGAACATAGTATTAATATGTGTTTTCTAAATTAATATGCAGCCCTCAGGGATCCTTATTATGGTTTAGTGGCCCATTTCTGTTCGAGTTTGACATCACTGGCTTGGGGGACTCATGGTTGTAGTTTGTGCTTTGTTCTCAAAGAGGACCATGACATCACGAAGATGATGCCATGATTTACAAGTGAATTAGATATGTGAGGCAGGGCTGTGCAAAGTCATTGGTCTCTCTCCTCCAGAGCCATCTGGCTCTGGCAAGATATAGATCAGGATAGGGGCAGCTAGGTGGTGCAGTGGATAGAACACAGGCCCTGGAGTCAGGAGGACCTGAGTTCAAATCCACTCTCAGACACTTGACACTTAACTAGTGGCAAGTCGCTTAACCCTGTTGCTTAGCCAAAAAAAACCAAAAAAGATATAGATCAGGATGACTGGAGATGGACTAGGATGCAGTGGGAGACCTTGGCCTTTTTAAGCTAAGCTGTTTCTGAGTTCTCACTTTAACCGAAGCAACAACCATTTAGTCATTAGGGCTGTTCAAGAAGTGAGCCAAGGGGTGGGGGTGGGGGGCAGAGCCAAGATGGTGGAGTAAAAGCTGTGACTTACTTGAGCTCTCCACCAAACCCCTGCAATACCTATAAAAAATGGCACCAAACAAACTCTAGAGCAGCAGAATCTACAAAAAGACAATGAAACAAATTTCCAGCCCAAGACAACATGGATGGTTGATTAGAAAGGTCTATTGTGTCAGGCTGGGAGAGGAGCTCAGTTCAGCATGGGTGCGCAGGCAAAGACCAGGCCTCAGCGAACCTGGAGCAGGCCTCAGGGGACTGAATCATGGGCAGCTTGACTTCTCAACCCACAAATGCCAAAGACAACTTAGAAGGTCAGTAGGAAAGGTCTGTGACCACGGTGAGAGAGAAGCTCAGTTCAGCCCCAGTCCTGGCACAGCCCCAGAGTGGTGGCTGCTTCTGGAGCTCTTGGCCCACAGATGGAGGGGGAATCGAGTGGCTGATCAGAGGGGGATTGCAGGGATCTCTTTGCTGGTGCTGAGGCAGGAGTCTCTTGCTTTGCCCCTGCTTGGATCTGGGTTGCGGTCCTCGGTGGCAGTCCTGGGGTGAGGAGGAGTGCTGGTATGGTGGAGCTTGTAGTGGTGGTGGAGAGGGAATCCTTACAGTTCCAAGGGAGAAAAGAGTACTTGTGGTCACTCATAGACCAGAGAACAGGCCAGGAAAGGAGTAAACACCTCACCCTTAATTTACTTGGAAGAACTCAAAATTTACAGGTCCCTAGGAGTATCTCTGAAAACAGTTGCACAAAAACCCTGAAGTTTGAGATAGTACATTCTCTACACTGGAAGACCCCTACCTTAATAAAGAGTTTAAAAGTTAAGTAATTGGCTGGGAACATGAGCAAACTGTGCAAAAAAAAAAAAAAAAGTCAGACCATAGAATCTTTCTTTGGTGACAAAGAAGATCAAAACATACAATCAGAAGAAGACAACAAAGTCAAAGCTTCTATATCCAAAGCTTCCAAGAAAATTATGAATCAGTCCCAGACTATAGAAGAGCTCAAAAAGGATTTTGAGAAGCAAGTAAGATAAGTAGAGGAAGAACTAGGAAGAAAAATGAGAGTGATGCAACAAAATCAGCTTGCTGAAGGAGACCCAAAAAAATACTGAAGAATATTTAACACTTTAAAAAATAGTCTAAACAAAGTGACAAAAGACGTCCAAAAAGCCAGTGAGGTTAAGAATGCCTTAAAAAGCAGAATTGGCAAAATGGAAAAGGAAGTACAAAAGCTCACTGAAGAAAATACTTCCTTAAAAATTAGAATAGAGCAAATGGAAGCTAGTGACTTTATGAGAAATCAAGACATTGTAAAACAAAACCAAAAGAATGAAAAAATAGAAGACAGTGTGAAATATCTCATTAGAAAAACAACTGATGGGGCAGCTAGGTGGCACAGTAGATAGAACTTTGGCCTTGGAGTTAGGAGGACCTGAGTTCAAATGTGGTCTCAGAAGCTTGACACTCACTAGCTGTGTGACCCTGGGCAAGTCACTTAACCACGATTTGCCTCACCAAAAAGAAAAAAACAAAAACAACTGACCTGGAAGATAGATTGAGGAGAGATAATTTAAAAATTATTGGACTTTGTGAAAGCATTGATCAAAAAAAGAGCCTCAGGTGCAGCTAGGTGGTGCTATGGATAGAGCTCTGGCCTTAGAGTCAGGAGGACCTGAGTTCAAATCCGGTCTCAGACACGTAACACTTAGTAGCTGTGTGACCCTGGGCAAGTCACTTAACCCTGATCGCCTAGCAAAAAAAGCCTAGACATTATCTTTCAAGAAATTATCAAAGAAAACTGCCCTGATGTTCTCAAACCAGAGGGTAAAATAGAAATTGAAAGAATCCACTGATCACCTCCTGAAAGAGATCCCCAAAGGAAAACTTCTAGGAATATTGCAGCCAAATTCCAGAGTTCCCAAGTCAAGGAGAAAATATTGCAAGCAGCCAGAAAGAAACAGTTCAAGTATTGTGGAAACACAATCAGATAACACAAGATTTAGCAGCTTCTACATTAAGGAACCTGGACGGCTTGGAATGTAACATTCCAGAGGTCAAAGGAGATAGGATTACAGCCAAGAATCATCTACCCAGCAAAACTGAGTATAATCCTTCAGGGGGAAAAAAATTGACATTCAGTGAAATAGAGGACTTTAAAGCATTCTTGATGAAAAGACCAGAGCTAAGTAGAAAATTCGATTTTCAAATACAAAACTCAACAGAAGCGTGAAGAGGTAAACAGGAAAGAGAAATCATAAGGGGCTTATTAAAGTTGAACTGTTTACATTCCTGCATGGAAAGATGATATTTGTAACTCATGAGACCTTTTTTAGTATTAGGGTAGTTGGAAGGAAAAAAAATTATATGTATATATATATAGATAGATAGATAGAGGGCACAGGGTGAGTTGAAAATGAAGGGGTTATATCTGGAGAATAAAATTAAGGGGTGAGAGAGGATTATACTGGAAAAAGGAGAAAGGGAGAGGTAGAATGGGGTAAATTATTTCACATAAAACAGACAAGAAAAGGCTTTTACAGTGGAGGGGAAGTGGGAGAAAGTGAGAAGGGAATGAGTCAATCTTATTCTCATTGGATTTGGCTTAAGGAGGGAATAACATACACACTGAATTGGGTATGGAAATCTATTTTACCCTACAGGAAAACAGGGAGGAAGGAGATAAGAGAGTGGGGAGATGATAGAGGGGAGGACAGATTGGGAGAGGGAGTGATCAGAAGCAAACACTTCTGAGGAGAGACAAGGTCAAAAGAGAAAATAGAATAAACGGGTGGCGGGATAGGATGAAGGAAAATATAGTTAGTTTTCCACAACATGACTACTGTGGAAGTGTTTTGCATGACTGCACATATATAACCTGTATCAAGTTGCTTGCCTTCTCAATGAGAGTGGGTTGGGAGGGAGGAAGGGAAAAAATTTGGAACCCAAAGTTTTAAAAACAAATGTTGAAAATTGTTTTCACATGCAACTGGGAAATAAGATATACAGGCAATGGGGTATAGAAATCTATCCTGCCCTACAGGAAAATAGAAGGAGAAGGGGATGAGAGAAGAGCGGGAGATAGAAGGGAGGGCAGATTAGGGGAAAGTGTCTTCAGGATACACACCTTCTTGGGGTGGGGGGAGGGACTAGATGAGGAGAAAATTTGGAACTCAAAATCTTGTGGAAGTGAATGTTGAAAACTAAAAATAAATTAAGAAAAAAAAAGTGAGCCAAGGAATGGCTCTTTTAATAAAAAAAAAAAAAATCAAACTGGATGGGGAAGACCCTTAGGATTTTTGGCCAAAAGAGAAACAATTACTATTTACTTTCACTCTGAGGCATCAGGCCCTAAAAAATAACCCTTAAGTGGTGTTTGGGCAGAGAACTATTGTTGTCCAGTCAATGAGAGCCAGAGTGAATTGGGTTTAAGGCATGGTCTTTAAGAAAGAAATGTAGCCAGTAATCCCAAGATATCAAGGTAGATTTCAGCCATCAAAATTTACCTTCCTTTGGGCAGAGCACCCTCAGGTAAGGGCATGATACCCCATGAGGAGAGGAGTATGTTGCCCGACTAGAACTGGCCAGTTGGGTCACCAGTGGGGTAGCTCTGACTACTCACAGGTTGTGGTTTGTCCTTTGTAATCAAAGAGAGCTGTGACATAAGGAAGATGATGCCATGACTTGCAAATGAATTGGATTTAAGTGAAGAAGGGCTGTGCAAAGTCACTAGCCTTACTTTCTCCTCCAGAGTCATCTGGGTCCAATGGCAAGATATATATAAATCAGGACGACTGGAGATGGCTCAGCCTTGGGGGAGTTACAAAGATGGTAAATAGAGCAGTCGGGGCCACTGTAGGCAGGACAAAAAATGATTGAGGTAAAAATGGGAATGGGTGATCCCAGGAAATAGAGTATGAAACACATCTTACTTGAGGAACCGTTGGGTCCTTTACCCTTCTGGCTGTCCTCAGCTTATCAGAAGCTTTCCTAAAATGTGGTACCCAGAAATGAACACAATACTCCATATGTGGTCTGACCAGTAAGACTATCACATTTCTTAGTCCTGGACATTATGACTCTTAATACAGTCTAAGATCATGTAGCTTTTTTTGGTTGCCATAAGGTGCCCTTGACTCATTGAGCCTATTGTCCACTAAAACCCCTGGGTCGTTTTCAGATGAAATGTCCTTTAGCGATGCCTTCCTTATATTTATGAAGTTGCCTTTTTTGTAAGGCTTTACATTTTGTTGTTGCTATTCATTCATTTTTCCATCATATCTGACTCTTCATGATCCCATTTGGACTTTTCTTGGCAAAAATACTGGAGCCATTTCCTTCTCCAGCTCATTTTACAGATGAGGAAACTGAGACAAATGTGGTTAACGGACCTGCTCAGGGTCACACAGCTAGTAAGTGGCTGAGGCCAGATTGGAAATCAGGAAGATGAGTCTTTCTGACTCCAGACCCAGCACTCTATCCACTGCACCACTTCACTGTCCTTTAAGCTTTACATTTAGCACCATTAAATTCATCTAATTAGATGAGCTGCATGTTCTGGCTCAGTGGTATCAGAGTCAAAAAGAAACTGTACATAAGGATCTCTGAGACCATATGTTGATTTGAAAAAACCATTTATGAAAGTGATCTATGTTCTGTTGTATTTATTTTGTTAAATATTTCCCAATTACATTTTAATCTGGTTGAGACTGTGCTTCGGCGCACAGGGTCATGTGTTTGACACTCCTGTTCTAGCTTGTCCCAGTCTTTTTGTATCCAGGTTCTGCTATCAAGTGTGTGAACTCTCCATCCTAATTTTGTGTCATCTGCAGATTTGTTAAGTATGCCATCAGGGCATTAAATCCATATAATTATTAAGGATGGGTGGAAGTATGATAGAGACCCCTGGTAAAACACAGGACCAAGCAACAGTCCCAAGAACAAACTACAGAAAATCTTCTTTGAAATTAACATCGCTTATTAATGATTTACTCTTTGGGTTCAGGAATTTAACCATTCTAAATTCTCCTAATTATATTGTTGTGTAACTTAACATCTCCCCTCCCCCCCAGCCCACTTAATAGTACATTCACTTTTATAAGATTTTGAGTTCCAAATTTTTCTCTCTCCTCCCTCCTTCTATCTGCTCTCCCCTCCCCAAGACAGTAAACAGTCTGATATAGGTTATACATGTACAATCATGTTAAACATATTTCCATATTAGTCATGTTGTGAAAGAAGAATCAGAACAAAAGAGAAAAACCATGAGAAAAAAAAAACAAAACAAAAAATAGTGAAAATAGTAGGCTTCGATCTGCATTCAGACTGCATAGTTCTTTCTTTGGGTGTGGATAGCATTTTCCATCATAAGTCTTTTGGAATTGTCTCAGATCATTGTATTGCTGAGAAAAGCTATGTCTATCATAGTTGGTCATCACACAATGTTGCTGTTACTGTATACAGTGTTCTCCTGGTTCTGCTCACTTCACTCAATATCTGTTCCTCAGTGACATCATGTCCACATTTTTCTAAAATCTTCCCGCTCTTCATTTCTCATAGAACAGTAGTATTCCATTACATTCATATACTACAACTTGTTTAGCCATTCTTCAACTGATGGGCATCCTCTCAATTTCCAATTCTTTGCCACCACAAGAAGAGCTGCTATAAATATTTTTGTCCATGTGGGTCCTTTCCCCTTTTTTATGATCTCTTAACATCTATCATTTTCATAAGAATCCAATGAAAATATTTTAAAATTTTTAATTTAAGATCCAAGTAATCTATATAGTATTCCCCTAATTCTTCAGTTGAGTGTCAAAAAAAAAAAGATTAGACCAGCGTGACCTGTTCTTAATGAAGTCATGCTGATTCTTTATGGTTACCTCTTCCTTTTCCTGATGTTTACTAAGCATCCTTTTAATTTAACAACCCTAGAAATATTTATCAAGCACCTAGGAGAGGCAGCATTGAGTAGTGGAGAATGTATTAGATGTGGAGTCGGGAAAACTTGGGTTCAAATCCCACCTTAAAATGACTAGCTTTACTAAAATTTATGTAAAATTTCTCTTTAGGCCTCAGTTTCCTCATTTGTAAATTGAAGGCATTGGACTCATGAACTCTAAGGTTCCCTCTAGCTCTAGATGTAAGGTCTTATGTTTGAGGCACATAAATTCTAGAACTTTGCCCCTAATGGAAATCAAACTCAGTGACATCATTTACAGACTGTTCCTTTCCTTTCTTTTCTTTTCTTTTTTTTTTTTTTTGGATATCATGATAATATTTACCCGTCCTTAATCCTGTGGTACCTCTTGTTCTTCAAAATGTTTAAAAATTTTTTCAGCAAATGAGGATGAAGTTCTTCTGTTTCTGTTTACTTTTACTCTTCAAGTATGGCTAATCCTCTAATGAGGGGCAGCTACGTGGTATAGCAGATAGGGTGCCAGACCTGGAGTCAGGAAGACTCATCTTCCTGAGTTCCAATGTGGCCTCAGACACTTACTAGCTGTGTGACATTAGACAAGTCCCTTAACCCTGTTAGCCTTAGTTTCCTCCTCTGGAAAATGAGCTGAAGGAAATGGCAAACCACTTCAGTATCTCTGCCAAGAAAATCCCAAAATAGGGTCACGAAGAGTCAGATACGACTGAAAACGATTGTACAACAACAGCAAAACCTCTAATGAGTTTCCTACTTTATCTTAGGTATCAGTAATATCCTATTTGCCATTTTTTTTCTCTCCTTTGCAGCCCAAAGATCATTCTCCTTGGCAGAGAAAACAGAGACATTATAAGAGTTGAGAAGCTTCACTAATTTTTCAACTTGTGATTGTAGATGGTGCTTTTGAAACATTATTAATTTGTTACCTTGAAGGTTTGATCATTCATAAATTTCGAGTTGCCCAGCAAAAGCAGCTCATGCTGTTTGGATATGATATAGTCTTTAGACCTTACAAGAACAGCTAAGAGTAGTTTTCATCTTAAGCATTATAGAACCTTTGAGATTCATGGATAGAATTGGTATTTTAGCACTTTGCTGTGGGGGACAGTAGATGATGTCAGATTAAATTTAAATTGATCTCTTGGTGTTTATCTCTGGTCCATGTGCAATTACTTCAGCACCGGAGAACCTTTCACAGGCATCCTGTCAATACAGCTCCCTGACGGTCATTTGTATTTGTAAACTGTGCATTTGGCACCTGCTGTTCTCTGTTGCTCTATGGCTAGTGGGGAGTCAGAATGGGTATACAATGAAGTTATTGGTCAGTACAACTCAGTGGGAGTTATTGAAGGAAAGAAACAACACTTGCATGCCCTCAGGAGAGGATAAGAGAGAAAAAGAAAGTGGTAACATTAATGCATACCTTATTTTCTTTAGCTACCAGAAAATAATTAATGACAGGAGCAGCCAACCAGTTGTATCCATAGCATTAAATTGTTTGTAGCAATCCCTCGTTGTTGTTTTTACTCTAAAAATACATTTTAATAATCTAACCTGAATTTATTTGGCTTCTTTGATTTTAGGATTCCAAACAAGCTTAAGCAGTTTGTATTAGACTTGCATTCAGGAAAACTGCACAGAGAGTTTCATCACGGCCCCGATCCCACTGATGGCGCCCCTGGACAGGTAGGAGTTCACTTGGTCTTTCAATAGCATACTTTGCTCCCAGGAGTGGAAAGCGGAGCTCTTTTCCTCTTGCATTGAGTTAATAAGTTTCTGTTGTAGAAAGAAATGCTGTCAAGCAATCTTGAAGCAATGGCCAAAATTGAAATAAGCAACAACAAAAGACCATTTATGTTGAGAACAAAGTATTAAATAGTATCTGACTAGAATGGTATAAGGTGGCAGGATTTAGAACAGAAAGATTGGTGAGTTTAGTAGTGGATTCTATTGTTTAATTACCACCTGTGGCTAACAGATTGATCACAGTATATAGAGAATAATGATTTAATTTTGAATTTTTCTGATCTCATCAGTATAATATTGCTTAGAGTTTATGATGAGTATATTTTTATGTAGTTTTCATTTTGGGGGGGATATATATTATTACCTTTCTGAATACTCAGGAGGTAATAAGTAACCTGTAGAAGTTGTTTCATTTTGCTTGTTTTTGTTTTTGAAACTGATCCTCCCTATTTCACCCAGGCCAGGACTGCAGTGGCCCCACAGGCCTGATCCCAATACTAAACTGCACAGAAGCTTTAAACCTGTTCTTTTTTTTCTGACTTGAGCTGGTTGGCCCCCTTCCTTAGGCAGCCTTGGTAGCTCTCCACTTCCTGAGGCTCACCATATTTGTACCAGACATAATGTGGACACGCAAACAGCTTTAGTCCTGCTGCAGCTCAGATCTACCAAATTCAAGTAATCCACCAACCTCAGTCTCCTCCTGTAGCAGTGATTACAGGTGTGCACCACCATGCTTATCCCATTAGATTTTTTATTTAAAAGTTTTTAGCTTCTTTATGTTCTCGAAATAAGTATTTTTGTAATTCACATAATTTCTATTCACTTTTTTCCTACCTTAACATCCCTTCATTCTGCACAGCTGTGGCGTAAGTCACTTTTTCTTCTAGGATATCCTAATTTTTGCCTCCCTTGCCCCTTAAAAAAAAAACAAAAAAAACAAAAAAAACCCCAAACCCATGTTTCTTTTCATTTAACTTCTTTATTTAGTGGTTAAATTCTTTTCAGTGACAGGAGCCCCCGTTAGAGTACTTTAGAGTTCCTTTTTTCATTGAAAATTTGAATTCAGGAATTTTTTTAATAATTTGAAAACTATAGAAGCTGATAACCTCATCCTGCTGAGCTTTGAAGAAGCACTCCAAGGTTTTTTTCCCTAAATGTAAAGTATGGTTAGTGTTTTCCAAGGCTTGGTCAAAATGATGTGCATCATAACATACCAGTTAATATTGTCACTTGAGCTTGGTGAAGCTAAACATCTATTTAATGAGATGGGGAAATTGGAAATTGAGCATGACAAGAAAAAAAATCAGAGGGATGGACACAATGTCATGTATATGGCATAATTTTATTGGTTTAGAATGCCTTTGCTTCTTCTTGATGGTTCAAAAGACAGGGTCTTTTTCTTTTCTACTGGTGTACATTGTAGAATATTATTAAGGTAAATTTTAAGTATTAACATGTTAGCTTTTCTCTTTATCTCACTAAGTTTTAGGCTATTGTACCATTTAAGTAGCTTCTGCAGAAAGGCTACTATATAAATAGGAAATTTTGTTAAGTGGGGTCAGAACTATATGGCTTCTACAGAGTACATTAAGAAAAGGCCTAGGTTGTCTAGCTATTAGGGCATTCTCTCCACCCAACAGAAATGTGTCTTGTCACCTAACATGTCACCAAGAAAAACTGGGGTCATTTCTGAAGTAATTGAGACTGGGAGAGGCTGTAATTTTTTTCAAAAGCACTTAAAATAAGGAAAGCAGCATCCAAGTCCTCTCCTTTGGAAAATGAAATCAATGGCTGTCCCCTCAAATAAAGTGACTATCTTTAGTCAATAAACCATCAAGTATTTATTGAACTTCAACTCTATCTTAACTCTGTGCTCAAGTTACAATATAACCTCAAAGTTGAAATATATTATATTTTTATCTTTTACAGCACATTCAAGATGTAGCAAGCAGTCCACCAGAGAGTTCCTTTCAGAAACTAGCACCCAGCGAATATAGGTATACCTTATTGAGGGATCGAGATGAGCTTTAAAAACTTGAACAAAAAATTGCAAGCCTTTCAAACAACAGCATCAACTTATGTGGTGGAAATAGTAAACCTATATTTTCATAATTCTATGTGTATTTTTATTTTGAATAAACTAAAAGAAAGGTTTGGGTTTTTAATTCCCCTGACTCAAATTATATGGTTTGGTGGGTCATCCAATATACTTCTTTTTTAAAGTCCTATTAATATTTAATAAGAAAAATGCATCAGAGGCCCATCTTCACTTTGGATCTAACTAACCCTGACCTCCAAAACATTCATAAATCTAATGGAAGGTAATATTGCCAGAGACAATATGTTTTTAACTTGCACTGCTCCATTAAATAAGAATTGGGATGTTTTCTGTGTAATCTGGTAGTATGTACACTCTTTTCCCCCTTCCTTCCCATAGGAACAGTTCTCTTGGTACTTTTCATTGTCACATTTCTCACAGCAAAGAGGGTATATATTCTGGATACTTGGGAGGGGAATAAATTAAAGTTTTACAGAACTTTGTGTTGTGTTACTGATTCGTGGGATGCTGCTTGTGAAAATTTGATTATAGTCTTTTGGGATCTTTGACATGTAACCTAAACCTATTACTGAAGAAGCCAGAAAGCCCCGAGTCAGAAATTTGGCCTGACATTGTCTGAGCTTAAAAAGAGAAAGAAAAGGGAAAAAATGCTGTTAAGCTTATAAATGTTTACATAATAATGGCTGTGAGAGGTATTTCAAACTATTAAGAGTGATTTATTCATAAATTTGGAAAAAAAATTCTAATTCAAATGAATACCAGTGTTTCTAATGGGGAATACAACAAATAAAATCTCTTCAGTTCCTTGTGTACATTTAGAGTAGATCTTCCCTTTAGCAAATTTTGATTTGTATGACTATCTAAGGTAGTACTAACCCAAAACCTCAGATTATGATCTAAGTTCATCTTACAAAGTGTTCCTCCACCCAACCCCAAGTACCCACTACCTTTTCTGGGTCTCCCACTGACCTGAGTGGGTTACTGAGATGGCTGCTACTCAGCATTCTGTCCACTGGATTCTTGATGCAGGATGTAGAGGAAAGCAGCGCAAGAAAGAGACCAAAGCCAACAGAGTGGTGCTTTGCTGGCTTGGGCTGGCACTGTATGCATCAGGAGTCTTTTTATACTTTTTATACTAATACATATAAGTCAACCCCAGTTTAGGGGGAAGGATGTTTTTGGGTTTTTGTTTTGTTTTGTTTTTTAATTTAAAAGGCTGATTTATGTGCCATTATATAGAGTATGTAATGATACCTGTAACACCTACCAGTTCTTTCAAAATAAAAAAAAAATCTTCATATTTCTGCTGGATATTTAATTATTTTGTTCTTTCAAAAAAGAACCAGCTTAGTCAATTCTGGATATATTCTAGATAGATAGCAATCTTTTACCCAATGAAGGAATATTTAAATATCTTTAGTGGGAGCAGTCAGTCTCTATTTGAACACTTACAGTGATAGGAAGATTACATCCCTACACAACAGTCCATTCTGTTTTTGCATGGTTCAGTTATGAAGTCTTTTCTTAACCCTCATATAACTTCCACATATTGATTCTAGTCTTGTCCTCTGGAGCCTTTTCACAGATAATAGGTCTTCAAATATTTGAAGACAGCTACCACATCCTCTGTCTTTCTTTTATGCTAATGGCTTTCAGTTACTTCAGTAGCCCCTCATTTGATATCCTGGTAGTCCTACTGACTATTTTTCATTTTGTCAGTGATACTGCATAACTGGACACATTAGTCCACACATGGTTTGACCAGAATAGAATACAGTAGCACCATCACATTATATTTCTGTTAATGTGAACTGAAGCTTCTTAGATTTTTGTGTTGTTCCATAGGAATATAAATTTAAAACTAGGTAAGACTTTAGAGGTTATCTAATCCAATATCTTCAATATACAAGTGAAACTGAGGCCCAGAAAAGTTAAATGACTATCCAAGGTCACATTGTAGAGCCAAGATTCAAACCCAGATCCTCTGATTGTAAATCTGTTGCTCTTTCCATTGCTTCATGCATCTTCCCCATCATTTTAAGCTTTCAGTTCATGAAAATCCCCAAGCTTTTTTCCCCCCTATACTTACACATTTGATATTTTTGAACCTAAATAAAGAACTTTACATTTGTAAAATTATTTGTTTTAATATTTGGCCTGTTGTTACAGTCTGTTAATGTTTGATACTAATTCTATCCAGTATATTCGCTATTCCTCTCAGCCTTGTGTTATTTATGAATTTGATGAGCATTCCAAATATATGTTTAAACCATTTAGAAAAGTGTTGACCAGAATAGAATCGAGAGCTATGACACCCTACCAGAAACCTCTTTTGGTTGACATCAAATCCATCTTACATATACTCTCATTCAGTCCACATATCTTTTGTGTTTGTTTAGGGATGTTGCAAGAAATTTTTTTTCAAATTCTCAGCTGAAATCTAGACACTGCATCTTTAGTATTCCTTTTGATCTGCCAATTTAGTGAAAGAAAAAAGGAAATTACTTTGTGACCCACATTTAGTATATTTATTGTGATGAGTCTGGATGCTATATTTGAAGAGGAATGTTTGCAAAATATAGTGTGTTCATGAGAATAAAATAAAAAATTTAGTGATCATTTTATAAATGAAAAAACAAGCCCAAAGAGGCTAGTTTGCTCAAAGTCACTTAAGTGATTAGTGACAGGCCTAGGTCTTTTGACTTGTGGGTCAATTTTCTTTTTCCTATGCCAGGCATTTTATGGCTAGGGTTGAGGAAGCATTGTCACAAGGAACAAGTGGACACATCTGGGGATGTTTGGCCTTGAAAGGAGAATACTTAAGAGACACAATCACTGTCTTTAAAAATTTGAAAGGTTGTGGAAGATAAGGAGGTTTGTTTTGTGTTGCCCCATAGAGGAGAAATAGGATCAACGAAAAAAAATTCCTAGGAGCAAGAAGGCATATTTCATCTGAATGTCAGTAAAAATTTTCCAACATTTAGATTTGTCCAACAAATGGTGAAAGATTATGAACAACATTTCATTCCAAAATGGCAAAAAAAATAGTTGCAGAGAGGTATGCATAAGACTCAACTGAGCCAAATCATAAGAGACTCTGTAAATGAAACTGGGAGAACAATAGACATCAATCAGATCTGCCAAAATTTCTGTGGCAAAAAAGAATGCGACTATCACATTTGAACTGCCCCATCTCAGTGCTAAATGTATTAGGTGAGGACATGGTGGTGGCACTTTGAAAGGCAGGAAGAATGGTTGGACTTGAACAAATATATAATAGTAGAAATTAATGCCAAGATGGGTGTAGTGGCACCTATCTGTATCCTCTGCTCCCCAGGAAATTGCAGCTGGAGGATCTGAGCTAAGGAATTCTGAGCTGCAGTAGGCTGAGTCAATTAAGTGTCTTCACTAAGTTTGACATCAATATAGTAAGCTCCTGGGTGGGAGGGGGAGGTTGCCTTAGGAGGGGCAAATCCACAGAAATGAGGAGGGTTAAGCTTATGACTAGCCCCTGAACTTTCAGCCTGGCAAGATAGGGATTTAAAAAAGAAAAGAAAAAAAAAAAAGACTTTCCCTGCAAGAGGCAAAGTCTTAGAGGTACTTAGGGATCAATTCAAAGAATGAAAAATCCAGTGGACTGGAAAAGACAGCTGACAGTACTATGACCAAAAGAAAAAAAAAGGCAACTTGAGAAGACTTTAGCAACCAGTAACATGCCTATTTTTGCTTTAAGGTCTTTATGAGAATGAACTACAACATTGAGGACATCATTAATGCAAAACATGAGCAGGGAGCATGCAGACTTTGGGAGATTTTCTACTGTAGCTCACATCTTTGTAGTTCTACAACTGAGATGTAGAGAATGTAACATCCCACTGTACATTGTTTGTTAACTTACAAAGCTAATTTGACTTAGCAAAATACAGCTTTGAAGATTCTCAAACACAAAAGTGTCTCCTAACACATCAAAAACATAGATGAGAATGTAGTTCAATCCACTGAGTATCAGTGTCAAGAAGGCATAAAACAGGAAGATATGTGCTCACTGAAGGTGACCATCAGTGTCACCAGAACTTAGCACAGTGCCTGGCACATAATAGATGCTCAATAAATGTTTATTGATTGACTTAGACAATCTTGGGCAAAATCCAAGTAAAAATAGAATTACTTATCGGTGGCCAGGTTCTCTGTATGTTTCTCTTTGTGTTTGATGTGCTGATTATGTTGAACCCTAGAAAACTGTTGGGCTTCCACAACCACTCATGAGCTTGGCCTAGCCATATATACTGGGAAAAAAACCCAAAGAAGATGAAAAACACATTTCCTGGGTGAGCAACCCCATTAAGGTAGTGTCTCTGTGTGTGTGTGTGTGTGTGTGTGTGAGAGAGAGAGAGAGAGTGTTTTGAAAGGATGCTACAGATGGTCCATTGTCTGAACTTGGAAACAAACATGATTATAGGATTTAGAAGTTATATTTATTATGGGATTTTAGATTTAGAATTAGAAGGGATCTTAAATCACCTAGGCCAACTTCCTCATTTTATAGATGAGAAAACAGACCAGAGAAGTTGACTTGCTCAAGTCATGCACTTAGCAGGGAGCCAGTAATCAAGGACTTCTGACCCTAAATCCAATACTTGTTCCATGCCACCATATCACCAAGAGATTGGGCTGCATTACATTTTAGGAATGTTAATTATCCTGTTTATGCTACATTACTATAAACTCTAGAACATTAAAATCTCAGAAATTACAAGTTGGAAGGGTCTTCAGAAGCCATCCAGCCCAGCCTACAAATGATAAAGAATGTTCTCTGGGATATCTCCAACAACCGAGGGACCTTGCTAGAAAAGCTCTAGTTGGGCTACTTCCCAAAGCTGCCAGTTTGACTTTTGGATAGTTCTAATGGCAAGTTTTTTGTATTGAGCCTAAATCTGCTTCCTTGCCCCTTCTACTCCCAGCTTCTAGTTCCTGCCCCCTGATGCCAAAGAAAAAAAAAACTAATAACCTTTAACACATGACAATTTCTCAAGTTATTGAAGATACTTAACATGGCCCCATTAAGTCTCATTATGCTAAGCATCCTCAGTTCCTTATTAACCACTCCTTGTATGGCATGGCTCAAGAGTTCTCATCAATCTAGATGCCCAGCCCTTAATGCTCTGCAGCTTGTCTTTCTGAAAATGTGCCCAGAACTGAACACAATACTACAGATGTGGTTTGATCAGGACAGAGTGCAGCGGGACTACCAGTTCTAGACAGGTCCTTGAGGTAGCCTAGTTTCACGAGTTGTTCTGGCTGCCACATGGCATACTGTGTCACGCAGAGGCTGCATGCCACTACGACCTTTAGATCTTTTCCACACAAACTTTTGTCTGGTAATGCCTCCCCTCTTGGGTGTTTACGGAGTGTTTTTTTTTTTTTTTAACTCAAAGGTAGGACATTTGCCTCTATTGAATTTCATTATTACAGACAGAGGTAATATAGTCCAACCATAACACTTTAAAGATGAGTAACATGGGTTCCAGAGAGGCCTGCTTAAGGTCCCACAGATCTTACTAGATTCACCCCATCATTCCGGCCTATAGAAATCTTTTTTGGATCCTGACTCTATCACAGGATGTTAGCTTTCCCTTCCCACTTTGTGCCATCTGCAAATTTGATACAAAATTCTATGCCTTCAACCTAATCATTGATTTAAAAAAACAAACAAACAAAAACAAAACTGTTGAACAGCACAAGGTCTAGCTCTCTAGGGCAGATCTAAAGATCCGTCTCTCCAAGGTGACATCAAGTCATTTATTAGTACTTCTGGGGGACAATCATTTTCAAAATCCATCTCATTGTACTGTTATGTTAAATGCTTTGCTGAGATCTAATTAAATGATCTCTGCAGTATTCCCCTGATCTATTAGTGTAATAACTCTGTCAAGAAAGGAAATGATGTTAGTCTGCCACGATGTCCTGATAAAGCCATGCTAGCTCTTCATGATCTCAAGAGAATCAAAATTGCAGATGAACCAAGAGACAATGGAAAGGTGTTTAGTAGATTAAAGCATGTTGCATCCTGTTACCAATGATGATTTGTTTTTGATAAACAGCATTAAAGACACCAAGGACAAAACAAAATGTGGTAGGCTGAGTGTAGAACACAACAGACAACACAGATAGCTTGAGTGTGTTGCATTGGTATCCATGAAATACTGAAAGAAACAGAAGGCTTCCAGTGAATTGGGTGGGTTCTTTGTGGAGGGTTTATGGAAAGTCTTGCTCAAGACTTGTACAGTATGAGAAGACAGTCGTAGGTTGCCATACGTACCAGTCAGAAGAGGAACCATGCTGATGAATGGGTGAATTAGAAATATTTAAATAGAGCTTTGATGACCACTTATCAAAGATATTTTGTAAGAGTTCCTTATGTCTTTGGGAGGTTGAATTAGATAACCTTTAAAGTCCCTTCATTCTCTAAAATTTATTATTGTTTTGCACTAATTTGCTGAGCTACAAATTATTCAAAATGTTAGTTTTTACTAAGACACAAATCAGAATTTTACGTTTAGAAGGTCTTAGATATCTTCAGTACATGGGTTTGGTTAGTGGCAAGACAGGTGAGACCAAAAATGACTGAAACTTGAAAATTAGATAGATCTAATAGTGGATGGGTGAATGGGTCTGGTCTCTGTTAACAAACATGCAATAGAAGGAAGTTTATACAGGCATGCAAATCCAGCAGAAGTCAACAATCAGATCCCTCAAAAGATGGGCATCAGTAAGGAATATAGAGACATCCTGGGTGGCAAGTGGTAATCATAAAGAAGGTTTGGCAACTATGTAGATGCTCTGGCTGGCCAGTGGAGCACATTAGTCAAGGAAGAGGTCATCCAGCAAGCTTGGTCCCAGGAAGCCAAGATTCAGCTACATCCCTGAGCTTTAGTGGTAGGACTATGGTCTCAGAGCAATTGGAAGAAGTTAAAGATAGGACCCTAAAGTTCTAGAAGAAATGGGCTAACAGGAGTTAAGTCAGAGTCCTGGGTTCAAATTCTGACTTCTACTTAACTACCTGTAGGAATTTAGTCAATTATTTTACTTCTCTCTCAGTCGAACTAGATAACCTCTAAGGTCACTTTGGCTTCTAAAACTATGATTCTGCAACTTTGGGAAAGTCACAACCTCCTTGAATCTCAGTTTTTCAGTTCTAAATGTGGGGACAATACTACCTGTACTACCTACCTCAGAATGCTGTTGTGGGGCATCTCAAATTCACCTCTTCTCCCAAACCCTGCTCTTCCAAATTCTGCTATTTCTGCCAATGGCACTGCCGCGTTCCAGTCATTCAGGTTCACAAAGGTGGAGTCATCTTCAACTTTCACTCCCCATATCTGATTAGCTCCCATGTCCCTTGTCCATTCTACCTTTGAAATCTCTGTCATGTATTTCCCCTACTTTCCCTTCACACACACACAGCCTCTACCCTAGTTCGGGCCCTCATCACCTACTGCCTGGACTATTGCAATAGTTGGTCTCCCTACCTCAAGTTCCTTCTCTCCCTTAATTTGTTTTCCACACAGTCACAAGCAAAAAAACAACTCCCCCACAAAAAAATCCCCAAAACTCCACTAGCTCACTTTTGCCTCTGAGAGTAAATATAAACAACTCTGACTGGTTTTTTTTAAGCCCTTCACAATCTGACTCCAGCCTTCCTTTCCAGGCTTGTTACCCACTACTCTCATTCACACAGTATTGATTCCTGGCTATCCTTTTGACATGTCTTCCATCTCCTAACACTCCATTTCCCAACACTTTGCCTTTGCTGCGCAAGCTGCCCCTCCCACTTGGATTATACTCCTTTCTTATCTCTGCCTCTTAGAATCACTAGCTTCCATCAAAGCTCAGCTTATGTTATTTCTGCATTAGTTTTCCTGTTCCCCCAAACTGCTAGATCTGGCATACCCCACCCTGCCCAATTTACTATGTATTTTTCATTTAATAGCATGTATAAATGTTGTTTCCCCCATAGAATGTAAGCTCCTTGAGGGCAGGAATTGTTTTTGTCTTTGTATTCCCAGTATCTAGCACAGTGCCTGGCATAGACGCTTAATAAATGCTGCTTGATTGATTGACGCTCATGTGACATGTGTTAAATTCTTTAAACTTTAAAATGTCAAATAATTAATAGCCATGATGATGATGATGATGATGATCTTGATGATGATGATGAAGCGCCTAACTGAAGCTGGGCCACAGGTACAGAAGACAGATAACCAGTTACTGGAGATCCGGGGTATTAGTTCAGTGGTCAGTGACAAGGACACAATGAACCAACACACAAGATTAGAAGGGAACCAGCAGCCAGACCGACTTGGTACTAAGCTGCCTGATCGAGAGGTTGTGTTAGCTCCAGACTGCTAGGGCAGGGTTAAACCTACCAGTGGTGATGATGGATACCCAGTTGTAGGCACAGAAAAATTACCTTGTACTCGGTAGGATTCAATAAATGTTTTCTGAATTAAATTGAATTGAAACTACATTAATTTCCTTTATTAGATTATGTTTTAAAGGAAATGCTATTGACATAATAGTAAGCCTCCCCAAGCGTAGTACGTACTCAGCCTGCCATCAGCACCCTCCTTTATGCTTTTTTGGAACCCCATCATGTTGTGAACCACATCCCTTATGTAATTCTCCTTCTGCCTGCCCCCAACCCCTAGAATTAAGTGTAAACTTGATATTATACTAAAGACAATCTTCTTCCTAATCTATCTATATACCTCCATTCTCTCCCTGTTCCAATGTATATTACTTTTGTTAGTTTTTCTCATGCACATCAGTACTCTGCTCAAAACTCTTCTTCAATTGTTCCCTAGTAACTACTGAATTAAACTTCAAACTACTGACTATTTAGGGCCCACTAATGTTTGATTGAACTCTGCTCTTCTCTAAGTACTCTATGCTCCAGCCAAACTGGATCAATCCTCTCCCCATACCTTTCCTGAGCCCAGCTGGAATGGTATCTCCTCCATGAAGTCTTCCCTGATTGCTACCAGTTCTTAATGATCTTTTCTCCCATTGATCTTCACATGCCACTTTGAAATTCTCATACACTTATGTCTTATTTTGTATTCTAGTTATTTAGAACTGTTCAAGGGCCTTGCAAAGAATTTGGGCTATATTTATGTTTCTTTCAGAGTCAATCAACAACTATGTGTATCGAATTCAAGTAAGTTTCCCTCTTAAAGAATCTGAAAGAACTAAGGGAATACCTCTCTTTTCTTCAGCTTATCAGAGATAATATGATGTTTCTAGACAGGATGGAATTTTTTTAAAGTTAACCATGTGGGAAAAGATGCTCAGGAGGCAGAAGAGAATATGATTCAGTGTCAAGGGGGTGCAAAGTGGAACAGAGGAAGAAAAGGAGAGCTCTCAACTGTTTTCTTGGACTAGGATAGAGTATAGCTTATGAGAGACCAAGTAGAATATATACATACACACACACACACACATATATATATCTATAGTGTGTGTGTGTATATATATATATATATACACATTATATAGTCTTGATGATGTGATCAAGAGGTATTTAAACTTAACATAAAAGCAAAGAGAGAAAAGAAAATGGCAAAACAAGGTAATAAACAAAAGCTCACATTTACATAGCTTTTTTATAGTTTACAAATTGCTCTTATCATATTTGAGCTTCACACAGGTCTGTGATGAGCAACCAAAGCTCTGAGAGGTTAACTTCACCAAAGTTGAACAGCTAACAACGGTGGAACAAGAACACATATTCAGGTCCTCCGCTTTAGAATCTTACACTCTTTCTACTAAACCACACTCTCATGGAAAGCAAACATAAGATTTCCAAGAGGAGCCTGGACGATCATATGTCAGAGATGTAGAACAGGCTTTCTCTCAGGCATGGGTTGGACTAAGTGAACTCTGAGGGCCTTTCCAATTCTGACTCTGTGATTAGCAGTGTGATCTACTAGCAGTCAACACATACCCCTGAAGTCATCTCCTGACGCCTCCTTCGGGAACGGAGGTGATACTGGATTCTTAAAGGTTGTGACATGCGACATAAGCTTTTGTAGGTATTACTGATATGCAAAGTGTTCATATACACACCCGAGGATTTGTCATCTGAGAATCATCACCCAAAGACTGAATACCAGTTTGATTTTTTTTTTTATCAACTCATGAAGCCATCTGCCAAAGCATGGATGGTTTTTGTAGGTGATAAATTATCGGAGGGCAGAGATCTAGTGTATGACTATCGTTATGAGTGGATGAATGATGGAGCAGATCATGGGATTTAAGAAGGCTAAGGAATTGGGAGGTTAGGGAGTTTGAAGAGTATCATGACTACCCCTCCAGGATGAGTATGTCAGGGGGTATGAGAGAAGTTACCACCAGTGCTGCATAAGATGGCTGGAGATACAGTGTAATAGGAGGTTGAGGGGCTGCAGTCAGGAGTAAGGACAGGCAGATTTCAGTAAGGGATAGTAGGTAGAAGGAGTGTTAGAAAATATGAATAAACACACACATACACACACACACACAAGCATATTCCACTCCAAATGTTCAAATGGACTATTTGTGTCCCACTTGCAGTAGAGCCTTCTAAGTTCATACTGGTCTGATCAGCCACAGTCAGACACACTGTGCCTTGACCCCACCATAGTGATGTAATTTTGGTCCTCTTCAGTGAATCATATCAGTAGGTCTCTGGCCAAACACATCTTTACTGTCATCAAGGTATCTGGCTATTCACTACTTTTCCAAAATCATTAACTTCAACTGGGAAAAGGAATGAAAATGCCACCTATGCCTTCAAGTGTTTCAAGTTTCCTACCTAGGACTTCAATACCATTAGAGAAATATTCCAGCCTCATTTTGGCTTTATCTTTCTTTCCCATGTGAATCAGCAAAAAGGGATAATGTTTAGTAGGTTTTATAAGTCTTTTCTAGCTCTCTGTCTCATCATCCAGGAAGATGGTACACCTCCCAATAGGCCTTGTTAGCTCAACAGCCCCTGTCCAGGGTTTATCTTTGCACCAACTACCACTTCATGTGGATGGAGTTTCCTTAATGGTACACTCCCTTTGAGGGGTGTGGCTTTTCCTTTCCATTCCCCCTCCAACCAGTCAGAAGGGACTGGGGGGTAATAACTTTCTTTTCAAAACCAGGGGCCAAAGGGTTACTCTTTGAAAAAATGGGAAGGAAAATTCTTGCCTTTGTGATCTTAGCAACCTGCTGTTCTTACCAGCTTATGATTTTTTTTTAGGGGTATCCAAATTTTGAACTCATTGCTAGGCTTATACAGTCCAATAACAATCTATCTACATTGCCTAATTGTTTTTAATTAGCTCTATCCAGGGCTAAGGGCCCTCCCCATCCAAAGACAAACTGAATTCTGAAATAAGACAAAAAGGGGAGGGAGGAAGGGAAGAATGGATGAAGATGCACACTGGTCTGAAGAAGTGAAACTGAGGGAATTCACACTGCATGTCTTCCATCACCAAGCAGAGAGTGATGTCACTCGTTGGGAGTGAGGGTGCACCTCAGGATGAGGACTTAAAGAGAAGGTTTGTAATAGCCCCTGAGGGGATATAACAGGGAAAGAACTCAGCAGGGAAAAGACAAGGTAAAAGGTGACTTCAAGCTTCTAGTCTAGGATAATAAATTCACAAGAATGAGCAGCTAAGGTATATAGATTATGTAGGATATGCATGTGTAAATGTAGTTTGGACTATATTTCTCCCAGATTTGCTACCTTATACATGCCCACACTGAGACCCATTTCCCACTTTTCCCCCCCAAAGGCTTCTCTCTGAAGTTTATTCCCTTTTAATTAGTTTTCTTTTACTACCCGTGAGTTTAGTATCATCATAACATAAGCAAAGTGCTTCTCAAAGCTTAAAGCACTATACAAATGCTAGCTATCATTTTTTTATATTATTTGGATATTTCACTGTGTACATCTCTTTCAGACCCTTTATGCAAAAATTAAGACCTTTCTCAGTGAGAATCTCCATTCAGAAAAATGCCCACTTGTCCCTACCTGCACTCACTGTCTGGGGTTCATCCACAGAGAGATTAGCCCTGAGCTATTCAAGGTTAAGTGTGTTCTATTTCTTTTTCCTACAGCTCCTTATCCTAGGAAGCAGTCATTTTTCTTACATAGAAATCTCACCTCCATATCTGTTCTACCATTGAGGTAGATAACTGAGGTCCTTGTTTCTTGGTCCACATATAGCTAGCTTCCTGCTCTTGTTAAATATTTTTAGTTCACCCTGTGGCCCTGGGAGAGAACAAAGAAAACGAGGTTTAAACCCCTGACTTGGACCACTTTAACATTACAACAAACTCAAATATCTGAGATGAAAATTCACTCATGTTTTTGAAATGTTGGCAGATGAAATCTGATCCATGCTCTAGAAAATGTCAGCATTCTGGATCCAAGGGAAGGAAAACATTACACATTCACTGATGTCCCCTTCTCATTGTGTGAATTTATATTTTCTCCCTATGTTTTTTGTTTGTTTGTTTTTAAAGAGGCCTCAGAGAATAAAAAACTCCTTCATTCCTCTCCAGGCTCCACTTCTGACTCTCTAGACTTCTTCACAACTCTCCAACACTGATGAAGCACCTACTAAGTGCAAATCCCCACAGTAGGCACTGGGGATAAAAAGACCAAAACAGATTTGTCTCTGTTGTCAAGGATGACATTCTTACTGGTAGAAAACAACATTTAAAGTAGATGAATAAATGAATATATTTGATGAGGTAAAATGCAAGAACAACTAAAGGGATCTGATTTACTCCATTATGTTTAAGTGATGTACACAGGCTTTGGAAAGCTTTTATACTTTATAGCAGGGATTCTTAACTCTTCTGTGTCATGTACCCCTTTGTCAGTCCTATGGATTCCTTCTTTGAATATTTTTAAATGCATAAAATACACATGATTATAAAAGAAATAAATTATACTCAAAGTTATTAAAATAAAACTGACTCCAGCTAATGAACTACTACTCTATACCTATAGACATATAACTTATAATTGAAGAACAAGTGTTTAGAAACAGTTTTACAAAAAGTTGTCACTAAGCTCTTTTAGGACAGGAATATAATTCCCATTATAACCATTGTTCTGTGGGAAAATCAGTTGTAACATATCAATTTTCCAAAAATATAATTTGAAACAACTTCTCCAGAAATACATCTTAAACATGGTTACTGCCGATGTAGAATTCAACTCTGAAGGGCAGTGAATCTCTCAAACAAAAGTACACGCAGCGCTTCCTCCACTGCCCCCTTAATGGAGGCACCATAGTACAATTAGAGGATCTAGGTTTGAATTCCCTAAACTCTGTTACTTACAATTTGTGTGCTCTTGGACTAATTGACTTCTACGGTCCCTTGAGGCTCTAAATCTATGCTCTTATGACAGACAGACAGACAGACAGATAGACAGATAGCTACCTAGCTAGATAAAGCATTTACCTAGTGCTTACTACGAGCCAGGCACTGTGCTAAGGGCTGAGAATACAAACAAAAAACCAAAATAAAATTAGACCCTTCTTTCAGGAAACTTATATCCTAATAACAGACCTAAATGCAGTAGAGGAAGCGGGATAGGAGGAAGGAATGAGTTTGGCTGGCTCGGGTTACTTCCTCAAATGAAGATTTCAAGGAGTATCACCAATCAGAAGAGGGGGCTACAGAGGTAGAGGGATCCTCCAGGGTGAGAAGGATGCTGGGCCATGATAGAGAAACCCAGAGAGTCAGGAAAGGGGCTGGAAAGAAGAGTGAAGGGGGAACTGAAGCTTGATATTGGCCAAGTGAAGATGAAGGCTTCTTTTAATCTTATGTGTATATATGTAAAGTATGGGTAAAGTAGGCAGGAACTCCCCTTATGGACCTCCTCCCTCATTTTCAGGCTCTGGGGCTAAACTTCTGGGTCTGTTCCCTATTGTTTAGACAAATAAGTGATTTGGGAACCATAAAAAGTAATGTAAATGAGGTATTTTTATTCTTAGTACCACTGTTGGAAACAAGTTAGTTCTAAAGGTAGTAATCCAAGAGTTTAGCTAGTGAGTCTCATCTCATTTCTGAGTCACTGAAAAAAATACCCCCATACCCCCATTTGCTTTATATATCTCAACTGCAATGGCTCAAACAGTGCCATCTAAGAGGCAAGGCATGGAGGATGCCCAAAGTGTTAAGATAGATGATTGGGAGAGGAATAACATGGGAATAATCAGGAGGCCACATGGAAGTAAAAATGATGGTAACATAGAATTTAGCAAAAAAAGGTGAAAGAATATAGAATATAGAGATGCCAGGCATAGAACACGTGTAGGAAACTGGAGCCATTCCACAGTTACCACATAACATCATCATAGCCAGCATTCATATAGCATTTTAAGGTTTGCAAAGTGCTTTACAAATATCATCTCTTTTGATTCTCACAACATCCTTGGGAGGTATGTGCTATAATTATTCTCATATTACAGATGAGGAAAATGAGGCAGGCAGTGGCTTGCTCAGGGTCACATAGCTAGTAAGTGTCTGAAGGTGGATTTGAACTCACGTCTTCCTAACTCCAAGCCCAGTGAACCACCATCCACTGAACACCTACCTGCCTACGATAACATTATTTTTGCTGAGAAAAATTTAAGTGCTCAGCTAACTCCAGGGGTAGTATCTTTATTATCCTCAATGCTCAGCACAGTGCCTGGCAGCCACATTATGGTACTTAAAAGCTTGTTGAATGAAGGATTGATTGAATGTATCCCAATTTAAATGCTTCTACCAAAGCCTTGTGACAAGGAAAAGACTGGAAAACTAAAAACAAAATCATAGTGCTCCAAGGAGCCATATGAGTACTTTCAGACATAAATACTAACACAATATTGGATTAAAACCTGGCAGGGTGATATTAGAAAGGAGCCAATAGATATCAAAGCAGATAGCAAAAAATACAAGGACAGTCCAAACAAAGGGGAAATAGTGCTCTCTTTCATTATACTTCGCCTAACTGGTGAAAATGAATAAAAACTTTGATAATAAATCATGGTTCTCTCTAGATCTGACACTAAAGGCAAAAAGTAATGATAAACAGAAATTCCTAGAAATAAACTCAATCCTAGAGAAATCATAGGACCCTCTAGCTCACTGTGATATCACGTGACCCACAACCCTCAAAAGAGCTGCCTTGGCCACTGCATAATCAAACTGGATGGGTATGTGTCACAGGCCCTGCCTCTCAGGGTAGGCAAAGACCTGTTCCCCTCTGCTCAAGGAGCACTAGAGTAGGAGGTAGGTATTGTCTCTCTCCTCATCTAAAAGATAAATGCTACAGACAGGCAAATTGTTAAAGGGAGAGGGAAAGAGGGACAGACAGAGGGGGAGAAGGGGAGGGGGGGAGAAGGGTAGAGAGAGAGAGTGAAAGAGAGAGAGAGAGAAAGAGAGAAAGAGAGAGACAGAGAGAGACAGAGGAGAAAGGGGGGAAAGGGGAAGGGTTTTAGGAAGAGAGGTTACCAGCCAAGTGCAGCCCAAACCCTTGTGAAATCTTCAGACATTAAATAGCTTATTAATAATTAGGGTAGATCCTTGATTGGCTAGACAGTGTTTGTGGTAAGAGGTGAAAAATAGGCAGGCCATTATTTTTACTTGAGAAACCTGAGTGTTTTGTTCAAAAGGTACTTTGTGAGCAAGGAAAAAAAAGTAATTCCTTTCCATATGATAGCCTTTCAAATATTTTTATGACTACTATTACACACGCTCCAAATTTACTCTTCTCTAGGTTAAACATTCTTAGTATCTTCAACTGATTCTCCTACGGCATAGTTTAGATCAGCGGTATCAAACTCAAATAGAAATGGGGGCTACTAATTTGTATATAAAGATCTCTGTGGGCTACATTTTGACTGAGTTTTAAAATGTAATGTTATTTCTGTTTTATTGTATTTGTTAAATATGTTCTTAACTGCATTTTAATCTTGTTTAGGCAGCACATGAGTTTTGCAGGTTGCATGTGGCTTGTAGCTCACATGTTTGATACCCCTGGCTTAGATTCTTGACCACCCTCCCATGTATGCACATAAACTTGTCACTCTCCTTCCAGAAATGCAGCTCTTAAGAACAGGATGCAGGACTGGAGATATGAGTCGTGACTAGTGCAGAATCTAGCAGGGTTATCCATTAGACAGTAAGCTTGCTGAAAGTAGGGACTGTCTTTCGCCTTTCTTTGTATCCTTTGCTTGGCAAAGTGCTTGGGATAAAGTCAACCCTTGATAAATGATTGCTGACTGACTAATTTCCCTTGATCAGCACACTACACTTCTATCAACGAAGCCTAAGAATGCATTAGCTTTTTTGGCTGTCAAGTAACATTACTGACTCACATTGATCTTGAAGTCCACTAAAACTTCCAGGTCCTTTTTACATCAATCTGATGAGATAAGCAGGTTAAGTTCTCTGTTCTCTTAAAATGTTATTTAGGGGGAAGGGATTCAGAGCAGGTTACCTCCAAGGAGCACACTGATGTCCTGAGATTGAAAGATGCCAAAGGAAGGTGTCACCTGGGCTCTGTCCCCTCTCTGACTTAAATGCTAAAACAAATTGATGGGGGATAGGATCTTTTTTGTGTTGGAGGTTCAGGAAAGTAAGTATGGAGAGAAAGAGCTATAAAGTGCTTATTACAAACTAAATTTCTCGCTACAGATGGGTTGAATTAATCCTTTAAAGTAGAGAGCTTTCCATAGGAAGAAAGATGCAAAGGATACTAGAAGATGTAGAGAGACAGATGAGCAGGGATGTCTGTGACTGGCAAAATAAACCTCCTACCATTTGTTTTCTTTATTTAAAGAGATGCAGAAGAAAAAAGGGAGGAAAGAAGGCAGGGTCCAAAGTAATAAATTAAAGAACTTGGAAGAAAGGTAGGGGATGTCTTGACAAAAAAATCCCCCAAAAACAAATTATGAAGTATTGACTGTCTTTCCATTCTTTTTACAGTTCTGGGCAGGGCTGTGTTGGACTGGGCTTCATTCACTTCAGCAATCTGGGAGTGTGCCAGACTGAAGCAGTCTCACCCATTGGATACATGCTGAACATGATGACATCTCAATTGTGCCTTCACCCAGAGGTCAAGTTTCCAGTTTCCTGATGAGAAAGGCTTATGGAGTAACCTTCATTTTCTTTCTATTGGTTGAAATAATTTCCCACAAACTTGCCAATTCTTAAGATCTTCAAGTCAGAGTAAATGAGGAAAGCATTTCTCTCATAGCCATTTTTCCCCTCCACCTTGAACTAAACACTGACAAACAGATTAGCATATGGATCCTAGTCCTTGTGAAGGTCATAACTCAGCTACCACATAGTCAGGTAGAAAATTTGTAACTTGTCAGTCTTTGAACTTCACCTGAAAGGCAGTTCTCAACTCACCTGGGCTCCTGAATCACTAATATCCCAATTAATACCCTGTCAAATGACAAAATGTTTCCTGATCCCAGTTCCAATCCATGTGATTGTCTACATTCTTTATATCAATAAGCTTGTCTTCCATGAGCTGATTGTGTGTCCATCATTGTTGGCAAAGGACATCATCAACACTGCTGCAGGGATCCTAATGAAACAGGTCTAGTTTCAGCTGGATTTTTTGTCACTTTGCCTAGGAAGATCTGGACAGCTGGAAGTGATCGCAATCATTTTCTGTTTCTTTCTTTGTATCAATTTTCCACCTGTGAAGCCCAACAACCCACCACCAACTGCAGCTGCAATTCCTGCCTTGAAGCCTGCAAAGAGGCCAAGCGGACCCCCTACTACTCCTCCAATGATTGCACCTGTCACAGGCAGAGCTGCCAGCTTGTATTTTGCAGCCTGTAAAAAAAAAAAAAGAGAGAAAAAATTCAATTTGGAAATGGAATTGTGAATATTTGCTTGTGGGCATGTATATTTTCCCTTCATTACTCCTGGCAATTCCTCTTTAACTCTTATATAGTTAACTCTCACAATTGTACTTATGAAAAAAAAAAGGTGGAATATTCCACAGGTACGAAGACTGGGTGCTGCAACTGCTCATGACTTCAGGACTCAGATGGGTAAAGACAGAATGGATCATTTAAGTTGCCTCCAGCTGACTTACAACACAATTAATTCACTAATTATCTGATGGGTTTATTTAAATGAATGGCAATAGCCACTGAATGCCCCTAGAGCTTTTCTGTCACCGTGGGTCATGCACCTGAGATTCAAAGCCTCTTGGGGGGTGAGGGCAAATGGCACACGTGGTCCCAGAGCTGTACAGTGTCTGGCAGGTTGATTCATTTTGCCTTTCCTCGGTTCTTGCAAACTAGCTAGGGCCCTTCTCCTTTTTGATAATTCCTCTGAGGTATATAACAGAAGTGCCCATCACCAGAAGGCTTCAGTTGATTCTCTTTTTGCAAAAAAAAAAGGGAAAAAAAAAAGAAAAAGAAAACAGTCCCTCTCGACAGAATGACTCTTGGGGTAGAATATTACAACAATCATTGATTTCTTTTA
The DNA here is from genome assembly GCF_900497805.2 of Vombatus ursinus. Taxonomy (NCBI): domain Eukaryota; kingdom Metazoa; phylum Chordata; class Mammalia; order Diprotodontia; family Vombatidae; genus Vombatus; species Vombatus ursinus. Next base: position 12,590,453 of record NW_020954610.1, on the reverse strand, counting down.
CTACCTATGTGCCATTTCTTCCTTATTTCCTTAATTGCTGGTTCCCTCAACATTAAAGAGGGCAGATCAATGGGGTTAATACTGAAGATTCCTGGGAGGCAGAGGACCATTGATTTGTCAGCAGGAGCAGAGCCTTACCTTCCTCAAATTTTTGGTTCCCTCTTCAACATTCACAGCAGCACTGTTGACATGGTCTTCAATGCTGTCAATCTTCTCCTGCTGAGACTAGATGCAAAGGAATTATGAGGGAGATTTCCTGCTGGGAAGCAGCAGTAAGCCAATACACACTATTTTAATTCCTGTAATCAGGGCCCTCATGTACTGTAGCCATGCAGTCTTAATGGTGGTTCATTAAGAGCATCTGATAAAGCATACTGAAAAGTACAAATTTACTTTTTTTTTTTAAAAAGGGAAATTTAACTACTAAGTAATAAAAGGGTAGTACCTTTGTAGCCAAATACATCTCATATTAAATTGGGTTCTTTATTAATTAATGTGCTGTTATCTGAATGAATGAACCAAATCCCAAGAGGAAAAATGCCAAACAAGTACCTAGGTGGCATGCTGTGCTTGCTTCAAAAAACAATTCCCATTCTGAAATTGTGAAGATTGGGTTTAAAACAGGGACAGGTTACATTACAATTAAAATGCCACTGAGTCAAGAAATACAAATTAGTACTTCTGATCTCTCTGAATGAGATATGCTTATTTTAACTACCACAAAAGGCATTTCCCCTTCTAACCTGCAATGGAGTGCAGTGTATGAACTTAGTGGTCTTAGGTTTTAATACTTTAATGCATCATAAAATGACAAATTAAAATATTTCAAATTTAGAGAAATGAGAGAAAATAGCTAACTAATGAGTCAATGTCAATTTAATTAAATGTAACAGTCAAAAGAAAGTAGTAACTATATAACACAATAGGAATTGACTTTAAAATTGACAGAGAAAAGAGTATATCTTTGGAGCCAACTGAGTTACTTAGTAATAATTCAATCTTAGGCCAATTTTAGTACTGTTTTAATACCTTATATGAATACCATCTTACACTGATGCTGTAAACAGAGAACACAATTATAATCCCAGCTGCCATTCCATCATGTAACCTAAGAGATTGAAACATCACAGTCGATTCTTTTCCATAGCTGGCATGTTTTCTGTTGTTGACATTTTCTCCCCTTCATACAACAACATATTTAAGTACTCAATGCTTTCCTTGTATTTGTTCCATCTTGCAATCTACATTTCTACCTAGATCCCTCTACTACCATAGCTATCAGGGCATTATCAGTATTCCATAAGGGAGAAGCTCACATGCAACCTCTTCCAGAAACCACCATTCTTCTTCACAGCCCATAAAACTTTATTTCCTGACCCTGCCCTTCATTTGGAGTACTTCTCCCCCATTTGGTGTATGACATACCTTGGTTATGCCCCATGCACTATCTTTTATAACATTCCTTCTCTTTTGATAGTCATCTCTTTCCCAGATGTCAAACCTCCAACTGAAGTCGTCCCTTTCAGAGCCTTTAGAGAATGAGGACCTGGTCTAGTGATTCTACCCACTGAACTCCATTCCTAAAAATGTCTAAAATGTAAAGGTCCTTAACTATTCACTCACAAACTTCTGGTCAATCATGAAGCCCAAACTACTGGACTTCAAGAAATCAGAAAATGGAATTTCTAAAAAAGAAGGTACTTCTATGCCTCCTTCTCCACTTGGGATTTTTACATGATTGCTACTAATTATTGTTGATCTCCAGGGTTCAGGGAAATATAAAGGAACTTCTTCCCAAACATATTAGATACTGGATTGGAGATAGCACAGTGCCTTAGCCCAGAGCATATTCTTAGCAAATATTTGTTGAATGAATTATAGTTATCTTAAAATAAGTGGATTAAATTAATTTTAAGTATTTTACAAAACCCTTTGGAAATAACTGGAGATATCCCAGAAAACCTAAAAGCAAAACTAGAGTTGTAAATTACTAGATGTTAGAGCAGTTAGAACTCTGCCACAATTATGAGTAAGTACAAAAATCCTACCTTACTCTGGGGAACCATACCCTAGGCTTTAATGACCCGGACCATGGCATCAATTTAAAAACCAAGATGGGTAGTCACCCCCCAGCTGCACTGTTTTATGAAACCAACTAACCTTTTTGTATCTTAAAGTGCTATTTTTAGTTTGCCATGTTGAATTCTATTCCCCACTTGCTTTTTCTTGTCTGACTTCAATCCCTCATTAAGCATACACATGTGACGGACTACCAAACTGCCAAGTGGAGATGCAGTCTGCTCTTTCTGGGGTTGAGGGATTATAGGATCCTTAGCAGTTAGGCCCAAACTCTAGCAAGAGGCTGAAATTATGAGCCCTTTTTATGGTTTTTCCCCATGCATACTTTCTTTATATGAATGTTTTATTAGTATTTTTAATTAAAGCTAAATTTCCAAAGCAAAAAAAAAAAAAAAAAAAAACCCAACCTGGTAGATTGACATACTTAACTCTGAGCTAATATTTTCCCCCAAAGTAATAAATGTATATTTTAATCTCATGTATTCAATAAACAAATGCTAATTTTTAAGGAAAATGTGCATAATTTTTTGGATATAATCTGCCACTATTGCCAGTGTCAGAAGATTCTGAATTTCTCAAAACTACTTGGAGCAGGTATGAGTGACAGGTTTGCTAAATGAAGGGTAGTCTAATTCTGGAGAAGAATATAAAAATGACTTGACAACACAGAACTGATGTACCTTTCAGAAGTTAAAAGGTAATTCTACTTAAGTTATACTGAAGGAATCTAGACCATCAAATCAGCTAATTTCTGATTTCTCAGGTTGATGAGTCTTCACCTTCAGGAAATGCCTCATCCTGACCCTAGTGAGGGATGTGATTAGATTTAAGCCTAAGAAATCCCAACCTTTGTTCTCATCTCTGCCAGGAAAGAAAATATTTTCAAGTATTCCATGAGAGAGTTGAAGGCTTCTGTGAACTTTATCAACAACTCCTTAAAGATTATGAATCCAGAGATTATATGCCACACTATCCCAGGTCAGCCATCAGACACTACTAGAATTGGAGGTTTATTCATGTCACAAAATGCCTTTGATTTGATGAGGCCGAGTGGGTCTTTTATTTCAAAAGAAAAAATTACTACTTATTGTTCTTAATAAAATCTTTATTATAAATATATACCTCACCCTTCTACAATTGAGAGAATAAAAAGGAGAAGAAAAAAAAAGCAGTTCAGCAAAAACCAACACATCAACTAAATCTGTAAGTATGTGCAATGTTTCAGCACATCATCCTCCACTTCTATGTAGATGAGAAGAATGGTACATTTTCTTATCTCTTGCTATGGGAAAAACTTGTACTTTTATTTTTAGTTATAAATTGTTCCAGCTTACAAATGGACACATTTTCCTGCAGAGGAAGAAAGAACCCCTGGAGGGCAATTGTGCTCACATTATTCCTGACTCTAGTCAACTTTCTGATGATGAGGATCATGACACCATAATGGTTCACACTGCACAATCCTTGCTGATACCTTTTTTTGCTTTGTTATGTTTTGTTTTTTAAAAGTAGCAGTGGTCTGACTAACATGTCCTTTCTGAGGCTCAGATTTCCTCCTGTTTTTTTTTTTTTTTTCAGGACCGTTCTTGACAAAAGGACTGTCTGTGGGTTACTATCCGTGAAAGAAAGGTCAGACAAAATGAACATGTCCTTGGCTTCTTGAGGTACCAACAATAAGGTGACATCCTCATCTGGGACTTCAAATCTGCTGGCAACAATTTTCACATTCACAACATTCTTCCATTATACCACTTTCCCAAACTATGTTTTCAAATTCTTTACCTAACTCTAATGACAAACTATACTGGTCTGCCACTTAGAGGAAAAAATCAAACAAACAGGCTGCTATTTTCCATGGAGAACAAAGTCTGGCTGTCTATATAACCACTAACCTAAGTATCCCTTCCAGGAACTCAATTACCAGTACCATATGACCTTTGCTATTATTCACCAACTCTCAGTTACAAAATTCAAGTTGGGCACTCTTTCTCCCTGCCCCCAACACCTTCATGTCCCCTTAAAATTTATTGTATGTCTGTCCAGACCAGATTAACTTTTGTGCAAGAAGGTTTACTATCTCTTAAACTCCCAGTGATAGAATAAAGACAGGAAGAGTGCCAGGTCTGCTTTTTTCCTTTTCTTTTTTTTTTTTTAATGAGGCAATCAGGGTTAAGTGACTTGCCCAGGGTCACACAGCTAGTAGTGTTATGTGTCTGAGACTGGATTCAAACTCAGGTCCTCCTGACTCCAAGGCCAGGGCTCTATGCACTATGCCACCTAGCTGCCCCCAAGAGTGCTAGTTCTGATGCACTGCCGTGGCCAGAACCCCATCCTAGGAATCAGGAGTCCTTGTTTCTAATCCCAGCTCTGTTTCTAAATCGTTACGTAACTTTTGGTGGTCACTTATGCTCCTACCAAGTGGACAACCAGCTTCTGTTGAGAGATCTCCAGGTCAGACCATTACATTCTTGGACAACTTCAAATGTTAAGAAATTCTTCTTTATTTTGAAAACCAAGTCTACTTCCTTATAATGTTTACTTATTGTCTTAATTTTTCCCCTTTAAGCTAAGGAAGACTTTTTTATTAGTGGGGAAATGGATGAGTTCATCATATTTATGCATATCATAAGATTATATTTGAAGACAAAGATATCTTTCCAGTCCTCCTTCTCTAAGGCTTATTTCCAGCTACACATCCCCTTCCTACAGATCATCAATAAACTCTCCAGATTTTTACTCTTCCTTGTTGGTCTGATTAATATCAAATGCCTACAGATGAAAGACTTCTATGACATCATGCTATCAATCTTGAGGTTAAAGCAAGATTGTTATACTCACATTCACTAGCAGAGAGAAATCAGTAATTAGCTGGTTGAGTTCCATCAAATCCTAAACAGAAAAAAAATGGGTATTACCTTATTTTCATGAATTATAGTCAATAAGAAAGGAGAATGCTTCTTAACATACCGCTTCTAAAGTTTCCCAGGATTCTGCAGCATTTTGATCTTGAGGAATCTCAGGCAGGGATGAATCCATCTGGACCAGACTCTGGGGACCAGCTTCAGCTCTGGCAGTATGAAATGCTTCTGATTGAAAACATTACCACACGTACAAGCTTATTAACTTCATGAGAAAAAGTGGCAGTGTGGAATTAGTAACAACTTTTCTATAACTAATTCTAAAATATATTTATTGTGTAAAGTCATTAATATTATTAACTATCTCTACATTGGTTCAGATTTATTTTAAAATAATTATTTTCAAAGAATCTTATTGTTACAGATATTGTTATCTAGGTTTGCTATGAAAAGAAAATGTTATAAAACTCAATATCTAAAAATATCTAAAAGAAGACTGAATGACTGCTAACTGTCTGCACTCATCAGTCAGAGGTAGCTGTTGAGGAGGAACTATACTGAACTACAGTCTGTCCCCTTAGGGCCCAGGGAAAAAAGGAACCACTCGAGTAACTCAGTATTTAAAACACGTGTAAAACACAAGTTAAGTCACGTGTGGACATTTAACCTGGAGAAGAGACAATTCGGGGAGAGGGAAGGAATAACAGCAGTTTTCAAATCTCTGAAGCACTAACATATATAGAAATTAGCTTTGTTTTGTTTAGCTTTACTGGGCAGAACTAGGACCAATAAGTGTAAGTAAAAGGAAGGTAGATTTCAACTATACAGAAGGAAAAGCCTCAGAATGATTACAGCTATTCTGAAGTAGAATGAGCAGCCTAACTTCCCTATCTGTGGAGATCTTCACATGGAGGCTGGACAATCACTAATTGGGGATGTTGAAGAAGGGATTCATACTTAGGTACGGATTGTACTTGATGACTTATGAGGTCCCTTCTAACTCTCAGAATCTGATTCATGCCATGGCTTAAATAGGGCTTAAGAGGAAAAGTGCATTTAGAAACAGAAGCATTTATCATTTTCCACATTGCTTACTATGATTCCAACCATTTCTCTGGCTACTTTAGTAATACATATCTAGCCCACAAAGAGATTAAAATTTGAGAACTCCTACACAACGAGATTCAAATAAATTGCATCAGAAGACAATGAATCTAAAAATGGGAAAAGAACCCACATGTACAAAAATATTTATAGCAGCTCTTTTTGTGGTGGCCAAGAATTGGAAATTGAGAGAATGCCCATCAGTTGGGGAATGGCTGAACAAGTTGTGGTATATCAACGTAATGGAATACTATTGTGCCACAAGAAATGATGAGTAGGCAGACTTCAGCAAACCTGGAAAGACTTACATGAATTGATGCTGAGTGAAGTCAGCAGAACCAGGAGAACACTGCACACAACAACCTCAACATTGTACGATGACTAATTATGATAGATTTAGCTCTCCTCCTCACTGCAAGGATCTACTCCAAAAGACTCATAATGGAAAACACTATCCACATCCAAAAAAAAAACTATAGAGTTTGAATGCAGATTGAAGCATATTATTTGATCTCTTTTTTTCTTTTGTTTCTTTTTTCTCGTGGTTCCTCCCATTGGTTCTAATTCTTCTTTACAACATGACTAATGTGAAAAAATGTTTAACATGAATATATATCTACAGCCTATATCAGATAAGAGAGGAGGAGAAAATTTAAAACTCAAAATCTTATGGAAGTGAATGCTGAAAACTAAAAATAAATAAATAAATAAATATTGTTTTGTTTTGTTTTGTTTTTAAAAGAAGGCAATGAAACTCTTACCATATGCATCATTTATTAATGTGGGGACCTTTTAGTCACTGGGAGGACAGGGGGGTGGGATGTGTTATTGAGCTCTAGTTCAAGCCCAGACACATGTCCCACCCCTTTCCCTATCTATGTTCCTGGTTCTCCTGCAGAGACTTTTGTAGCACAGAATGCTGCCCACCATGATGTTGGCTGTGTAGTCAAAGTGAGCGTCCTTTGGGCAACAGCAAAGACTAGAGAAGCTGAACTCTGAAGCCTAGAGCCAGGATTTCCACAGCCTTGAAAACGGGGAGGAAAGACTGAGGTGTGGTTTGAGTTTTGTAGCTAAACCCTGAAGGTAGCATAGGGGTACTGACTCAGTTCATGGGTTTGTTTGACCTTTTTTTGGATTTCAGATGTCCTAAATCATGGAGACAGCTGAAGTTTCATTATCTTTCATTCACAATTCTGGTTTTGGAGAGATTTGAGAGGATCAGAGAAAACGTCTAGTCCTCCCCTCCACTTTGTTAATCATACGACAGAGAAGTTCAATTTATTGTTTTTTATAGCACAGTAATATTCTATTATATTCATGTGCCACAATTTGTATAGCCATTACCTAATAAATGGGCATCTACTTTGTTTCCAGTTCTTTGCTACCACAAAAAGTACTGCTGTAAATATTTTGATGAATATGGAGTCTTGATTTTTGTGAGTCGCCTCTCTGGGCTATATACCGAACAATGGAGTCTCTGGGACAAGGGCTGTGGATATTTTAGTCACTCTAATTACATAATTCCAAATTGCTTTTCAGAATGGTCTAATTCACAACTCCACCAATAATGTATTTGTGTGTTTACCTTTCCACACTGACTCCAACTCCTTCATTATTCCCATGTCTTGTCATCTCTACCAATTTGCTGGGTTTGAAGTTAAGTCTCAGGGTTGTTTTGATCTGTATTTCTCTTACTATTAATGATTCTAAGTATTCTTTCATATTATTATTAAAAGTTTTAATTTCTTGGAAAGTTGTTCATATCTTTTAATTACTTACCTATTAGGGAATGGCTTTTGGACATACATTTCTATTAGTTGTTTATATATCTTGAATACCAAATTCTTATCAGAGATATTTGATGTAAGTTTTTTTTCTCCTCAGCCCATCCCCCTTTGTTTCTTATGCAAAATGCACTAATTTTGTTATGCAAAAAGCTCTGAAATTTTCAAAATAATCTATTTGGTTAAGAATCTGTCCCCTGCCCATAGGTATGAAAGACATATATGATCAGCACATTCTCTTCTAATATGATCAGCAGATTCTCTTCTAATTTTTTTAATGGCATGATCTATAATATCCATATTATGAATGCCATTTTGGATTTATTGTGGAATAAGGTACAAAATGTTGGTATAAACTAATTTCTGCAGACTGCTTTCCAGTTTTCCCAACAGTTCTTATCATACAGGGAGTTCTTTCCTGGATAATTTATGTCTTTCAGTTGATCAAATGCTAAGGACCTCATATTTCTTAAGGGGGAAATATATTACAGAGACATAGAACTCTGTTTACCTTCAAAAATATGAATACGATTTTTTTTTCCTCTCAAGGAAAACTCTATTTGACAAGTGATCTCTAAGAACTGCTCAGGAAGGCTAGGATAACAATAATTTAGTATGATAAAAAGGGATAATCTAATGAAAGGGTAACTTGTAGGCTTGCCAGAATTACTTTTGAACCTTAAGTTTCTTGAATATGCTTTACTTGATTTTATGATTTAAATGGCAGAGTAAAACATTACTGACACAATTTAACTTTTGCATTCTATCATAGTATCAATGCCCTGGTATTTTAAGATCTCTAGCTGGTTTCATAACTGCTTAAAACAGCTAAGTTATAGTACAAAGAAATTTTCATTTTCACTTCAGTTCAATACAGAAATTACCCTGTAATTTCATTCCACTTAAAATTAATATAATATGAAACCCTGTCTGCAACTTCTTTAAAGAGTTCCATAATTTCTAAGAGGAGGACTTTACTATATATTTACTTTAACACTGTAAAAAAATATACACTGAGGTATTTATTTTGCTGCTACTCTAGACATTTTTTAAAAAACCTTTGCACCATTAAGACAGACAAAAATATATTAGATTCCAACAGGATATACAATAATAAGGAGATAGTAATCACATAAAATCATTCATTTTAAAATGCAGAGACAGGAAATGTTTGGCATTTTAAACAAGCACAAAACTTCTCTCAGTAATAATTTTAAAAACAACAAAAAACTTAAGCCATTTGCGTCTTGCTTAAAACCAAACTACGTATACATCTTAGTTCAAAAGGTAGCTTAGAACAAAGAGGCCCATTCTCTTTCACAAAAATGCTGTTGTGAACTTGAAACACTGAATCACTAATCAATGTAAGGCATGACTGGCAGACAAAACCCAGCCAATCCAATTTACTGTGATCTTCGTAATTCATATATTCCAAGTTATGTTATAAAACACCATCTCAGTGACTGGACCCAGTGACTGAATTTTTTTTAGACTGTTACGTAAATGATGAGGTAAAACACAGAGACAGATTACCACTGTAAGAAAAGAAGACTGAAGAATTCTTATCTCAATCACACAAGGTATAAACTTGCAATTGTTTTGTATGACTCGACATAGACTAAAGTTTCCTTACCCACACTGATTTTACAGATTATATGCTACTACAACTAGAAAAGATGAAGAGAATATGTAACACCTAACATTCTTTTTTAAATTCCAGAATTTATATTAAAGTTGCATTTCTTCTAACAAAAGTTAAGGCACAAATTATTATTCTAGACTACATACAAATATAGCCTACTTAATAACATTAATTAGCTCCATAAAAACATTAAAGGGGACACTTAGGAACTAAGTTATAAATGTGAAGTACATTCCTGGGTGGTCAAAATTTAGACCAAAAAAGTTTAAGTCTAAAAAAAATTGATAGCTGGTACATAATTTTTATAATGGTAATACGGACTCCCCTCTTTATATAAATTCCTCTTCCCCAGTTACTCAAGGTTTCTTATCTGATGGGTGGAGTGAAGAGCAGCTGCCCCATAAATGCCCCTCTAATTGTCTGGCAGATCTGGGAGTACTGGTTCCACAGTGAAGGATGGAGAGGTGGGGGAGAGGAAGAGAGGAAATATGGTATAAGGAAAGGTAGCTCTCTTGACCCTATGCTAGTCCCAGATAAAATGTCTTATCTTCCCTTTGTGGCCCATCGTACCCCTATATTCCTTCCCTCTGAGTACCCTAGGGCCTTCTGAGGAATATCTATTTCAGTTCAGTTGGGACAGACAATGAATAGCACAAAAGGCTGGGAAAGGGAGGCTTGCATGTAGATGTCCCTTGTGAATCACTAGTACTTCTGTGGTCCACAATTGATATCTGTTTGACCTGAATATTAAAACTTCCTGGTAGGCTACACTTTGTTCTCCAGTAATAGGAGGGTAGAGAGAATTTTTACCTCTAGGGATCAGTTGCCATTACAGCAAGATGGTGCTAAATAATAATGAGGCCTGGTTAAAATGCATTAACTATGTTACTGTGAAACGGGTTCTTAACCTTTTGTGTGTCATGGACCTCTTTGGCAGTTTGGTGACTCTTCTTAAAATAATGTTTTTAAATACATAAAAATAAAAGATATAAGATTACAAAAGAAACCAATTATATTAAGTACAGTTATAAAAATATTAAAAGTTCCAAATTCATAGCTCTCCCGCCTCCCAAAATCTATCCATGGACCATCAGTTAAGAATTCTGGCTGTGAAATAACACTGGTTGGGACAACAAAACATTTAATCAAATGGTCCACAAGTCATTCCCTGCCTCCCCCAAACTTCAAGAGTGATGATTTTATCTGGAGTCCATAAAATCATAGATTTAGATCTAGAATGAACCTTATTTTATGATATAATGAACCTTCATTTTATACTTGAGAAAACTGAGGAGGCCCTGAGAGGTTAACTGAATCGTTCAAAATCGTACACATACACAAGTTATCAGAGTTGGTATTTGAACCAAGATCCTTTGATTCCAAATCCAGGGCTCTTTACAGGGCAAGGTTATGCACAGAATTATGAATTTTCAGGCAATTTTGTTATATCACAAAGAGTTTAATTGTAAATACAAATTAAATTTGAGTAACTCTATTGTTTTCCGTATTTTGTTAAGTTTGAAATATTCTCATCTAATCCTCTAAATAGGCCCTCAGTTTAGGTTTAATTAAGGAAAATTTCTGAGAAAAGTATAAATCAACAGAAAATCCAGGCTTTCAATGGGAAGTGCCAATACAAGTCTCCCAGAGTTGCTATTGAGTTGACATAATACAGAAGCCATTCACATGCTTCACAAAACTGTTTTTCACCTTGTTATACATGTGATAAAATCTCATAACCTATCAAATTCAATATTCTGGTCTTAAGTTTCCAGCAGTTGTAAGATTGGATTCTTTTCCTTTGTTACCATTTGTTTAAAATGTAATACAATTTTATTCTCATTGGACTAGCAAAGTCTGTATGCTAGGGAGGGAGTGCAGAGATCTTGAGAAGGGGAGAAGACACTGAGTCACTTTGAATGACTTCAATACAGTTTCCCAAACATAAAAAATATCACTTATATGATACGTAAGCATAGCAGTTCTCTCGATGGGAAGCAATATGCTAAAAATGAAGCTGGTGACAAAGGTGAGACAGAGTGGTATCTCTCAGAGTGAGCAAGATTGGCAGATTTGCTTTGTGAACTCAGATTATGGACAAAAAGAACAGCCAAATCATCAAGGGTGCCCTCTAAATTAATGAACTTATTTTATTCTCTAGAAAAAATAAAACATTCTCATCTCTTTTTAAATTAGAAAATTATTTGTATGTTCTTAACCCTGATTATAGTAATGTAACAACTGTTTCTAAAATCTTGAGAGATGTTTCTAATTTATCATAAAATAGATTTAATTCTTAAAATTAAGGCAAAATTGTTTAAAGAATGCAAACAGTATACAAATAAGCATTTTCATATGTGATATCATTACGGAACTGAGCATCCAAAGCAAAAGACAAGAAAAAAAGAAAAGGAAGAAAGTATGAGGAATTGGAGGAAGCCACATGAGGAATATATGACACCTTTGTCCCAAGTCACAATAAAACTTTGAGGGCTATGTTTGGTACAGAGGAAAGAACAATGAATTTGGAGTCAGGGTTTGAATCTCAGATCTGTTACTTTCAAGCTCTATGACCTCAGGAAAGTCATTAATACTCTCGAGCCTCATTTCCTTCACCTGTAAAATAGAGATAGTAAGGTATGCAAAGAATGATAGATGTGAAGAGGACCTAGGTTTGAATCTTGGCTCTGCCAGTGGTCACTTGTATGACCACAGGCAAGTTATCTTACCTCTCTAGAAAATTTTTTCATTTCTAAATGAGAGTTGGACTGGATTATCTGTAAGGTTACTTCCAGTTCTAAATCTTCTGCCTGTCCTACTTACATGTTTGTTGTGAAAATTAAATGAAATAACTTTTGTAAAAAATTATAAAGCATTAAAACCTATTTTTGAAACTAAAACACATTAGATACATGTAAGCTATTACTGTGATGAAGAATCAGTAAATATAATTATCATTATGAATAATAACAGTAATAAGAATGGTGGGTAGCACTTGTCACTAGAATCCCCTGAGGGCTGAGGCAAGTTGTAGAGGCTCCTACAAGGCTGAAGAGGATGTCCAAGGAGTTAGCAGATATATGTTGGGATGGGAATGGGGGCTCTTCACAATGCTCACCAAGTAAAAAAAACCTTGGGTCTTTAAAACAGTATTATCATTATAAATGTTGTATTGTCTGAGTTCCCAATAAAAGACTTAAGTCTTTATACTTTGAATTCTGGCATCTGAGAAATACATATTGTGTGTTATAAATAGTAACAACTGCAGCAACAACAATAGAGTTTTCAATTATTTCTGCAATTTTCTCCTACAGTTGTTCACTTAAAAGATTTTTGGATTTAAGGCAACCTGGAAGAAACTCATTCCTGCTAGCCCCAGGATCCTGGTGGCAGTGAACAAGTCCTTCTAGTCTTCAAGGCTGGCAATGAACTCACAGTGGAGGTATGGTTATGTTTACAATTGGTTTATAAGGAAGAACTAAAAATTTCCTCATGAAATTTAGTAAAAATTATACATTATACATCCTATCTCCGGTACCTCATGAAAATCTGCACCAGGCTGAGGTGGTTTTTTCTTCATTTGGGGAGTTGTAGTTGGGTGGGGTTGTTAATCTATGGGGTTTTTTTCCTTGTCAAAAAGCTCCATGCCCTTAAAAAACAGAAAAAGTAGAGAAAAAGAAAGACCACTCCCTGTTTCTTCTCCCTTATGCTCTAATGTAGAGGTATCAAACAGCAGCCAGCACTGAGGTTCACAGTACCTTGAACACTGTGGAGTGAGGCTGGAACCAGATTAAAATGTAATTGGAAAATAGTTAATAAAATAAATAAAAACACAATAGAACATAGAAAAAGTTACCATGTGTTTTTCTAAGTCAACATGTGGCTTGCAGAGATCCTTAAGGATGTATGGTTTAGGGTCCCATTTCTATTTGAGTTTGACACCACTGCGCTAGCAACAGCAGCCCATGCCTAGTTTTAGCTCTTCCCTTTTCATTTCCTTATTCAAATCCTGAGAAGTGAATGGACTATGATCTCAAAGGGTTTATTGTGGTTCTAAATGCTAGAATCCCTACTGATCAATGAACAATGTATTATTTATACCCTCCAACATACAGCACTGCCTCAAGTCGCTGAGTTACACAGGGTGGGCCAATCAGCCTAGCTGAAGCAACAAGGCACCCTGAGGGAGAGACAGGAAGCAGCATGTACCAGGCCAAGTCAAACCACCTCCACCACCTTGACCACTATGTCCCCTTAAACCCTGATACAGACAGGCTAGGATCCTGTACCCAAGAGCACGGGATAGCAAGGCTTCCACCCAGTGCCTTCATAGAGAGGCAGCCTGACAACTGCTCCTGCAAATGCTACTGCCACACAGACTGAAGATCTAGAAAAGTAAGTTCTGGCCACCAAAGTCCTTGTTATTGCCAAAATATTAACCATCAGAAACAGATAAGATTTTGTCAGTGCAGATGTCATTTAAGAAGAGACATGACCATTTGCTTTGCTGCTGTACCCTAAGGCCACTGGGCTTCTCCATTTGACATGAAACTGAAATTTTCCACATGTACTGTCTTCCCCATTACAATGTGAGCTCTTTGAGGCCAAGGACTATCTTTACTGGGCATAGTATAATGCACATAATAATTACCTAAATTATTCATCTTATTACTCATGCTCTACTTCACAGGACTGCTGTGTGAAAACACTTTGTAAAACTTACAAGTGCTATATGATTGTGACATACTATAGCAACAATTGAAGCAGCTAGATGGCTCAGTGGATACAGTGCTGAGCTAGGTGTCAGGAAGACCTAAGTTCAAATATGGCCTTGAACACTCACTAGCTGTGTGACTCTGGGCAAGTCACTTAACCTCTGTTTGCCTAATCCACTGGAGAAGGAAATGGCACACCACTCAAAAAAAAAAATTTGCCAAGAAAATCTCAGAAAGAGACAGACATGACTGAACACATAACAATACTTACTACCATAATTTCTCTAATCACATAAATTTAAGAATGGGGGAGGGGTGGACTTAAGTGGCTTTGAAGGTGTTGACAGAAGTACTGCAGTAACAATATGCAAATGATGGAACTAAGTATTAGGATAATCTCATACAGAGACAGAAAATTCAGCAGCTGAGTTCAAAATTTCTTTTTGTTGTCAGGTAGCTGGGAAATTCTATGGTGACTGACCTAAGTAAGATGTCTGAAGTCGGCTTTTTTTTTTTCCTCTTGAAAGGACCCTCTGAGATCTCTGACTACCAAGGCCCAGTGGTCACTCTGACCACTGCATACATGTTTAAAAGAATAGGGAAAGGTTTGCCATGTACTGTCAAGGGCAAAACAAAGACCTTGTGACAGATTAATTGCCAATGAAACTCTTTACTGTGTACCCAGTCTGGCACATAGATTAACATTCAATGACACAAAGAAACACAGAAATAAATACACAGGGAAAGTCTGCAAAGGACAACAGACCAATAATACCACACCACTCTCTCACGAATAAGTGTCACCTGGCTAACTCATCCTCCACAAATACATAGCTTTCTGAACAGCAACAATAGATCAGACTACTAAACACTAACCCTTAATGTTTTGGTTTTTGACTTTTTGTGCTACCTAAAAGCAAGCCTCACAGAGGGAGAAAGGCTGAGATAGTCCTTGGAACTACTATTCCAAGATACTATCTGCTGCCTTTACATCTCAGCTACTCACACTGTCTTAGAATAATAGCACAACCTCCCAAGACCTAACTGCCACTCCTGGGATTAAGGATAGAGTTTTGGGTTACCAGCTAGCACTCACGAAGGTTGCTCTTCAACTGCTACAATGAGTTGTTGCTGGTTGGCAACCTTATCCTGGGCTAGCAATTAAATATAAGTAAGGCTGTCTCACTCTCTGAATCTTTTGGCAGATTTTCTTTCCTACCGTTTACTTGTTTACTCACCGGGTAGACTGTGTCAACAGCCCATTCGATTATTTCCTATATATCTTCATACTTTCTGGGTCCTGCCTAGATACGTGAACTGCCAGCTTCTGTACTTTCTCTTCCTGTGTTCTCTCCACTCGATAGAAAGACTTGAATTTTAAAAAGCCTTATCATACAGATGTTGTTCCTCATGCCCACTCTCAAGGAAGCATGGTACAATGGAAAATTGAGGAGTCAGAAGATCTGGGTTTGAGTACTGGCTCTTAAGTTTACAAAGTATGTGACAGTGGGCAAGCAACTTAATTTCCATGGGCTTGTTTCCCCATCTTAAAAGGAGGATAACTCATATATTACCTATGTCATAAGGTTATTATGAAAAAATATAACCATTGTAAACTGTAAAGTTCTATGTAAATGTAAGCCATCAACATTATCATCACTGTTAGTGTTATACAAAGGCTTCTCAGCCTGATTTACTCATTGCCAGGAACTTGCTGGTCAGCCATATCCTGCATTGGACCTTGAAGAATCACAGAATCTTAAAATAGGTAAGTTCCTGGATTTCTAGATGTTCACCAACCATATCTTTAATAAAATCTTAGAATTTTAATGATGCCCTAGAATTTCCCAGGAATTTTGGCCATGCTTTTTTCTTCTTTTGTTGACTGAAAGATTTGTCTTTTTCTAGTCCTATGTAGAGTCCATTCTTTTTTTTATTCATTTGTTTATTTTTAGTTTTCAACATTCACTTCCACAAGATTTTGAGTTTTAAATTTTCTCCCCTTCCCTCCTCGCCTCCCTCCCCAAGACGGCATGCAATATACACTCATATTAAACATATTTTCACATTCGGCATGTTGGTAAAGAAATATTAGAACCAATGGGAGGAACCATGAGAAAGAAGAAACAAAAGAAAAAAGAGATCAAATAGTATGCTTTGATGTGCATTCAGACTCCATAGTTCTTTCTCTGGATGTGGATAGCATTTTCCAACATGAGTCTTTTGGAGCTGTCTTATATCCTTGCATTGCTGAGAAGAGTTGAGTCTGTCAAAGTTGGTCATCTCAAACGTGGCTGTTACCATGTATAATGTTCTTCTGGTTCTGCTCACTTCACTCAGCATCAGTTCATATAAGTCTGTCCAGCTTTTTCTGAAGTATGCCTGCTCATCATTTCTTGTAGCACAATAGTAATCCATTACACTGATATACCACAACTTGTTCAGCCATTCCCCAATTGATGGGCATCCCCTCAATTTCCAATTTTTGGCTACCACAGAAAGAGCTGCTATAAATATTTTTGTACATGTAGGTTCTTTTCCCTTTTTTATGATCTCTTTGGGATACAGACCTAAAAGCGGTATTGCTGGGTCAAAGGGTATGCACAGTTTTATAGTCTTTGGGACATAGTTCCAAATTGCTCTCCAGAAAGGTTAGATCCATTCACAACTCCACCAACAATGCATTAGTGTTTCAATTTTCCCACATCTTCTCCAACATTTATCATTTACCTGTTTTGTCATGTTAGCCAAGCTGATAGGTATAATGTGGTATCTCAGCTGTTTTGATTTGCATTTCTCTAATCAATAGTAATTTTAGAGCATTTTTTCATATGACTATAGATAGCTTTAATTTCTTCATCTGAAAACTGCCTGTTCATATCCTTTGACCATTAATCAACTGGGGAATGACTTGTATTCTCATAAATTTCCGTTCTCTATATATTTTAGAAATGAGGCCCTTCTCAGAGATACTGGCTGTAAAAATTGTTTTCCAGCTTTCTGCTTCCCTTCTAATCTTGGTTGCATTGGCTTTGTGCAAAAACTTTTCAATTTAATGAAATCAAAATCATCCATTTTGTATTTCATAATGTTCTCTAGCTCTTGTTTGGTCATAAGTTCTTCCCTTATCCACGGATCTGACTAGTTAATAGTTAAAACTGAATAGTTAAAACTATTCCTCGCTCTTCAGGTTTGCTTACAGTATCAGCCTTTATATCTAAATCATTTGGTGTAGGGTATAAGATGTTGGTCTCTGCCTAGTTTCTGCCATACTATTTTCCAGTTTTCTCAGCAGTTTTTGTTAAATAGTGAATTCTTATGCCAGAAGCTGGAGTCTTTGGATTTATCAAACAGTAGATGGCTAAAGTCATTGACTACTGTGTCATAAATGCCTAACCTATTCCACTGATCTACCACTCTATTTGTTAGCCAGTACCAAGTAGTTTCGATGATTGCTGCTTTATAATATAATTTAAAATCTGGTAAGGCTAGGCCACCTTCCCTTGCGCTTCTTTTCATTAATTCCCTTTTGTTCTTCCAGATGAATTTTGTTATTATTTTTTCTAGCTCTATAAAATATTTTTTGGTAGTTTGATTGGTATGGTATCTATTGTAACTTAATTTAGTAAGAACTATCATTTTTATTATATTAGCTCAGCCTATCCATGAGCAATTGATATTTTTCCAATTATTTAGATATGATTTTATTTGTGTGAAAGGTGTTTTGTAATTGTGTTCATATAGTTCCTGGGTTTGTTTTGGCAGGTAGATTCCCAAATATTTTATAATGTCTACAGTAATTTTAAAAGGAATTTCTCATTCTATCTCTTGCTGTTGGGTTTGTTGGTAACATATAGAAATGCTGATGATTTCTGTGGGTTCATTTTATATCCCACAACTTTGCTAAATTTATTTATTATTTCAAGTAATTTTTTATTTAATTCTCTAGGATTCTCTAAGTATGCCATCACATCATCTGCAAAGAGTGATAGCTTTGTTTCTTCTTTGCTCATTCTAATTCCTTCAATTTCTTTTTGTTCTCTTATTGTTAAACTTAACATTTCTAGTACAATACTGAATAACAATGGTGATAATGGACATCCTTGTTTCACTCCCAATCTTACTGGAAATGCTTCTAGCTTATCCCCTTTACGTACCAAGTTTGCTGATGGTGTTAGATAGATGCTACCTATCATTTTAAGGAAGACTCCATTTCTTCCTATGCTCTCTTGTGTTTTTAATGGGAATGGGTGTGTATTTTTGTCAAAAGCTACTCAGGTAATCATATGATTTCGGTTAGTTTTGATGTTGACGTAGTCAATTAATGCTGATAGTTTTCCTGATATTGAACTAGCCCTGCATTCCTGGTATAAATCTTACCTGGTCATAGTGTATTATCCTCAAGAGAAGTTCAGGTTATCTCTTTGCAAATGTTTTATTCACAATTTTTGCATCTATATTCATTAGGAAAATTGGTTTATAATTTTCTTTCTCTGGTTTGACTCTTCCTGGTTTAGGTATCAACACCATATTTATATCATAAAAAGAATTTGGTAGGACTCCTTCTTTGCATATTTTCCCAAATGGTTTATATAGTATTGGAATTAATTGTTCTTTAAATGTTTAATAGAATTCACTTGTAAATCTATCTTGCCCTGAAGACTTTTTCTTAGGGAGTTCAATGATAGTTTGTTCAATTTCTTTTTCTGAAATGGGGTTATTTAAGTATTTTACTTCCTCTTCTGTTAATCTGGACAGATAATATTTTTGTCAATATTCATCCATTTCACTAAGATTGTCAAATTTATTGGCATACAGCTGGGCAAAATAAATAGCTCCTAATTATTATTATAATTTCCTCTTCATCAGTGGTGAATTCACCATTTTCATTTTTGGTATTGGTAATTTGGTCTTCTTTCTTTTTTTAAATCAAATTAACCTAATGTTTACCTATTTTACTGGTTTTTTTCATAAAACCAGCTCTTAGTTTTATTTATTAGTTCAGTAGTTTTCTTAATTTCAATTTTATTAATCTCTCCTTTGGTTTTCAGAATTTCTAATTTGGTATTTAACTGGGGATTTTTAATTTATTCTTTTTCTAGTTTTTTTTTAGTTGCATGCCCAATTCAATGATCTCCTCTTTCTCCATTTTATTCATGTAAGCATTTAACTTCTTCTAAGAACCACTTTCGCTGTATCCCATAAGTTTTGATATGTTGTCTCATTATTGTCATTCTCTTAAATGAAGTTATTGATTGTTTCTATGATTTGTCATTTGACCCACTCATTCTTTAGGATTAGATTATTTAGTTTCCAATTAATTTTTAGCCTATCTTTCCATGGCCCTTTGTTACATGTAATTGTTTTTGCATCATGATCTGAAAAGCATGCATTTAATATTTCCGCCTTTCTTCACTGGATTGTGATGTTTTTATGCCCTAATACATGGTCAATTTTTGTGTAGGTGCCATGTACCATCGAGAAAAAAGTATATTCCTTTCTATCCCCATTCAGTTTTCTCTAGAGGTCTCCCATATCTAACTTTTCCAAAATTCTATTCACCTCCTTAACTTCTTTCTTGTTTACTTTGTGGTTAGATTTTATCTAGTTCTGAGAGGAGGAGGTTGAGGTCCCCCAGTAATATAGTTTTCTTGGCTACTTCTTCCTGTAACTCCCTTAACTTCTCCTCTAAGACTCTGGATGCTATACCACTTGGTGTATATATGTTTAGTAATGATATTACTTCATTATCTATGGTACCTTTTAGCAGGATGTAGTTTCCTTCTTTATCTCTTTTACTTAGATCTATTTTTGCTTTCGCTTTGTCTGAGATGAGAATTGTTACCCTTGCTTTTTTTTTTACTTCAGCTGTAGCATAACATATTCTGCTCCAGTCTTTTACCTTTACTCTGTGTGCATCCCTCTGCTTCAAATGTCTTTATTGTAAACAACATCTTGTAGTTATTATAGTTTTTAATCCACTCTGCTATTCACTTCCGTTTTATGGGAGAGTTCATCCCATTCACATTCATAGTTATGATTACTATCTGTGTCTCTCTCCAACCTATTTTCCTCCCATTTATGTTTTTCTCTTTCTTTTCTCCCTTTGTCTCCTCACTAAAGTTTTGCTTTTGAACACCACCTCTCTCAATCTGCCCTCCCTTCTACCACTCCCTCACTTTTCTTCCCCCTTTCCTTTCCTACTTCCTATAGAGTAAGTTAGATTTCTGTACCTAACTGATTATGTTACTCCCTCTTTGAGTCAAATCTGATGAGAGTAAGGTTCAAACAATGCTCATCTCCCCTCCCTTCTTTTCCTCTACTGTAATAGAAAATCTTTGTGCCTCTTCAAGTCACATAATTTACCCTTTTCTGCCTCCTTCTTTCTCCTTCTCCTCCCAATGCAGTCTCTTTCTACCACTTAGATTTTTTATCATCACATCAAAGTCAACTTATACCCACACCCTCTATCTATGTATACCCCTTTTAAACATAGTAATAAAGATATAATTCAAGAGTCACAAGTATCATCTTCCCTTGTAGGGATATAAACAGTCTGCCCTTACTGAATAACATGTTTGTTTTTTTCTTTTTTTTTTTTTAGTTGTTTGTTTTTTTCTTTCCTGTTTACCTTTTTATGCCTCTCCTGAGTCTTGTATTTGAAGATCAAATTTTCTGTTGAGCTCTGGTATCTTCATCAGGAAGGTTTGGAAGTCCCCTATTTCACTGAATGTCCATTTCCTCCCCTGAAAGATTATGCTCAATTTTGCTGGGCAGATGATCCTTGGTTGTAGTCCAAGTTCCTTTGCCTTACAGAATATCTGATCTTTCAGTGTAGAAGCTGCAAGGTCCTGCATAACACTGATTGTGGTTCCACAATATTTAAATTGCTTCTTTCTGGCTGCTTGCAGTATTTTCTCTTTGACCTGAAAATTTTGGAATTTAGCTACAATATTCCTTGGCATTTTCAATTTGGGATCTCTTTCAGAAGATGATCACTGGATTCTTTTGATGATTATTTTATCATCTGGTTCTAGGGCATCAAAGCAATTTTCCTTGATGATTTCTTGGATGATGCTGTCCAGGTTCTTTTTTTCATCATGGCTTTCATGTAGACCAATGATTTTTAAGTTATCTCTCCTGAATCTATTTTCCAGGTCTGTTGTTTTTCCAATGAGGTATTTTATATTTTCTTCTATTTTTTCATTCTTTTGATTTTGTTTGACTGATTCTTGCTGTCTCATAGACTCATTAGCTTCCACTTGCCCACTTCTAATTTTTAATGAATTGTTTTCTTCAATTAGATTTTGTACCTCCTTTTCCATCTGGCCCATTTTACTTTTTAAGGAGTTCTTCTCTTCATTGAGTTTTTGTGCCTCCTTTTCCATTTGACCAATTCTACTTTTTAAGGAGTTGTTTTCTTTTTCTTTTCTTTTCTTTCTTTCTTTCTTTCTTTTTTTTTTGATGAAGCAACTGGGGTTAAGTAACTTACCCAGGGTCACACAGCTAGTAAGTGTTATGTGTCTGAGGCCAGATTTGAACTCAGGTCCTCTTGACTCCAGGGCCAGTGCTCTATCCACTACACCACCTAGCTGCCCCAGGAGTTGTCTTCTACAGTCAATTTTTTTTCCTTCCTTTTCCAAGCTATTGATTCTCTCTTGCATAACTCTCGTTTCTTTTCTCAATTTTTCTTATACCTCTCTTATTTGACTTTTAAAATCCTTCTTGAGCTCTTCTAAGAAGGAGTTTTGGGCTTGAGACAAGTTCATATTCTCATTTGAGGTTTTGGATGTGGATATATTAACAATGCTGTTGGTCTTTTGAATTTGTGTTTTGATCTTTCCTATCCCCATAGAAAGAATCTATGGTCACTGTCTATTTCTGCTTTTTGCTTATGGTATTTGTGTATTTCCTAGCTTTCAAAGTTGAACTCTCCTGCTAGAGCACAAGGGCACTTTTCCAAGCTTGTTGTACCAGTGACCTGGTCACTGGCTTTGTGAGCTAGGACTTCAGGTGCTAACAGTTGGAGGCTGTAGGGGTCTGGCAGCTTACCTGGGGTCAACAACTGTTGGGGTCGGGGTCTGGCCCCTAGAGGGCACCTGCTCACCTGAGCTGCTCTGAAGCACCAGAAGAGTTGGCTACTGGAGGCTGCCTGCTTGCCTGGAGCTTTGCTTCCTGGAATTGTGCTGAAGCACATGGAGGTTTGGCTGCTCCGGTTTTCCTGCCTGTGCTAAGGCATTTGTGGGGAGGAGTATCCTGCTGTTGGTGCTTGCCTCCTGTACCACCCTAGGGCTCAGAATCTTCCTGCTGAGGTGGGGCTTGCCACTGGCTTACTGGGACACCTCCTATCCTGTACTACTCCCCTTCCACCAGCGTGAGAGGGACCTTTCCTGTTAATCCCCCAAGTTTCCTGAGCTACAAGACTGCTGCACCCCATCTTTCTGCTGGTTCAGTTGTTTCAGGGTTTTTCCTTGGGTGATATTTTCTGAGTTTTTAGGGGTCAGTAATAGAGGATGGGTGCGACTTACTTCTTACTCCACCATCTTGGCTCCTGGAAGTCCACTCCTAGAGTCCATTCTTTCAAGTCTTTCAGATATCACTCTTCCAGTTCTTTCAAGTATCCAAGGATATGGTTAATCTTGGCCAGATGATTTCAATTCTTCAAAAGTAGTTATGTACTCTCATACTATCTCCTTACTCATCCTAGGTATCAACTTATTAGCCATTTTTGTTGCCCTTTCTAGTCCAAAAGTTACTTCCTCTTGGTTTTCATATGTTGTGGTCTCTCTCCAAAGATGATTTCAGAATTGAGCCCCTCCTGCTAATAGGGCAGTCTTAGGAAGGGTATCCCTTTGAGTTCAATCAGGAAGAATTTCATTTCCCTATTCTCCAGTTAACATGAAAGTCCTTTTGCCTGCACTATAGGACCAGGTGACCACCACCACCACCAATACACCAAAATCAAAGACCTTAATGGGACAAGGATGGTTACAACACAAAGCACTGAGGTTTCCACTTCACCCTACTGGTCTAGTCTTAACCCTTTCCACGGCCTTTCTCTCTATCTTTCTCTACTATCTCTGTGTTTCCTGCCTACCAAATGATCAAGTGCATAGGTTATGGTTTGCTTGATATTGCCAACTCTGAAAATAATGATAATGATGTCATATTTCTACAATGTTTTAAGGTTTGCAGAACACTCTCTTCACAACAATCCTGCAAGCTAAATAGCCAAACTATTTTAATGTCCATTTCCCATGTGAGGAAACTGAGGCAAAGAAAAGTTACGTGACTTACCCTAACAGCTTTTTTCTAAGGACACAGCTAGTTAAGTATCTAAGCCGATATTTGAATCCAGGTTTCTTCACTCCAAGTCTAGCACACCTTCCACTAAACTGAGTAATTGCTGAACTGTCTGCAGTAACACAACTTTAGAGTTCTCTTGCATATCGATCTGCCCCTCAATATCTGCCATCCCAGGGGCACACACACTCTTCTTGGTTCTGAGTTTGCCTTCTCTTTCAGTCTTTCAGGTAAACAGACATTCTCATGAAACCCACCCATGAGAAGTGCACTCTCAACTATTCCTTTAGCTCATTCGATCCTTTTCAGAAAATTAATAACACTGCCTCTTTCCAGCCAAAATGGCTCTTAACTGGAAAAATTCATTGATGTATGTAAGCAATAGTCTCATTCCTCTGCTCTAAAATAAGCAATAATGGTATAATGTAAAGTTCCCTGGACTTAGCGTCAGAAAGAACTGGATCTGAGTCTCTTCCATGACACTTACTAACTATGTAACCATAGACAAGTCACTTTTCTCTCTGATTCTCAGTTCCCTCATCTGAGAATTTTTGAATAATACCCCATATACCTCAAAGGGTTGTTGTGAAGATAAAATATGACAATTTATGTAAAGTGAGTTGTAAACTCTAAGGAACTATGATGGTCAGCTATCATCATCTTGTCAGTTATCATCATCTTGTTCTCATCCTTTTTAATGGAGTTCATTACAGAAAAAGGTCTGGGGACAAGTTATACTATTTTTTAAAAATCTAATGTTCTAAGGACATTTGCACAGATTGATGATAAGATTCTTGTAGCTGAATAAAAGTACTACAATGTAAACTCCTGATGAGGCTCATTGAAAGCCCCAGTATAGCTCTAGGAATGGATTAGAAAAGAAGAATGATATGGGCCACATTTTTGACTTAGAAAACCACTAGTTTATATAGATATTTTTAATTAATACATCAACACATTAAATCAGATAGGAGCCACATTTTAATTTCATTCGGGCAGAACTCAGGAGTGTTGTGGACTGCATGTGGCCTAAGGGAAGGCTGTATGTTGAACTAGGTGACACAGAAACAAAAGATGTCAATAAAAATGTATTTTAAAAAATAATGGTCTAAAATTACCAGCATTATCCCGTTTCCACAAACAAATCCTCATGACTTAGCCATTCCTTTTAATGATTCTCTGTTACCTGAATTTATCCAAATATCACTTATGGAAGAGGAACTTTCTGGTGTACTCTTGGATCTTAGTGGTTTCACAGGCTCTTGTGTTACAGCTGACAAATCCAATGTTGTATATCTGTTACCAGCCTTAATATCATTTGATGTGATGTCTACTTATTCGTAAAGTATTTCGGTATACTTTTATCTCTTTTACCTGTGCTTTAAGGAGGCTTATCAATCCTCTTCCTCCTATTTGGTATGGAGGATGCAGTGTTTCTGTAGCTGCCTCAGGTTGACAGGCACTATGTTTGGGTAATATTGCATGGTTTTTTTGTTCGGGTATTTTTCAAATCTCTTACGGTCTATTTTACCATTCTGAAAGTTTACATTAAGGTAGGTATTGTGTAGGTATTAATTGCTTTAAATATGTTCTTCTTATGGAGCTTTAAATTCAGAATGTCATTAAGTGTCCTAATGGATTCAACCATAGCCTTCTTTTTGATATTTTTATGCTCAATGTGTCATGCTGGGAGGAAATTGAGGTATTTGTATGTATCACTTTCATCCACTGGTTCACTGTAACCTCCAAATTCAAGCTAAAAGCCTTCAGTCTCTATATTTCTTTGGCACATATTAAGAATTTTACATTTCAGACTAAAAGACATTTTGATATTATTGGAGAAAGAATCCAAGAATGGAAGCAGTTTTTAAATTTTTCAGTAGATCACATAAGCTTGATATTATCCATATATATCAAGTAGCTAAAAAGATGCTTTGGTTCTACTCCTTTAATTTGGAAGCCATACTTACTTTGATTTAGCAGAGAAAAAAATACATTTAAGACCTATCAGAACCAAAGTAGACATAAATTACCTCCCTAAAAAATTACATATTTTAGACTAGTTCTGACATTATTGTGATGTTGACATATTTTAAATAGACAGAACCATTTTCCATGTGGACATCCGATATTCTAGTGATCTTACTCTTTTGGTGTTTATTTTATACATTTGTAGTTTATAAATAAACCATGAGGGAGGCACTGAGTCAAAGGCTTTTTGATGTTATTGTTACTGGTCTGCATCTGTGATTTAATTGGTATAGGAAACTTCCAGGGAAGAAATTCCCCCTAACAAGACAGACTGGTAACTGTTCTGCAACTCGAAGTCTCAGTTAGCCCAGAGTCACACAACTAATATGAGTCAGAAGCAGGACTTGAACCCAGGTCATCTTTACTCCAAAATTGGCCCTCTGACCATTACGTTATGTGTCTCTCATCGTAATTATTAAATATCCAAAATGAAGCCACTGCTTTCTGTGAGGATGCCAAACCTAAGCAGGATCTTGGCCTTAAAATGTTGGTAATCACTGGCAAGGGAACTTTCCAACTCAGGAAGCCTCTTCTACCCATCTCCAATTTGTCAAAACACAGGAACAAGGCTAGGAAGCTCACACTGGCTTAACAATTTCTGTTTCTACTGGCTTTGGAATGTAAGAGGAGAAACACTGGTGGCTTTAGCAGCCAAAGCCACTGCAACTGGAGACCATGCAGGAATTTTCAGGATCTCCTCCATACTATTTCTGCTGCTATTCATAAAGTCTGTGTATTGCCTCTATCAGACTCCTCTAGGGTTAAGGATGAGAGGAAGTGGAGATTTGAGGTGGGGAGAAACAGAGTGAAAGCTCCATGATGAAGCCTTTAATAAAGTGACATTCAAGAGAATGGGGAAGAGCTCATTATTACCCAAACTCTTTCATTTTTGCTGTATCTAAGACCTTGTGTGGCTTACAGGATGGTCTGGAACACAAGATTCTCCCAGAGACACATATAACATAGGAGAAAACAGTCACACAGAAAAATTCACCTGACTGCAAAAGACGTTAAGAATATTATTGCTCCCCTATAGATAGAGTGCTGGGCCTGGAGTCAGGAAGACTCATCTTCCCGAGTTCAAATTTGGCTTCATATACTTACTAGCCATCTTAGTCTGGGCAAGTCATTTAACCCTCCCAGTTTCCTGAAAAATGAACTGGAGAAAGAAATGGCAAACCACCCCAGTATCTTTGCTAAGAAAACTTCAAATGAGTCATGAAGAGTTAGATATGACTCAATACGACTGAACAACAACAAGAAGAGCTCTCACTGGCTCTCTCATTCTCAAACAGCTCTGCAACTATAGTTGGCCAGCCTAATAAACACCAACCTATAAGTTCCTCCAGCTTTTACCTATTGCCTATAGGCAGCTTCAGAATTCAAGAGAGGCTGATGTAGTCCCTAGAGCTAATGACCATAGCTGCTACTTGCTATTCCCATAACTTAGTTGTCCTGGCTTCTTTCATATTACATAATCACTTGGCCTGGTCTACATAACTGATATTTCTACAATCTCAAATGTCATGTTGTCTGGGTATATAAGCTTGCCTCCTGATCAAGGAACTAAAGAAGAATTATTCTCTATGTATGCAAAGAAATTCAGCTTTTTTTGCCATCACAGGACAGCAAAATAAAGTCTAACCCATATGACAGCAATAGTTGTAACCAATCAGAGTGGGGTGGTAATGTCCACTGAGTGATCACCTTTCAGTGCTAGAACTGCTTTTCTCCATAAATGCCACCACTGAACAGTTCCATAGAGTGGGAGGATTTCAGAACAGTTGAAAATACAATTATCTTTTATAAAATATGAATTAGAAAATAAAACACAGTGAAGCCCTATTTATTTCTTACAGTAACAATTTGATTTCCATGTCAATATGGGGGAAAGCAACAGTTAAAACAGTTAATGCAAGTATAAAAATGAACAGTCTAGTTGAGAGAAAGTGGGGGGAATTTCAGGAGAAAGATTTTGGGAATTTTCTTCTGGGCAAAAGGCTGATTATTGGCCACAAAAGAAAGCTGGATAGAAGAAGGGGCCTGGAATCTAGACAGGTGAAATAGGAGGTAACTTTCACTATTACATACGCATCAGCAACGCGTAAACAGACAATAAGGTATTCACAGAATCACAGAGTTTGAGAGTTGGGACGGACCTCAGAGGCCATCTGGTCTAATACACCTAGGAAAGGAATCTCTGCTTCATGGTGGGGACGGCTAACAAGCGACTGTCCTGTCTCTGCAAGAAGACCTCCAGAGAGAGAGAGCCCATCCACCTTTCAAGGCATAGTTGGATAGTTTCAATTTTTAGGAAGTTTTTCCTCAATTAAAGCCCATACTGGTCTCTGCACCTTCCACTCACTGCTCTTGTTTCTCTCCTTTGGGGGAGTCTAATCCTTCTTCCAAATGACAGCCCTTTAAATACCTAAAGAACGTTATTGTCTTTCCTGAGTCTTCTCTTCTCTAATCTTAGTATGCTCAGTTCCCTCAACCAAATTTGCTAGTGACATGATCTACAATGATATTTAGCATAATACATACCTCCTACAGTCATTGATCTTGTCAAAGGAGAGTGAAGTGAGGTTCCATCATCATTAAACTGATTTTTAAGTTCTTCTGCAGATTGCAAGTGAAGTTGGAGAAATTCTGCAATTGCACCTGAAGCTGCTTCTTTAACAGGATCCATCATTCTTTTCAGAACTCCTCTGTCATCCTTATGGACTTTCAAACAAAGCTTCTCCATTTGTTGGATGTTAGAGCGGAGTTGCTACAAGGAATTAAAAAAAATCACCACAAATACTTCAGTATTCAACATTCAACTTGTACTGAGCCTTTACCCCTTATTATGTGCAATGACACTATGTTCCAGGGATATAAAAAGATTTTTTAAAAAAAGGTCCTTGATCTCAAGTAACACATAATCTAGTCAGGAAAATAAGACAAATATTCAGATAAATATTATTCAAATTGGAATAGAAATGCTTACTAGAAGTATAAAGTGACAATGGATCAGGTGAGGGATAAATCACATGAAGCTGAAGTGGTAGCAGGAAAAGCATTATGCGAGAGACAGCAAATGACCATATCCTGGATGCAGACAAAGTACTTAAGAAAAAAAAAGGAAATACCTTCTTGGGCCCTAAACTTGTAGACCTACATATAAAGTGATGGCAATAAACATTCCACTATCTATTTATAAAAAAATGTAATACAATAATCCTTCCTCAAAGCTCAGCATTACTTAGGCCTATATTAAGAAGTGAAGAAGAATTAAGAAGCCTCTTGATGAGGGTGAAAGAGGAGAGTGTAAAAGCTGGCTTAAAGTTTAACATCAAAAAATTAAGATTTTGGCAACTGTCAACATCACTTTCTGACAAATGGAGGGAGAAGAAATGGAAGGAGTGTCAGATTTTATATTCTTGGGCTTAAAGATCACTGAAGACAGTGACTGCAGCCATGAAATTAAAAGATGCTTGCTCCCTGGAAGAAAAGCTATGGCAAATTTGGACAGCATACTAAAAAAGCAGAGACATCACCTTGTCCACAAAAGTCAGTACACTCAAAGCTATGTTTGTTTGTGTTTTTTTTCCAGTAGCAATGGATGGCTATGACAGTTGGACTATAAGGAAAGCTGAGCACCACAGAGTTAAAGCTTTTGAATTATGGTGCTAAGAAAACTTTTGAGAGTCCCTTGGACAGCAAGGAGATCAAATCAGTCAATATTTAAAAGAAAGCTGAAGCTTAAGTACTCTGGCTACATAGGGAGATGGAATTCATTAGAAAAGACCCTGATGCTGGGAAAGAATGAAGGCCAAAGGAAAAGGGAATGGCAGAGGATGAGATGGATAGGTAGTGTTATAGAAGCAATGAAGATGTACTTGGACAGATGAGAGATAGTGGAGGACAGAAGGGCCTGGTGTGCTATGGTTCAAGGGGTCATGAAAAGTCAGACATGGGGTAGCTAGGTGGCACAGTGGATAGAGCACCAGCTCTGGATTCAGGAGGACCTGAGTTCAAATCCGGCCTCAGACACATAACACTTACTAACTGTGACCCTGGGCAAATCACTTAACCCCATTGCCTAACCCCGCCCCCCCAAAAAAAGTCAGACATGACTGAATGACTGAACAACAACAACGATCAGGTAAGGGCCTTATAACTAAAGAGGAAAACTTTAGAGAAGACCCAGGATTGTCAGTAATCAAAATGACTGAGTTTTGAGAGGCTATTTAAAAAGACAGCCTAATGAAATTGGGTCCAGGATATTTTTACCCTAGATAATAGAAAGCTGGTAGATGAGGGAGACTATACAGTGGACAAAGGAGCTTTGTTCAGAATTTAAACTGTGAAACCATACTGATTTGAACTAAATGAAAGAGGAGGAGGAAGCCTATCTGAATTATAGACATCTAAATTTAAGAATGGATTTGTAAAAAACATAGTTTTACTACCTTCAAGTACAGTACCTCAAAATATGCCTAATAGAGTAGTAGTCATAGGATCATAGATTTAGAACCAGAAGACACCTTATACATCATTTAGGGCAACCCCTTCATTTGATAAACTCTGGCCCAAAGATGTTAAATGATCTGTCCAAGATCACATGTAATTAAGTAGCAAAGCTACAATTTGAACCCAGGTCCACTGACTACAAATTCTGTACTCGTTCCTTCTAGATAATTTTCTTTAGTGGAAGTAATTTATAATAAAAATAATTCACATTCATTTAGTGCTTAATAATTTACAAAATAATTTCCTCATAAGAACCCTATAAGGTTAGTTAATGCAAGTGTCATAATTAACACATTTATGCATGCACAAATGCATGCTTCTAAGGCTGAAGATTAATAACATCTTATTTCCCCAAATATCTGCACCTGGGGATTTCTGAAAATCAAAGAAGCACACGTCAGATAAGAGACTTTGTATCAAAGGGAAAAGCTGGGAAGCCATTTTTGGAGTTGGCAAATCACCTCTGCAATTTGAATACAAACTTGGAGAATCAAATCATCCTTCCTGAATCTTGTCCTCCTAAGGCCTTGGTTGGCTATGAAGAATATTCTTTAATAAGTTTAATAAATCACATTTGGAGATAAAAATCTCATGCATGGGTTTTCTCTTTTTCTTTTCTTGGTATGGATGCTGAACTACTCACTTGTGGAGAAGTCTTTGCCACCAAATGTGGAAATTCAAATGGTGGGAGAAACTGGTCAAGTTTCCTCACTTTACATTTCTAGAATTCACAGAAAGAACCTCCATGCAAATTGTTGTAGTATACAGATCTAATTTAACATCATAGTACAGATATGTAATTTCCCATAGTATTAAGATACTATAAGGGCAGCTAGGTGGCACAGTGGATAGAGCATTGGCCCTGGAGTCAGGAGGAC
The DNA here is from genome assembly GCF_900497805.2 of Vombatus ursinus. NCBI lineage: Eukaryota > Metazoa > Chordata > Mammalia > Diprotodontia > Vombatidae > Vombatus > Vombatus ursinus. Next base: position 12,559,544 of record NW_020954610.1, on the reverse strand, counting down.
CTGAGTTCAAATTTGTTCTCAGACCAGACACTTGGACACTTGACATTTACTAGCTGTATGAACCCTGGGCAAGTCACTTAATCCCAATTGCCTCGCCAAAAAAAAAAAAAAAAATGCTATGCAAAATCTTCAAATGATGGGCACAGAGAGGCAAAGGCACACTGATCTGCTGAATAACGAGATCATACTAAAAAAATTCTCCAGGGAGAAAAAATGATTAAAATCACCACTATTGGGGACAGCTATGTGGCACAGTGAATGGAGCACTAGCCCTAGAGTCAGGAGGACCTGAGTTCAAATCTGGCCTCAGACCAGACACTTGATACTTACTAGCCGTGTGACCCTGGGCAAGTCACTTAACCACATTGCCTAGCCCCCTTCCCTCAAAAAAAAAAATCACCTCTATTTATTAGAAAGGGAAATGGGTAATTAAGATGGATGTCTAGGGGACTTGCTAAAAGTGAAGAATTAATATAAAAAGGCTTTCAAATTTATAAAAACACAAGTCACTCCCCAAATGATAAATGGTCAAAGCATATAAACAGGTAGTTTTCAGAGGAAGAAATCAAAGCTTTCAATAGTCACATGAAAAAATGCTCTAAGTCATTACTGATTAGAGAAATGCAAATTAAAACAACTCTGAGATACCACCTTGCGCCTATAGAATGGATAACATGACAGAAAAAGAAAACAACAAATGCTGGAGGGGATGTGAAAAAGTTGAGACACTAACACTGTTGGTAGAGTTGTGAACTGGTTTAACCATTCTGGAGAACAATGTGAAACTATGCCCAAAGGGTTATAAAACCCAGCATACGACTACTAGGTCTGTATCCCAAAGAGATCAAAGAAAAGGGGAAACATGAAAATATTTATACTAGCTCTTTCTGAAGTAGCAAAAAATTGGAAATTGAGGGGATGCCCATCAATTGGGGAATGGCTGAACAAGTTGTAATATATGATTGTGATGGGATACTATTGTGCTACAATAAATGCTGAGCAGGATGGTTTCAGAAAAACCTGGGCAGATCTATATGAACTGATGCAAAGTGAAATGAGCAAAGCCAAGAGAACATTGTTCACAATAACAATAACATTTAATGATGATCAACTGTGACGTAGCTATTAGACTTACTATCTTTAGCAATGCTTCAAGACAATAATGCAAGCCAATTCCAAAGGACTAATGACGAAAAATGCCATCTACCTCCAGAGAGAGGAAATTGATGAATAGTGAGTGCAGATTGAAACACACTTTTCAAAAACTTTATATGTCTTGGGGAGGGGGGAGAAGGGGTTGCATGTATTTTCTTTTGCAACATGGTTAATACAGAAAGGTTTTGCATGATTTCATATGTAAAATTGATATCATATTGCTTGCCTTCTCAAGGGGTGAGGGAAGGGTGGAAAGGAAGAGAATTTGGAACTTAAAATTTTTTTAAATGTTAAAATATTTTGACATTTAATTGGGAAATAATTTAATAAAATATATGTGTATATATGAATACATGTATATATATATGTAATATTCACACACATATATACACATACACATATATAGCCACTATGGTTCAGTGAATAGAGCACTAGGCCTTGAGTCAGGAAGACCTGAGTTCAAATCCAGCCTCAGACACTTACTAGCTGTATGACCCTAGGCAAATTATTTAACCTCTTTTTGCTTTAATCCACTGGAGAAGGAAATGGCAAACCACTCCAGTATCCTTGCCAAGAAAACCTCATGTACTATGGTCCATGGTGTCACAAAAAAATCGGCACGACTGAGCAACAGCTACTACATAAAAATGACTGAATAACAACTATATTTATATCTATATGTATATATCTATATCTATCTAAAGGGGGAGAGCTCCCAGTAGGAGTCCTTGATATTTTTCCTAACTGAAAGGTTAGGAAATAGGTATCCCTATCCTTGGTTATGTTAGCCTCCATTCTGACAGCTGATGTCAGGTATTTTGTTTTATTTTATTTTAAAATATATTTGTTTTAAATATTTTATTTATTTATTTTTAAAAGTTAACCACCTGTTAAATCTGCATAATTTTGTTGCAACAACAAAGTTGCATAACTTTGGAATCTCGCAACTTTATTTGTACTTACTTCTCTTCGTTACAACAGGAATGAATAGCTAAAGAAGACAAAAGATATAAATATATATGTACAAACATACATATATCTATGACAAAACATATATGACAAAAAATATAAACATAGTTCCACTTATACCAGAAATGAACATAGCTTAGGAGCCCCAAGTGGGTGGTTCTAATCAACTGGTCAATCTCAAAGCTCAATTTAAATTACTATGGGGTTGGCACAGCCTTGCCCACAAGTTTTCACACAATCACCATGAAAACTGATGTCAAAGTTATACAGAAATAGAAAGTGATTCCATCCCAGAGAAAGGATGAAGGAATATTGTTTTATAAAATAGAAAAGAATGTTTTATTTGGTAGATATCCACTTCCAGATGTGGTCATTTAAGAAAACTCAAAGTTCAAAATTACATTTTGCAAATCTTCATTTAAGCACACTGCACAAAAATGGATAAAGGCCCCATCTAACTTTAAATTAAAATGCTAGGACTGGCAGAATGATTCAGGACATAGTGAGGTTAATGAGCTAAGCTTCTTCATATATCCAGAGAGCTTAAAGAAGGGAATAAGCATTTATATAGCACCAACTACGTGCCAGGGACTGTACTAACATCTTCTACAACAATCTCATTTGGTCTTCACAACAGCCTTACAAGACAGGTACTATTTCTATTTTTCACAGTCAAGGAAACTGAGCTCACATAGCTACTAAGTGTCTGAGGCCACATTTGAACTCAGGTCTTGACTCTAGGCCCAATACTCTATATTCATTGTCTTTAGTGCTTAGTATGGTCAGACTCTATTTGACTCCTTTAAATTCTGGATAGATGTGGCTAGTAGATTGTTTCTGTCCCTTCAAAAGGAAATGAATTCTGGTTTATCTTTTTTGAAAAAATCATCCCCCCTACCCTCAATCTTGCATAATTCTTGAGACCTGAATTCGACATTCTTTTATTTTGACCTTGGCTTATATGTGAATTCCCTTTTGAGGTGCAATGTTATTCTGGCTTTGCTGTCTTTCTCTGGTAATGTGTTGATTCCCGGCCAATCTTGCAACTTTTTAATTGAAGTTGTGATTATTCTGTGTTAATACAACCTGCTTCCTCCTTATTCATATTGCTGCTATCCTAAGTGTCTTTCTTTGCTGTTGACCTGGATTCTTCCTTCTGGACTTCATCCCAGGCTGACCTCTGGTATAAAAAGAGCTTGACTATTCACCTGAATCCCTACCCTTGGTTACGTTAGCCTCCATTCTGACAGCTGGCCCAAGTATATCATTAGCAACTTTGTACCTTGCACCTGTTCCTGGTTCTCAGATGTCCACCAGAAGCTAATTTTTAGCATTATCCCACTTGAACCTCAGGTTAGCCTTATTGCACTGGCAGCACCTATTCAGAACTGACAATCACTGTGCTTATACACAGGAGGTGAGCAAGAAAAATCTGCTGGCAATGAAACTGGTCAGTAGCCTCCAAATCAAATAGGATAATGTACTGCAGAAGTAGGGAGCAGTAGGGGAGGGAAGTCAAGTTTGAAAAAGAAAGCTCTGCTCATCAGCCTTTCTAATGACATGAAACTACACCAGGGGTAGGGTACTTCTGGCCACTAGACTGGATCTAGTGATGCCACATTGGCCACTACCATTTCACCACTAAGGCATCCTGGAAAGTAATTTCCTTTCCCCAATTGATAAATGGTCAAAGGACATGAACAGATAGTTCTCAAATGAAGAAATTAAAGCCATCTATAGTCATATGAAAAAATGCTCTAAATCACTATTGATTAGAGAAATGCAAATCAAAATAACTCTGAGGTACCACATCACACCTATCAAAATGACCAACATGACAAAACAGGAAAATGATAAATGTTGGAGAAGATGTGGAAAAATTGGAACACTAATGCATTGTTGGTGGAGTTGTGAAATGATCCAACCATTCTGGAGAGCAATTTGGAACTATGCCCAAAAGGCTATAAAAATGTGCATACCCTTTGACCCAGCAATAGCACTTCTAGGGCTATATCCCAAAGAGATCCCACAAATGGGAAAAGGACCTCCATGTACAAAAATATTCATAGTAGCTCTTTTTGTGGTGGCAAAGAATTGAAAATTGAGAGGATGCCCATCAACTGGGGAATGGCTGAGCAAGTTGTGGTATATGAATGTGATGGAATATTATTGTGCTATAAGAAATGATGAACAGGCTGACTTCAGAAAAACCTGGAAAGACTTGTATGGTCTGATGCTGAGTGAAGGGAGCAGAACCAAGACAACGTTGTACACGGTAACAGCCATGTTGCGTAATGACTAATACTGATAAACTTAACCCTTTCTGGCAATACAAGAATCTAAGACATCTCCAGAGGCCTTGTGATGGAGGATGCTATACACACCCAGAGAATGAACTATGTAAGTTGAATTGCTATTTTTTTTTCTCTTCTGTTGAGTTTTGTTTCCTCTTCCTGATGGTTCCTCCTATTGGTTTTAATTTTTACTTAAAACATCATTAATGTGAAAATGTTTAATATGAATATAAATGTATAGCCTATATCACATTGTGCGCTGTCTTGGGGAGGGTGGTGGGGAGGAAGGGGGAGAAAAATTTTAAACTCAAAAGCATATGGAAATGATTATTGATAATCAAAATAAATTAATTTAAAAAAGAAAGTAATTTCCTTTTTGGGAAGCTGTTGTAGTTATTTTCTTTAGAGTAGAATTAATAAAAGGTTATGGAAAATAAAGGACATCAGTGAAAATAAGTAATTTCCACCAAAGTCTATTGTAACAAAAGCACTTTATCTTCTAATAAAACTTCAGAATATGTCTCCCTCTTAGTCTCTTTTCCTACTTTCCACTTCTGCTTCTCCCTTTCCCTCTGTGGTTCTCTCTTTGCCACTTTATCTCTTATCCTCTCAGTTGTCTTTTTCTTTCTCTTCCTACCTTTCCCGCCTTCCCCTCTTCCTTCCTTTCCCTCTGTTACATTCTCTAGTTTTAATTACAAAAGTAGGTGAATCAATTGTTTCTATTTTTTGTAACAAAACAACAATCCCAAACCCCACAAAACTATTTCTATACAACTGTATCACTTTTTATTTACTTGTCTGTATTTATTTTTCCGTATACATATTGTTTTCTTCTAACAGATTATAAGCCCCTTGAGGGCAAGGACTGTTTCATTTTTACCTCTGTATTCTCAATACCTATCATGATAGGCACATGTGCACAATGTGCAAAGGCACATAGTACTTAATAAATGTTTGTTGGATTTAATTATTTTTTACTTAAATGTAGCATTTAATTGTTTTTAATCTGTGGATATGTGGTCTTTAATAGAAAGGAGGTACCCCAATACTTCTCCTCCAAATTAAAATTAAATGAAAGCTAAAAGGGATGAAGAAATGTATTAAAATGGCACAACCAAGTGGAATAACAACTTAGTTTGATTTAAGGTTTAGCCTAGTCTTGACCTCTCCTGAACTTATTTTAACCTTTATACACTGTATATTTAGATGGAATGGTTTCATTTTCCTCATCTGAAAAAGAAGAGGTTTGAACCAGATGAGCTCTCAGATACTTTTCCAGCTCTATAACGTTATGATGCATTTTTATTTCATTTTATATTCTGTCCATGTTTACTTATTCAGGAGATTTTCTTTGAGAGCAATCTGATCTATTCCCAATCTTGTTGCTAATAATTTTTATCTTTTGTCATCTACTCTAAGTTTTCTATATCTTAATATTTCAAGAGAGCTGTGATTTAATTGGTATAAGTACTTCTTCCACAGATCAGAATCCCTCTACATTTTAGTAAATGAATTGCTATAGCCAAAAAACCTCATCATTTATTGACCAGTCTTCCGATGATACACATCCATCTTCAACTTTTGCTAGGCTGATCCTCAGATTAAAAAAATATAGTTTATAGCTAAACTTATATTCACAGCCTCTTCAACTTAGCAGGACCTGTCAACATTTGTGCTATACTCACATAATCTTTAAGGACCTAGGCTGATCTTCATGACATGATGAGGCAATAGTGAAGGTCTTTAGTTACACTATCTTTATCTATGCTATTAAAAAGTGAAAGAAATCATATTAGATTTGTAAAATAAGGGTCAATGGAATAGATTTAGCATTTTTTTTTACCATTTTGTAGTATAAATTCTTATTTCCCAGACTTTTTAGTCCATGACATAAATCTGTCAAATGCCCATCCAAATTAGAACGTTCAAAGCCAAAATGTCAGTAAGGTATAGGGCTTGAATGCCATAAGCAGAACAAATTCTGTTCTGGCCTGTCCATTGAATAAGAAAGTGAAAGACCTTTAGTTGTTTTTATTGTGGCAGGGTTGGAGTAAACAAGCCACAACTGAAATCAATATATGAAAACCAAATAAAAAGGAACTAAAGGGAAACAAAGTCTAAGTAAGCAAGCTAATGAACAAATCTAAAGACACAAACCAAGCAAGAGGGCTTTGACCTCCTTCATGGGATCCTATACAAGTGAGCAGGTCTAAATCTGTAGCACAGATGGATATAACTATGATTCAAGAGCAGAGACTAGCTGCCCTCTCCTATGATCTTTCACTCCCCATTGGGAATGGGCTGACAAAGGTTGGTAGGTATGTGTTGAAAACCAGAAGCAATTCTTACTTTGGAACTCTCTAGGAGGTTGGAGCAGCTGCTTATGGCAGAGAGATCACACTGACCATAAGCAGAATCTAGGATGACCTGGCAATTTTCCTTTCTTTAGCTCAGGTCCATTTACCTAGTGACTAAATTTCATTAGCAATGATTTCAAAGCTTGCCCTGAGCTTTTCACATTAGAGATGATCACAATGCCATCTTTAGTGCCCACATTACATATGTCTTTGATGCTACTTGTTCCACAGTACAACACTGCTTCTCCTCCCTGACAATTAAAAAATTCCAAAAAGAGTAAATACAATGCTTTTGTACTTTTATAGCATCTTTCTTGTAAGGAGCTCAAAATGCTCCATATATATTACCTCATCAAACTTTATCACATCTTTGTGATTTATTAAATATAGTAACATGAAAACAGTAATATATGAGTTTTCACTTTTGTCGTTGGAGCTTTAATAAGTCTATGGCTTCATTTTTGTGGGTACTCCTTCCACCAATACAGATCATAACTCCTTTGTTTCATCTAAATTCTATCCACTTTTTTTCTCATAAATACACCATATCGTATATACCCAATGTACTAGAATCCTATTCCTAGTTCTTTTGGTATTTCAGTATACCAATATATCATTGTGGCTATTCACATTTTATCTATTATTCTTGCTACATGACCACTCACCCTGTTTTGACTTCCTGATAATCTTTGTCATTATTGTTAATATGCTAGAGTCTGCTTACAACCATTACATGTCTTTCCATTTCTCTCTGGATTATTTAGAAAATTTAAGTTTTTCTGAGGTTTTTATGTTCCATGGTTCGTGGCCATATAGCATCATCATGATGCTACTAACATTGAGTTGGGAATTTGTAGCACTGGGCAATCTGAAATCTGAAAGAATTACGTGATTTCTTAAATGCAATTTAGCCCAATACCCTTCTACTTAATTGAGGACTATTATTCATCTACAGTACTTGTCCAGGGACAATTTGCTGCTACTTGAAGGTGGCTGTTGCCTCTGTAAGTGATGCTGCTATTAGCCATATGGAACTATCCAAGAATGTAATGGAAAAGAAATGAGAGGTATGCAAGAGAGAATCAATAGCTTGGAAAAAGAAGGACAAAATTTGACTGTAGAAAACAACTCCTTAAAAATACAATGGGCCAAATGGAAAAAGAGTACACCGAAGGAAACAATTCCTTAAAAAGTAGAATTGGTCAAATGGAAAAGGAGGCACAAAAACTCAGCGAAGAGAAGAACTCCTTAAAAAGTAAAATGGGCCAAATGGAAAAGGAGGTACAAGAATCTAATTGAAGAAAACAACTAATTAAAAATTAGAAGTGGTCTAGGGCTATATCCCAAAGAGATCCTACATATGGGAAAAGGACCCACATGTACAAAAATATTCATAGCAGCTCTTTTTGTGGTGGCAAAGAATTGAAAATTGAGAGGATGCCCATCAATTGGGGAATGGCTGAGCAAGTTGTGGTATATGAATGTGATGGAATACTATTGTGCTATAAGAAATGATGAACAGGCTGACTTCAGAAAAACCTGGAAAGACTTGTATGGTCTGATGCTGAGTGAAGTGAGCAGAACCAAGTTGTACACAATAACAGCCACGTTGTGCAATGACTAATATTGATAAACTTAACCCTTCCTGGCAATACAAGCATCTAAGACATCTCCAGAGGCCTCGTGATTGAAAATGCTATCCATATCCAAAGAAAGAACTATGGAAGTTGAATTGCTATTTTTTTTCTCTTCTGTTGAGTTTTGTTTCCTCTTTCTGATGGTTCCTCCTATTGGTTTTAATTTTTACTTACAACATCACTAATGTGAAAATATGTTTAATATGAATGTAAATGTATAGCCTATATCAGACTGTGTGCCATCTTGGGGACAGTGGTGGGGAGGAAGGGGAAGAAAAATTTTAAACTCAAAAGCATAGGGAAGTGATTATTGATAAATCAAAATAAATTAATAAAAAAACAAAAAAATTAGAAGTGGGCAAGTGGAAGCTAATCACTCTATGAGAGCAAGAATCAGTCAAACAAAATCAAAAGAATGAAAAAATAGAAGAAAATATAAAATACCTCATTGGAAAAACAACAGACCTGGAAAATAGATCCAGGAGAGATAACTTAAAAATCATCGGTCTATATAAAGGCCACGATGAAAAAAAGAGCCTAGAGAACATCTTCCAAGAAATCATCAAGGAAGATTGCTCTGATGCCCAAGAACCAGATGGTAAAATAATTATCAAAAGAATCCACTGATCATCTCCTGAAAGAGATCCCAAATTGAAAACGCCAAAGAATATCATAGCCAAATTCCAAAATTTTCAGGTCAAAGAGAAAATACTGCAAGCAGCCAGAAAGAAACACTTTAAATATTGTAGAACCACAGTCAGCATTATGCAGGACCTTGAAGCTCCTACATTAAAAGATCAGAGGGCTTTGAATATGATATTCCATAAGGCAAAGAAGCTTGGACTACAACCAAGGATCATCTACCCAGTGAAACTGAGCATAATCTATCAGGGGAGGAAATGGACATTCAGTAAAATAGGCGACTTCCAAACCTTCCTGATGAAGATACCAGAGCTCAACAGAAAATCTGATCTTCAAATACAAAACTGAAGAGAGGCATAAAAAGGTAAACAGAAATGAAAAAAACAAACAAACATGTTATTCAATAAGGGCAAACTGTTTACATCCCTACAAGGGAAGATGATATTTGTAACTCTTGAGAACTCTATCTTTATTACTATGTTTAAAAGGGGTATACATAGACAGAGGGTATGGGTATAAGTTGACTTTGATGTGATGATAAAAAAATCTAAGTGGTAGAAAGAGATTGTATTGGGAGAAGAAGAAAGGGAGGAGGCAGAAAAGGGTAAATTATATCACATGCAGAGACACAAAGACCTATTACAGTAGAGGGAAAGAAGGAAGGGAGAGGAATATTGTTTGAACCTTACTCTCATCAGATTTGGCTCAAAGAGGGAATAACATACTCAGTTAGATATAGAAATCTAACTTACCCTATAGGAAGTAGGAGGGGAAAGGGGAAAGAAAAGGGAGGGGGTGGATAGAAGTGAGGGCAGATTTAGGAAGGCAGTGGTCAAAAGTAAAACTAATGAAGAAGAAAAGCATAAAGTGGGGGGGAGAATAAGATGGAGAGAAAGACGGATAGTAATGATAACTATGAATGTGAATGGAATGAACTCTCCCATAAAACTGAAGTGGATAGTAGAGGGGATTAAAAACTATGATTCTACAATATGTTGTTTACAAGAAACATATTTGAAGCAGAGGGATACACACAGAGTAAAGATAAAAGGCTGGAGTAGAATACATTATGCTTCAGCTAGTAAAAAAAAAAAAGCAGGGGTAGCAATCCTATCTCAGACAAAGCAAAAGCAAAAATAGATCTAAGTAAAAGAGATAAGGAAGGAAACTACATCCTGCTAAAAGGTACCATACACAATGAAGTAATATCATTACTAAACATATATATACCAAGTGGTATAGCATCCAAATACTTAGAGGAGAAGTTAAGGGAGTTACAGGAAGAAATAGCCAAGAAAACTATATTACTGGGGGACTTTAACCTCCTTCTCTCAGAACTAGATAAAATTTAACCACAAAATAAACAAGAAAGCAGTTAAGGAGGTGAATAGAATTTCGGAAAAGTTAGATATGGTAGACCTCTGGAGAAAACTGAATGGGGATAGAAAAGAATATACCTTTTTCTCAATGGTACATGGCACCTACACAAAAAATGAGCATGTATTAGGGCATAAAAACATCACAATCCAAAGAAGAAAGGCAAAAATATTAAATGCATCCTTTTCAGATCATGATGTAATAATAATTACATGTAACAAAGGGTCATAAAAAGACAGACTAAAAATTAATTGGAAACTAAATAATCTAATCCTAAAGAACGAATGGGTCAAACAACAAATCATAGAAACAATCAATAACTTCATTTAAGAGAATGACAATAACGAGACAACATACCAAAACTTAAGGGATTCAGTGAAAGTGGTTCTCAGAGGAAGTTAAATGCTTACATGAACAAAATAGAGAAAGAGGAGATCACTGAATTGGGCATGCAACTAAAAAAAGCTAGAAAAAGAACAAATTAAAAATCCCCAGTTAAATACCAAATTAGAAATTCTGAAAACCAAAGGAGAGATTAATAAAATTGAAATTAAGAAAACTACTGAACTAATAAATAAAACTAAGAGCTGGTTTTATGAAAAAACCAGTAAAATAGGTAAACATTAGGTTAATTTGATTTAAAAAAAGAAAGACCAAATTACCAATATCAAAAATGAAAACGGTGAATTCACCACTGATGAAGAGGAAATTAAAATAATAATTAGAGGCTATTTATTTTGCCCAGCTGTATGCCAATAAATTTGACAATCTTAGTGAAATGGATGAATATTTACAAAAATATAAACTGCCCAGATAAACAGAAGAGGAAATAAAATACTTAAATAACCTCATTTCAGATAAAGAAATTGAACAAACTATCAATGAACTCCCTAAGAAAAAGTGTCCAGGGAAAGATGAATTGACAAGTGAATTCTATCAAACATTTAAAGAACAATTAATCCGAACACCATATAAACTATTTGGGAAAAGAGGTGAAGAAGGAGTCCTACCAAATTCTTTTTATGATATAAATATGGTGCTGATACCTAAACCTGGAAGAGTCAAACTAGAAAAAGAAAACTATAAACCAATTTCCCTAATGAATTATAGATGCAAAAAATTTAAATAAAATATTAGCAAAGAAATTACAGCAACTTGTCTTGAGAATAATACACTATGACCAGGTAGTATTTATACCAGGAATGCAGAGCTAGTTTAATATTAGGAAAACTATCAGCATAATTGACTATGTCAACATCAAAACTAACAGAAATCATATTATTATCTCAATAGATGCAGAAAAAGCTTTTCACAGAAATACAATACCCATTCCCATTAAAAACACGAAAGAGCGTAGGAATCAATGGAGTCTTCCTTAAAATGGTAAGTAACATCTATCTAAAACCACCAGCAAGCATCATATGTAAGGGGGATAAGCTAGAATCATTTCTAATAAGATCAGGGGTGAAACAAGGATGTCCATTATCACCACTGTTATTCAATACTGCATTAGAAATGTTTGCTTTAGTAATAAGAGAAGAAAAAGAAATTGAAAGAATTAGAATAGGCAAAGAAGAAACAAAGTTTTCACTTTCTGCAGATGATATGATGGTATACTTAGAGAACCCTAGAGAATCAAGGAAAAAAACTACTTGAAATAATAAATTTAGCAAAGTTGCAGGATATAAAATAAACTCACATAAATCACTGGCATTTCTATAAACTACTAACAAAGCCCAACAGCAAGAGATAGGAGAAATTCCATTTTTTATTAATTTATTTTTAGTTTTCAACATTCACTTCCACAAGATTTTGAGTTCCAAATTTTCTCCCCATCTCTTCTCTCCCCCTCCCTCATGACAGCATGTATTCTGAATACCCCTTCCCCCAATCTGCCATCCCTTTTATCACATACCTCCCTTCTTTTACCCTTTTCCTCTTCTATTTTCTTGTAGGACAGAATAGATTTCTACACCCCATTGCCTGTGGCATGTAAAAACAATTTTTCCCAGTTGCATGTAAACACAATTTTTCACATTTGTTCTCAAAACTTTGAGTTCCAAATTCTCTCCCTTCCTCTCTCCCCACCCACCTTCACCGAGAAGGCAAGCAATTCAATATAAGTTATACACATGTAGTCATGCAAAGCATGTCCATATAGTGGTCTTGTGAAAGACTAACTATATTTTTCTCCATCCTATCCTGCCCCCCGTGTTTATTCTATCCTCTCCTTTGACCCTGTCACTCCTTAAAAGTGTTTGCTTCTGATTACCCCCTCCCCCAATCTGTCCTCCCTTCTATCATTCCCCCTCTCTTATCCTCTTCCCACTTGTTTTCCTGTAGGGTAAGATAGTTTCCATACCCAACTGAGTATGTATGGTATTCCCTCCTTAAGCCAAATCTGATGAGAGTAAGATTCACTCATTCCCTCTCACCTCTCCCCTCTTTCCCTCTACTGTAAAAGATTTTTCTTGCATCTTTTACTTAAGATAATGTACCCCCATTCTACCTCTCCCTTTCTCCTTGTCCCAGGACAATCCTCTCTCACCCCTTAATTTTATTTTTTAGATATCATCCCTTCATATTCAACTCACCCTGTGCCTTCTGTGTGTGTGTGTGTGTGTGTGTGTGTGTGTGTGTGTGTATTCCCTCCAACTACCCTAATACTGAGAAAGGTCTCATGAGTTACAAATATCATCTTTCCATGTAGGAATGTAAATAGTTCAACTTTAATAAGTCCCTTATGATTTCTCTTTCCTGTTTCAGGCTTCTCTTGAGTTTTGTATTTGAAAGTCAAATTTTCTATTCAATTCTGGTCTATTCATCAAGAATGCTTTAAAGTCGGAATCACTGAGTGAGGCGGAGCCAAGGTGGCAGAGTAAAAGCAGTCAACTTGCTTAAGCTCTCCCCCAAAGCCCTCCAAATATCTGTAAACAACGGCTCTAAACAAATTCTAAAGCAGCAAAACCCACAAAAAGACAGAGTGAAACAAATTTCTAGCCCAAGACAACCTGAATGGTTGATCAGAAAAGGTATATTGCACCAAGCAGGGAGAGGAGTGCAGTTCTGCGTAGGTGCGCAGTGAACCTGGATCAGGCCTCAGAGGACTGAGTCGCAGGCAGCTGTGGCAGATTCCAAACTTCTCAACCCATGAACACTAAAGACAACTCAGAAAGTCAGTAGGAAAAGTCTGTGTCTGCGGTGGTGAGAGAGAAATGCGGTGGGGTCCCAGCCCCAGCCCCTGAGCGTGGCTCTGGGTCAGCAGCTGCCTCCAGAGCTTCCGGGCCACAGACTGAGGGGGAATCGAGTGGCTGATCAGAGAGAGATTGCAGGGATCTCTCTGCTGGTGCAGGATTCTCTCACTTTGCCCATGCTTGGATCTGGGTCACAGTTCTGGGTGGTGGTCCTGGGGCAAGGAGGAGCACTGGTGTGGTGGAGCTTATAGTGGCAGCGGAGAGGAAAACCTCCTTACAGTTCCAAAACAGAAAAGAGTGCTTGTGGTCACTCATAGACCAGAGCACAGGCCAGGAAAGGAGTAAACACCTCAACCCTGATCATAGCACCTTGGAAGAACTGAAAATTTACAGGTCCCTAGAAGTATCTCTGAAAACAGCTGCACACAACCCCTGAAGCTTGGGACAGTACATTCTTCACACTGGAAGCAGACTCCTACCTTAACAAAGAGTTTATAACTCAAGTAACTGTCTGGGATCACAAGCAAGCAGCACAAAAAGAATCAGATCACAGAATCTTTCTTTGGTAACAAAGAAGATCAAAACATATAACCAGAAGGAGACAACACAGTCAAAGCTCCTACATCCAAAGCCTCCAAGAAAAATACGAATTGGTGCCACGGAAGAGCTCAAAAAGGATTTTGAGAAGCAAGTAAGAGAAGTAGAGGAAAAACTGAGAGTGATGCAAGAAAATCATGAACAGCTTGCTAAAGGAGACCCCAAAAATAATACCTTAAAAAATAGCCTAGGGCAGCTAGGTGGCACAGTGAATAGAGCTCTGGCCTTGGAGTCAGGAGGACCTGAGTTCAAATCCAGCCTCAGACACCTAATACTTACTAGCTGTGTGACCTTAGGCAAGTCACTTAATCCCGATTGCCTCACTGAAAAAAAAAAAAAGCAAAAAAAAAAAAATAGCCTAACCCAAATGGGTTTTGCCAAATGGCAAAAGAGGTCCAAAAAGCCAATGAGGAGAAGAATGCCCTAAAAATGGAAAAGGAAGTCCAAAAGCTTACTGAAAAAAATACTTCCTTAAAAATTAGAATGGAGCAATTAGAAACTAGTGACTTTATAAGAAATCAAGACACAATAAAACAAATTCAAAAGAATGAAAAAATAGAAAACAATGTAAAATATCTCATTGGAAAAACAACTGACCTGGAAAATCAATCCAGGAGAGATCATTTAAAAATTATTGGACTATCTGAAAGTCATGATCAAAAAAAGGGCCTAGACATCATCTTTCAAGAAATGATCAAGGAAAACTGTCCTGATATTTTAGAACCAGAGGGCAAAATAGAAATTGAAAGAATCCACCGATCTCCTCCTGAAAGAGATCCCCAAAGGAAAACTCCTAGGAATATTGCAGCCAAATTCCTGAGTTCCCAGGTCAAGGAGAAAATATGGCAAGCAGTCAGAAAGAAACAGTTCAAGTACTGTGGAAACACAATCAGGATAACACAAGATTTAGCAGCTTCTACATTAAGGGACCACAAGGCAGGGAATATAATATTTTGAAGGGCAAAGGAGATAGGATTACAACCAAGAATCACCTACCCAGCAAAACTGAGCATAATCCTTCAGGGGAAAAAATAGACATTCATTGAAATAGAGGAGTTTCAAGCATTCTTGATGAAGTGACCTGAGCTGAACAGAAAATCTGACTTTCAGATACAAGACTCAAGAGAAACATGAAGAGGTAAACAAGAAAGAGAAATAATAAGAGACTTATTAATGTTGAACTGTTTACATTCTGCATGGAAAGATGATATTTCTAACTCATGAATCCTTTGTCAACATTAGAGTAGTTGGAGGGAAATAATTATATGTATGTATGTATGTATCTAGATAGACAGACAGACAGATAGACAGATAAATAGAGGACAGATAAATAGTGAGTTGAAGATGAAGGGCTGATATCTAGAGAATAAAATTAAGGGGTAAGAGAGGATTATACTGGGAGAAGGAGAAAGGGAGAGGTAGAATGGGGTAAATTATCTCACGTAAAACAGACAAGAAAAGTCTTTTACAGTGGAGGGGAAATGGGGGGAAGGTGAGAGGGAATGAGTGAATCTTATTCTCATCAGATTTGGCTTAAGGAGAGAATAATATACACACTCAATTGGGTATGGAAATCTATCTTACCCTACAGAAAATGGGGGGGGAAGGGGACAAGAGAGCAGGAGGACGATACAGGGGAGGGCAGATTGGGGGAGGGAGTAATCAGAAGCAAACACTTCTAGAGAGGGACAGGGTCAAAAGAGAGAATAGAATAAATGAGGGGCGGGATAGGATAAAGGGAAATAGGATTAGGGTTTCACAGTATAACTACTATGGAAGTGTTTTGCATGACTACACATGTATAACCTGTATGGAGTTGCTTGCCTTCTCAATGAGGGTGGGTGGGGAGGGAGGAAGGGAGAAAATTTGGAACCCAAAATTTTAAAAAACAAAAGATTAAAAAAAATTGTTTTCACATGCAACTGGGGAATAAGATATACAGGAAATGGGGTATAGATATCTATCCCACCCTACAGAAAAATTGAAGGGGAAAGGGATAAGACAAGGGGGGGAGAGACAGAAGGGAGGGTAGATTAGGGATATTCAGAATGCATTCCATTTTGGGGTAGGGGGAGGAACAAGATGGGGAGAAAACGTGGAACTCAAAATCTTGTGGAAGTGAATGTTGAAAACTAAAAATAAATAAATCAATTTAAAAAATTTTTAAAAAGAATGCTTGGAAGTCCTCTATTTCACTGAATTTCCATTTTTTCCCCTGAAGGATTGAACTCAAGTTTTGCTGGGTAGGTGATTCCTGGCTATAATCCTAGCTCTTTTAACCTCCAGAATATCATATTCCAAGCCCTCCGATCCCCTACTGTAGAAGCTGTTAAATCTTGTATTATCTTGATTGTGTTTCCACAATACCTGAATTGTTTCTTTCTAGCTGCCTGCAATATTTTCTCCCTGACCTGGGAACTCCGGAATTTGGCTATAAATTCCTAGGAGTTTTCCTTTGGGGATCTCTTTCAGGAGGTGATCAGTGGATTCTTTCAATTTCTATTTTGCCCTCTTGTTCTAGAATATCAGGGCAGTTTTCCTTGATAATTTCTTGAAAGATGATGTCTAGGCCCTTTTTTTGATCATGGCTTTCAGATAGTCCAATAATTTTTAAATGATCTCTCCTGGATCGATTTTCCAGGTCAGTTTTTTTTTCCAATGAGATATTTCACAATGTTTTCTATTTTTTCATTCTTTTGATTTTGTTTTATAATGTCTTGATTTGTCATAGAGTTATTAGCTTCCATTTGCTCTATTCTAATTTTTAAGGAATTCTTTTTTTCAGTGAGCTTTTGGACCTCCTTTTCCATTTGGCCAATTCTGATTTCTAAGGCATTCTTCTCCTCATTGGCTTTTTGGACCTCTTTTGCCATTTGGGTTAGTCTATTTTTAACGTGTTATTTTTTTCAGCATTTTTGGGGTCTCCTTTAGCAAACTGTTGACTCGTTTTTCGTGATTTTCTTACATTACTCTCATTTCTCTTCCCAATTTTTCCTCTACTTCTCTTACTTGCTTTTCAAAATCCTTTCTGAGCTCTTCCATGGCCTGAGACCAATTCATATTTTTCTTGGAGGCTTTGGATGTAGGAGCTTTTACTTTGTGGTCTTCTTCTGATTGTAGGTTTTGATCTCCTTTGTCACCAAAGTAATATCTATAGTCTGAGTTTTTTGCCTCTGTCTGTTTATGTTCCTAGCTAATTTCTTGATTTTTTAACTCTTTGTTAAGGTAGGAGTCTGCTTCCAATGTGAAGAATGCACTGTCCCAAGCTTCAGGGGTTTTGTGCAGCTATTTTCAGAGATACTTCTAGGGACCGGAAAATTTTCAGTTCTTCCAAGGTGGTATGATCAAAGGAGAGGTGTTTACTCTTTTGCTGGCCTGTGCCCTGACCACAAGCACTCTTTTCTGCCTTAAAACTGTGAGGAGGATTCCCTCTCCACCACCACAAACTCTGCCACACCAACGTTTCTCCTCACCCCAGGATGACCATTCAGGATTGTGACCCAGATTGAAGCACGGGCAAAGCAAGAGAATCCTGCCACAGCGCCAGCAAAGAGATCCCTGCAATCCTCCTCTGCTCAGCCACTCGATTCCCCCTACCATCTATGGACCAAGAGCCTCCTCGCTGGGACTGTGCCTGTGCTGGAACCAGACCATGCTCCTTTCTCACCTAGGTCTGGCAGAACTGTCCTACTGACCTTCTAAGCTGTCTTTGGTGTTTGGAGGGTGAGAAGCCTGGAAGCCACCACAGCTGCCTCAGTCCTGAAGCCTGCTCCAGGTTCACTGAGGCCCCATCTTTGCCTGAGTGGCCCATACTGAACTGCACTCCTCTCCCAGTGCCTCCCAGAGGTACAACCTCTCCCTGTACAACAGACCTTTCTCATCAACCATCCAGGTTGTCTTGGACTAGAATTTGTTTCACTGTCTTTTTGTGGGTGCTGCTGCTCTAGAATTTGTTTAGAGTCATGTTTTACAGGTTTTTGGCAGGATTTGGTGGAGAGCTCAAGTAAGTCACTGCTTTTACTTAGACATCTTGGCTCACCCTCCCCCCCCAGAGAAACTCCATTTAACATTACCGTGGACATTATAAAATATTTGGGAGTCTACATGCCAAAAAAACTCTGAAACTGTATGAACACAATTACAAAACACTTTTCACACAAATAAAGTCAGATCTAAATTATTGGAAAAATATCAGTTGCTCATGGGTAGGCTGAGGTAATATAATAAAAATAACAGTATTACCTAAATTAATTTACTTATTCAGCGCCATACTAATCAAACCACCATAAATTATTTCATAGAGCTAGAAGAAACAATAACAAAATTCACCTGGAAGAACAAAAAGTCCAGAATATCAAGGGAACTAATGAAAAGAAATGCAAGGGAAGGTTACTCAGCCATACCAGATATTAAATTGTATTATAAAGCAGCAATCATCAAAACTACTTGGTACTGGCTAAGAAACAGAGTGTGTATCAGTGGAACAGGTTAGGTATGCAAGACATAACAGTCAATGAGTATACTAATCTACTATTTGATAAATCCAAAGGCTCCAGCTTCTGGGATAAGAAATCACTATTTAACAAAAATTGCTGGGAAAACTGGAAAAGAGTATGGCAGAAACTGGTCATAGAACAATATCTTACACCCTATACCAAGATAAAGTCAAAATTGGTACAGGATTTAGATATAAAGATTGGTACTATAAGCAAACTAGAAAAGCAAAGAATAGTTTACCTTTCAAATCTATGGAGAAGGGAAGAATTTATGACCAAACAAGAGATAGAGAACATCTAGGGAATTAATGAAAAGAAATGCAAGGGAAATTAAATTACCCTGTCTCAGGAAAAAAAAAAAACAAAAAAGTGGACAAACCATAAATGAAGTCCCTAAGGAAAAAAAAATCCCCATAAAGAACAATTAGTTCAATATGATACATACTACTTGAAAAAATATTTAAATGAGTCCTACCAAATTCCTTTTACAACACAAATATGGCATTGCTAACTAAACCAGGAAGAGCAAAAACACAGAAAGAAAACTATAGACCAATTTCTCTAATGAATATCGATGCGAAAATTTTCAATAAAATACTAACAAGGAGATACTAATAGCAATGCTAGCTAATATCAACAGCAATAAATCACAAAATTCATACAGTATAACCATGTAGGATTTACACCAGGAATGAAGGGCTGGTTCAATATTAAGAAAACAATAAGCATAACTGACTATATCAATAACTAAAACAACAAAAATCATATGATTACCTCAATAGCTGTAAAAAAAAAACTTTTGATGAAATACAACATACATTCTTATTAAAAACACTAGAAAGTACAGGAATAGATGGAGCTTTCCTTAAAATTATAATTTTATCTATCTAAAGCCATCACCAAGCATTATCTGTAATGTGGGTAAGCTAGAAGTTTTCCCAGTAAGATCAGGTATGAAGCAAGAATGTCCATTACACCATTATTATTCAATATTATGTTAGAAATGATAGTTATAGCAATAAGACAATAAAAAGAAATCAAAAGAATAAGAATAGTCAGTGAAGAAACAAAACCATCACTTTTTGTGAATGATATGATTGCATACTTAGAGAACCCTAGAGAATCAACTAAAAAACCAGTCGAAACAATTAATAATGTTAGCAATGTTGCAGGATACATAATATATCCACTTAAATCACCAGCATTTCTATACGTTACCAACAAAACCTAGCAGGAAGAGATAGAAAGAGAAATTTCATTGAAAATAACTTCAAATGTTATAAAATACTTGGCAGCCAATTTGCCAAGACAAACCTAGGAACTATATGAAAACTTTTCACACAAAGACAGATCTAAACAACTAGAGAAATATTAATTGCTCATAGGTAGGTAGAGCTAATATAATAAAAATAACAATTCTATCTAATTTAATTTATTTAGTGTCATGATAATCAAACTACCAAATATCTTGATATATTTTATAGAGCTAGAAAAAATAACAACAAAATACATTTGGAAGAACAAAAGGTCAAGAATATCTAGGGAATCAATAATAAAAAAAAAGTGAACGAAGGTAGCCTAGCAGTACTAGATTACATGCAATTAAAAAGGTTTTGCACAAATCAAACCAATGCAGCAAAATTAGAAGGAAAACAGGAAACTGGGAAAAAAAAAACATTTTGACCATTAAGATGTTGTTTTGCTGTAGAATAATCAGTCTGCAGGAATTTGTAGATGGTTCTATAGAAAGCAAGAAGTATTGCTGTTGTTGATGACATTGTGTTTTTCATCAGTGAATTTCAGGTGGCATTACATATATTAATTAGCTTTCACAACACTCTGATAGTATTTGCGTCAATTTTTAAGATGGAGCAAATGAATCACAAAGAGGTTATGAGACTTCCTTAACACAGCCAAGAACAGAATCTAAAACTCTCTATCCCTTCTACTAAATCATGAGACATTCTTTAGCCTTCAAAGACACAACTCTAAAGTAAAGAAAAATGCCTGCCCACTTATAAATAGGTCACATGATGATGTCCTTTTAAAACCAAAGACAATTCTTGCTTTTGAAAGTAAACAAAATTTTTTATAAATCAGATCCTGCCTTGTGCTTCTCTACCAAATGTTTAGCATTCGTTATATATTCTACATAGTATCTTGTCCACTGTGGGTGTTTAATAATATTTACAGCTTTAGGAATATTACAAGTTTCCTCAGCGTGCAAAAAGGGCAATTTAAGAAATAAGATAAAATTATTTTGAATAATTATAGGAATGGATGAGCCTAGTACATCTTCCTATCCTCAAGAAAAATGGACCACATTTAAAATACTCCATAGAAATAACTTTAATAATCTTATGAGAAATCTATTTTACTAGCTAACATGCCTCAAATAAATTCTTATATCTATATAATCTTTGCTGCTGCTTAAGCCCACCTTTCATTACATATTTAACAGATACAGAATATAACTTTATCCTATGCTAAATAAACTCTTCTTACTGACCAATATTAAGCCATAATTCTGCTTCTCCTACCTCAGGGTAGAAATTCATAAAACTATTAAAACTAGAAAAGATCTTAGAAACTTCAGAGGCCATCTAGTTTAACCTCCTTATTTCAGATACATGGAAACTGAGGCCAAAGGAGTTTAAGTGACTTGACCATGGTCACATAAGTATGAGAGGTAGGATTTGAACTCAGGTCCTCTGACTCTAGAGCCAATGGTCTTTCCACTATGCTATGGTGCCTTTTAACCAACCTCTTCCTTTTACAAAGGGGGAAACTGATGTCCAAACAGAAAGAAAACATCTTTCCAAGGTCAACAATGATGTCTTAATTGCCAAATCTAATGACACCTTTTCTCAATTGTCATCCTTCTTGACCTCTCTATAGCCTCTGACACTGCTGATAACTCTCTTCTGGATACCTTCTCCTCTCCAGTTTTAATAACACTGCTTTCTCCTGGTTTTCCTCCTACTTATCTGATTGCCCCTCCAGAGTCTTTGTTGCTACATCTTCATCCAGGTCATACCCACTAATCAAAAGTCCTCTAAAAGTTCTGTCCTAGCTCCTATTCTCTTCTCCCCTTACTAACTTGCTTGGTAGTCTCATCAGATCCCATAAATTCAATTATCATCACTATGCAAATAATTCCCAAATCCATATTATCCAATTCTATCCTCTCTCCTGCGTGCCAGGCCCATACCACTCACTGCCTTTTGTTTATCTCTAACTCAATATGTCCAAAACAGAACTCATCTTTTTTTCATTCTCAAACTCTCTCCGCTTTCCAAACCTCCCTATCACTATTAAGGGCACCACCATCTTCCCAGTCACCTAGGCTAACAACCTTTATTTCATCCCCGACTCCATTTGCACTCCACAGATCCAATCTGTTGCCAGGTTCTGTTAATTTTACCTTCACAATACCTTCTGTATACATTTTCTTTTCTCTACTCATCCTGATAGAGGCTACTCTCATCACTTCAGGCATGGACTACTGCAATAGCTTTCTGATTGGTCTCCATGTTTCAAGTCTCCCCCAACGCTAGTTCACTCTTCACTCAGCTTCCAAAGAGATTTTCCTAAAGCACAGGTCAGACCATGTTTCACTTCTTCCCCACCCCCCTACCCTTCATCCATAAACTCCAGTGGCTCCCTATTATTTCTAGGATCAAATACAAAATCCCTCTCACTTAAAACTACCTTTGACCACCTGCCTCTTCATCTTTCTATCTTCATAGACATTACATTCCTCCACATACTCCAGTCAAGCAATATCAAATTTACTGATGTTCCCAGAACAACACGCTCCGTCTTTCAACTCTGTGCCTTTTCATTCACTTGACTTCAAGATTCAGCTCAAATTTTACTTTCTTCAGGTGACCCTTTCTGGTTCCACCTACTGTTAGTAATTTCCCTTTGAGATTACCTTCCATCTACTCTCTATAACTTATATGAATAGAAGTGTTTACATGCTGTCTTCCCCATTAGAATGTGAACTCCTTGAGGGCGGGCAATGTTTCTACCTTTCTTTGTAATCTCAGAGATAATATTTATAAAGCTTTTAGCACAATGCCTGGCACACAGAAGATGTTTAATAAGTATTTGTTTCCTTCTTTTTCCCTTGTCTTCTCAGAACTTAGCAGCACAGTGTCTGGCATATAGTAAGTTTTAATAAATGCTTGCTGACTGATTTACTGACAGAAGTTACTGACCCCAAGCCACAAGACCAGTCAGTTGCAGAGCCAGGACCAGAACTATGGTCTTTTAACTCTATGTTCAATGTTTGTTGTTGAGCATCTTTCACCACAGGGTATACTTTCTAAGCCTGACTCTTTAGTTCTCCAGAGACCCTCTAAATTCTTTCACCCTTCACATGGTGTGAATGCCAGAAATGAATATAATAATGTAACAAGTTAACAACCCACATTTATATGGCTCTTTAAGGACCGCAAAGAACTTTGCTCACAATAGTCCTGGGACATAAGTAGAGAAAGGCTATAACATGGAATAATTGAACTTTATAGAAACATAAGCTTAGAGGATTTTGAGCTAGAAAGGACCCAGAGGTCACTGAATCTAACTCTCTCATTTTACAGATGAGAAAACTGAAGCCCAGAGAGGTAACTTGTTTAAGATTAAAAGAGTAGAGGAGCAGCTAGCTAGGTGGCACAAAGAATAGAGCACTGGCCCTAGAATCAGGAGGACTCGAGTTCAAATCCAGCCTCAGACACATAACACTTACTAGCTGTGTGATTCTGGGCAGGTCACTTAACCCCAATTGTCTCATCAAAAAAACAAAAAACAAGATTAAGAAAGTAGGAAGAAAGTCAGTCAGTAAGCATGTATTAAGTATCTACTATGTACTGGGCCCTGTATTAAGCACTGGGGACAAAAGAAAGGCAAAAAACTGTCACTGCTCTCAAGGTCCCACAGTGTAATGGGGGAGATAACATAAAAACAACTATGTACAAACAAAATATATACAGGACAGACTGAAGATAATCAACATAGAGATGGCACTAGAGTAAAGGGGATCAGGAAAGGCTTCTTGTTGAAGGTTGAGTTTTCACTGGAATAAATGTGAAATCTTGTATTTGAATTTAAAAAAAAAAGACTTCAGAAGTACAAGATGGGGGTGGGGGTGCCACGGTTAGACTGCAGTTTGTCTGAAAAAGATCTAGAGAGGTTTAGTGAATCATGAACTGAATATGAATCAACAGGATGATATGGCAGCCCAAAAAGTTAATGCAATCTTGGGCTATGCTGAAAGGCACAGTTTCCAGGAATAAAGAGATGATATCTCTGCATTCTGCCCTGGTCAGGCAACATCTGGACAATTTCAGGTTTGGACACCACAGTTAGAAAGGATGCTGATAAGCAGGAAGGCAACTAAGAAGGTCAAATGCTTTGAATCTATACCATATGAAGGACAATTGAATGAAGGGGGCATTTTTGGTCCTGAAAAGAGAAGGCTCAGGGAAGATAATAGTTTCAAATATATCAAGGGCTCTCATGCAGAGAGGCATTAGACTCGGTCTTGTTTATCACTAGAAGAAGGAACTAGGAGCAATGGGTGGAAGTTGCAGAGACAAATCTATTTTTGAAACTAGGAAAAAAATAAACCTCCTAATAGCTTTAATTAAAGCTACTCCAAAGTGGAACAGGCTGACTTACGAGGTAGTGGGCTTCCTATCACTGGAGGTCTTTTGGCAAAAAACAAATGAAAACTTGCAGGATGTTTGTTTTGGGATATGGGTTCAAATAGATGGCCACTGAAGTCCTTCCAACTCTTGAGATTCTAAGATTTTATAAAAACATCCCCAAATCTAAGACAATATCTAAAGAATTGCCAAAACAAATACGAAAGTATGACCAGGAAAGCATACTGTACTGTAATATACATGAATCAAAGGGTTTAGAGGTCAGCAAATCAAACCCTCAAAATTCTAAGGATTTTCTGTTTGTCATTTCTGACAGAGAAATATCTATTTTTGTTTCTTTGATGCAAGAATCTTTTCCATTGGTAGTACATGTACTTATTTCACAGTTTTGGAGTGAACTAATACCTACCAAGCAGCAGCAGTACAATATAAGAAGTGACTAAACAGAAAAGGACTAGAACCAAAAGGAAGGTAGGGGGACATGAGATTAGTCTAATCTTCTAGGATCACATCTTCCCAAAAGATTCTACTAGGAATGGCACATTAGTGAGAGAACAGTACAGTCTTGAGAATAAATGGATAATATATCATTAAGCCTGTTTAAAGCAAATGAAAGAATTACCTACTCTAACGAGATAGGAATTAGGAGCCCAAACCATGTTAAATCTGGTCAATTGAGAGTTAATGAAAGTTCAAAGATGAACTCGTTTTTTCTTTCCAAAACTAACTCTCCCTCTCAAGTGCCCTATTTTTGTCAAACGGAACACCATTCTTTCCATTTCATATCTCCTCTGTCTTCCCTCTTTAATACATCTTTAATACAACTGCCAGATTAAATTTCTTTATGCATTATATTCAACTGCAAATAAAATCATGGGACCAAAGTTTAGCCAGACTCTTCTAGCTAGTATTACTCTGATGCCTCATCATGGTGTGGAGGTGACCTTGGGTTTTTGAAAGCTATACTAGTGAAACGCAAGCTTTGACAGATCCTGTTAAGTTAGAAAGGTTTTAAGCATGGGCCCAGTGATGGACTGCATGTCCATTGTTCAAAGTCCAGACTAGTTTAATTTGAAGAGGTTTATTGCCAGCATAGAACAAAGGGTGATGCATTTTTAGGCCACCAAAACTCTTGAAGACCATTTACTAAATTTTAGAGTTACTCACTGGAAGGAGGAAGTACAAAAAATTACAGTCTTGAAGTATTGAAGAAATGCACATAGTTTTGGTCACTTCAACACTCTGATCAAAGCCCTTCAATGGCTCTCTATTACTTACTAAAAAAAGTTCAGAATCCTTAACGGATCACTCAATTCCCTCCATAATTTGACCGTGCTCACCATAATGCTAGCCCAGTGGTGTCAAACTCAAAAAGAAATAGGGTCGGTGAGCGTACATAAGAATCCCTGCCAATAGTACACTGACTAAGAACATCACATATTTCATGTAGTTCTATGTTCTATTTTTTTGTTTGTTATAAAACAAGAACATATGGATTGCTATTTATGTTCTCGTGTTTTTATTTTGTTAAATATCCCTAATTACATCTTAGTCTGTTTCAGGCCACAGGCCAAGGTGTGTGACACCTCTGTTCTAGCCAAATCTGACTATTAACTACTCCCCATACACAACCTCAAATTTTGTTTTCACGCCTTTTCTCACTTTCCCTATACTGAGAAATCCCTCTTCTCTTCCTACTGAATTCTTATCCATCCTTTAACGCCCAAATGAAATATTTCATCTATGAAAATTTTCATAATTCCCTCAGATGATAATGATCTTTCCATCTTTGGATCTCATAAAATATTGTGCTTGTATCTTTCTTACACATTTTTCACGTACAAATGTTTGTAATTGAAAAAAAAATACTTCTGCTTAGTGCATTCTGCGCTCTATGATAACAAGAAACATACCTTAACCAAACTATGTATCTTGGCCAGCACCTAGTGTTATGCCCACATTAGGTATTTAATGAACGCTTACTGTGAAAGAAAGCCAAATAGGGGCAGTTAGGTGGCACAGTGGATAGAGCACTGGACCTGAAGTCAGGAGTACCCGAGTTCAAATCTGGCCTCAGACCAAACACGTGACACTTAATAGCTGTGTGACCCTGGGCAAGTCACTTAACTCCAACTGCCTTAAAAAGAAAAAAAAAGAAAAGAAAGCCAAATAGATCACCTTTGCAAGTTTCCAAAATACCTACTAGATCGTCCTTTAGGACTGCCCTCTGAAGGAAAGATGAAAGCATACATTAAAAGATAATTTCTTGTAGGTCTAACCTCTTCAAAGAAACACAGAAAGAGGAAAAAGATATATATGTACAAAACTATCTCTAGCAGCTTTTTTCATGGTAGTCAAAATTTGGACACTAAGAGGGTATCCTTCTATGGGGACTGGCTAAACAAATTGTGTTAAATGAATGTAATAGAAATTACTGTGCCATAAGACATGGTGAAATAGACAATTCTAGAGAAAATTAAGATCTTTATGAACTTATGCAGGACAAAATCGCAGAAGTAGAACAATTTATACAATGATTACAATATTTTAAAGAAAAACAACTTTGAATGACTTTAGAACTGGATTTTAAGATTCCTGAGATCAGGAACTGTTGTTTGCCTCTTTTTTGTGTCCCCAGAACTTAGCACTGTGTGGGGCACATAGTAGTGTTTAATAAATGTTGACCGATTAATGAAACAGACCATTTCATCTTAAGATGAAGAACTTAAAAAGCAGAAAGATATATACAATATTCAGACATGGCTAATGTAGGGGTTTGTTTTGCTGGGTTACGTAGAGAAGTATTGAGGAATTTGTTTTTAAATTTAATTTGCTTAAGTTGGGGGAGGAGGGATTGAGGGGGCAAACTATTTTTTAAAAATACTCCTACTTGAAATTGTTTTTAAATTAAAGGAAAAAAAAGAAACATAGTTCCTGGAAATACAGGATAAAGTTCTCTCCAGAGAAAATAATGCTTAGTGTATAGATGTTCCAGGAGAACTATCTACATTATATCTTCTTTATATCAAGATTTACATAGTCCTTTTATGTCCTTATATGAAGATGGTGCCAGTCAAAGGGAAGATATTCAATGGCTAAATGAATGAAGGTACCCAAGAATTTAAAATGTGTCTAATTTATATAATCTCTTGCCATTATCTTAATATCTTACCCTAGCTGACTGAGAAGGAAGCTGGTGAGAAGCTATAGTTTGGAAGTGCTACACAAAGCAATATGTCTTCAAGTCAACGTTAGTTAAAATTTAGGAGGTTCTAATCTCTTGATAAATTTAATAGGCATAAGGCATTTATTAAATGACTTCTATGTGCTAGGTACTGTGTCAAGCATTGAGAATCCAAAGAAAAGTGAAAATAGTCCCCCAAACAGTCTCTGTCCTCAAGGACCTTATAATCTAATAGAGGAGCCAACATGAAAACAACTGTGTACAAACAAGATATATACAGGATAAAATTGGAGATAATCTCAGACAGAAGGCACTAGTATTAAGCAGGACCAGGGAAGGCTTCTGTAATGCCTCCTATAAAGTCTACATTAAAAACAGATTTGAATAAATTCTCCTATTAGTCATCAACACAGGGCTTTTTAAAAAATTCTGTTATTACAGATGACAAATGTCAGGATCATTCCAACAGTGTTAAATTTTCTTAAATTTCATTTAATTTATAAGAATAAAATATATGAATTTATACATATCTACACTTGATCATATTTCTATAATCATCAAGAAGTAATTATTCTGTGTTAATTGAAATTTCTGGAAAATAGCTTATTATGTGCCTAGAGATTAAATGTAGAGTGGCTGTGCATATATTTGTCTAAAACCTGCAGTGGATGCCTTGGGTCAATATTGACTTATGGATTCCTAATGTACTTTTAAAACACATAATTTTGAGAGCAAAGTGTGCTGTAGAGAACATTTGGTATCACAATAATTAATCTGATTTCTTTTTGCAGACAAACAATGCAAGTCTGTTAGTAAATGTTTAAACAGTTTAGAGCAAACACATTCTAGATACCATATAATTTATTGGCGTTCCAGAGCCGTAAGTATTTAATTTAAAATAAAGATCTAGACAGTGTTTTACTCATATCAAGGTAAAATACTTATTCTAGTGCACTAATACCAGCATAACAATACTTTCACTTGTCTTTTAAACATCAAAAAGCAGAATAAATAATGCAAATAAGAATCATTAGTTCAATCACAAAAATAAGGAATAGATATCAAAGGAAAGGAAGTTTGATACTATCACTTATCCAACATTCATTTAGCAAGTATTATGTATCAACTATGTATTTGATACATAGAGTACTGATAATTAACAATGTAAACTTAAAGTTATAAGTCCCATTCACAAAATCTCAGTGATACTCTTAAGATGACAAGTTTTTATTCATATTAGTTGTACAGGAACATTCTGAAGTATCACAGAATACTGTTTCTCATTGCACTGTAAAACTTACTTAGACACTAGTATGTCTTTTTATATGCTATGAAGAACAATCAGTTTCTAACATCCATTTAGAGGATGTCCAATTAGCTGGTGATGCGAGACTAGCGTTCAGGAGAAATAATGAGGTTGGATATATAAATCTGGGAGTCATCTGAATAGATTATAATTTAACTCAGGAGCTAATGAAGTTATCATGAAAGAGTACAGAGGAAAAAAAGGAGACCCAGGACAGTGTCATTCCACAGTTAGGGTGCATAACATAGATGACGATTCAGCATGTGAGACCAAGAAGGAGCAGTCAGGAAAGCGGAAGGAGAATCACCCTTGTTTAGGCCCATCATCTTTTACCTGGACTACTGCAATACACATCTAACTGGTCTCCCAGTCTTCAGAGTCTCCCAATTCCAATCCATCCTCCACACAACTGCTAAATAATACATATTCCTAAAGCACAGGTCTGAGCATGCCACTCTCTTATTCAATAAACCCTAATGGCTCCCTATTACCTTTAGGATCAGATATGAATTTCTGTTTGTTTTCTAAAGTCCCTCACAACTTGGTCCCAAATTACCTTTCCAAATCTGTTATTCATTACTCCCTTTCTTGTACTTTGTAATCGACCCAGATTGATCTCCTCGCTTTTCCTTACACATGGCACTCTATCTCCTATCTCTGTATCTTTTTCGTCACAGTTTTTAGGTGGTCCAATAATTATTTTTCCCCCCGTTACAAACTTGAGTAGTCAATCAAAACAAATTTCTACTTTGGCTATGTCCAAAAAAGCTTTGTCTCATTCTGCATTCTGAGTCCTTTACCTCTCTATCAAGACCTGGGTAGCACGTTTCATCATTAGTCCTCTGGAATGGTAAAGAGCTCAGCATAACAGTATCCCATTACATTTATATACTACAACTTATTCATCCATTCCCCAATTTACTAGCATCCCCTTATATTCTCATTCTTTGACACCTGAAAAAGAGTTCTAAATATTTCTATACCTCCTTAGTTTGTTTTGCTTCGGATTAATCCTTCCTTGAACCTGCCATCTCTTTAAACCTCTTTCATTCCTTTACCCTTACACTATTTCCCTGTTGAAATTACTTCTGTACTCAACTGTGTGTATATTCTTTCTCTTTTTGACCACTGTAGATGTGAGTATATTTCAAGTATCAGCCACTGCCCTTCTTGCCCCCTCCTAGTTTGCACTGATGTGTACTTAAACACAACATAATTTCCCCTAACCTTACTTTTCCTTCTTGTCCATCTCTCCTATCCCCCAGTGTCTTTTTCCTCCATTCTCAAGATAAAGCAGAACCACTCTCAGGCTCTGTTTAATTGGACTCTCTCTATGAGCCCTGATGATGATAGAGTTCAGAGGGGATATAGGCATCATCTCCCTTATTGGAATGTAAGCAGTTAATCCTTATCTAGTCCTTTATCATTGTTTATTCATGTTTACCTTTTTATGTTTCTCTTCACTCTTGTGTTTGAACTTCAAAGTTTCTCTGGAGCTCTGATCTTTTTACCACGAGTGCGTGGAAGTCCCTTATTTCATTAAGGGTCCATTTCTCCCCTGTAGCATTATACTCAATTTTGCTGAGTAAGTCATTCTTGGCTGGAAGCCCATATTCTTTGACTTCTGGAATAATGTATTTCAAGTTCTTTGTTCCTTTACAATAGTGGCTGCTAAATTGCGTATGATCCTGATTTTTGGCTCCTCAGTATTTGAATTCTTTCTTTCTGGCTGCTTATGGTATACATACATACATACATGTATACACACATACATACATGCATACACACACACACATATGTAAAATTTTTTTTTACCTGGAAACTCTGGATTTTGGCTATAATGTTCCTGTGAATTTTTTTCTCTCCTTGTTCTGTTTTCTGTGTCACTTGTTTTTGCTATGAGATATCTTACATTTTCCTCCCAGTCTGTTAACTTTGTTTTTAATATTTCTTGTTACCTCAGAGCCCCTGGCTTCTATTTGGTTCATTCAAATTTTTAGGGCGTTTGTTGTTTGGACAAGGTTTTGTACCTCTTGTGCCAAACTTAATTCCCTTTCCAATTCTTACTTCCATAACTTTAAATTCTCTTCCACTCCCCCCCAAAGTGCTCTTATTTCATTTATAAAAAAAACAAAAACAAAAACATTTTTAACTCTTTTTTAAACTCTTGCCTCATTTCTTCTAGGAATTCTAGTTGATTTTTGCCTAATCTTTGTATTTCTCCAAAGCTTTGCAAGTAGATGTTTTGGAGCCATTCTCTTTTGGGTTTGTGTCTTGAGCTGCCTTGCCACCATAACAGCTATTCATGATGTGATTCTTTTTTTTTTTATTTTAAATTTGCTCATTCTTTCAGACTTGATGTTAGGTCTGAGCTCTTTAGTATTTCTGGAGGGAAGGTCTGGACTAGGACTGTTGTTGCTGCTTTCTTGGGGTATAGAGTGTTGTGTTATTCTAGGATCTCAGGGACCTTTAAGCTTTCTGTGCCCATTAAGAGGTCTAATTCATGGCAAGGTCTTATTGCTGCCCTCCTGGTCTGAGCTCTGCAGACCTGAGTATGGGTCTAAGGAAGAGCTGATTGCTGCTAGACTTGGACCCTGTCAGTCAGCTGGAAAGTCTGTTGCTTCACAGTAGCAAATTATAGGCTTCCCTTTGGTCTGGGATTCCTGCCTTGGTTATTCCTCTGCAGGCTGGGCTAGATGCTGGAAGTAAGACAGTGCTCTGGAGTCTGACCCACAACATTGCTGCTGCTTGCTTCTGAACTTCTTCCTTTCTCCATACACTGCTCAGACTCTCCCTACTCTGCACAGGTCTCCCTTTCAGTATGCACTGGATCTATGACTTGGAATTGGGTAGTGGGAGACAAAGCTGCCAATTTGTACCTGTCCCCATTGAGATTCCCCTCATAGGTCTAAGATCTCCTGTTTTGCTGATGTACACCTCTCCTTGGGCATGGGAGTGCTCAGTGAGGTCTGACCAAGATAAGGAGAGTTAATTCAAGTAATGTCCTTCAAGAGACTGAACTTTTAAAAAAAAAAGTCTGAAATTTGGAAGAAGGGGAGCACTCTGAATCTCCCCAAGATATTAGTTATTAATAACCACTTCTCTCACAGCTAGCTAAAAGGCTCAGCAGATTCAGAGTGACTCCTTACCTCTTTGAGTCTGGGGGGACTAAGTCTGAGATCTACTTTGGTATAAATCCAAGACAGCAAAGGTAATATGGGCAGATAATTTTTGCTGTATAAAAGATCTAGAGTTTTCTGGAGGACTTCAAGGTAAACAGAAATCAACAGTACAACATAACCAAACAAAGTTGATCTCAAGTTATAATAAGAAAAGGATATGTACACCAAATGGGAGAAGTTTTATTTCTAGTGTACTGTTCCTGGTCAGACCACATTTGAGCACTTTGTTCAGTTGTCGAAGCATATTAGGAAAAATATTGAAAATATAGTTTCGATACAGAGGAGGATCAACCAATCAGGCAACAAGCATTTATTAAGCACCTATTATGTGCCAGGCACTGTGCAAAGCACTGAGAATACAAATACAAGGACACCAAGGTCGTGAACGTGTGGTGGCACTAGAAGAATGGTAGTGCTTTTGATAGAAATAAGGAAATTCATAAGAAGGGTGAGTTTGGTGGGAAGTACAATGAGTTCTGTTCCTTCGTGGCACCTCACCTATGATATTCTCACAATGGGATTTTAGCTGGAAGTTGAAGGAAGCAAGGGATGCCAGGAGACAGAGATGATAAGGAAAAGAATTCCAGGCATAGGGAGAGCCAGTGACAATGCCTATGGTTGGGAGACACATGTTTTGTGCAAGGAACAACAAAGAAGCTAGTGTCATTGTATCACAGAGTATATATGGGGAGTAAGCGATAAAGAGGATGAAAAAGTAGGAGTGGGTCAGGTTGTAAAGAACTTTAAAAACCAAATAAGGGATTTTATATTTAATCCTGGAGATGACAGGGAGACACTGGAGTTTATTGAGCTGATGTTGGGGAGAGGTGACATGGTCAGACCTGCACTTTAGAAAGATCAATTTGACAGCTGCGCAGAGGAAGGACTAGAGTAGGGAGAGACTTGAGGCAGGGAGACCAACCAGAAAGCTACATTAAGAAAATGTCTGGGCATGAAGTGATAAGGGCGAGCACTAGGGTGGTGCTACAATAGTGGATCCATGCCAGTACAATGTCAGAGAACAGAAGGGAGAATAGATGATAGATGTTATGAAGGTAAAATTGGCAGGACTTCACAACAGATTACATAATTGCAGGTGAGAGAGTAAGGAGTCAAGTAAGATCCCCTATGTGTGAGCCTGAGTGAATGGAAGGATGATGATGGTGCTATTGATAGTAATATGAAAATCTGGAAGAGGGGAGGACTTTGGGGGAAAGATAACAAATTAAGTTTTGGATAAGCTTAGTTTAAGATGTCTATAGGACATATGGTTTGAGAAAAACAACTGAGATTTGAGACAGGAGATTGAGAGAGAGGGTAGGGCTGGATAAGTAGATCTGGGAATCATCTGCATAGAGATAATTAAACAAATGGGTATGCATGAGATCACCAGGTGATGTAGTATACAGAGAGAAGAAAAGAGGGTGCTGGATAGAGGCTTAAGGGGAACTTACAGTTAGTGGATGAAGATCTATCAAAGGAGAATGAAGACGAATAGTCAGACAGGTAGGAGGGAAACCAGGAGAGAGCAATGATATGAAAACCTAGAGATAAGAAAGTATGAAGGAGAAGAGGGTGTTCAAAGGATCAGAGGCTACCATGAGGTCTAAGAGACTGAAAATTGATAAAATCTTCATTAGATTTGGTAAAAGAAATGAAAGCACTGATTATAAACTCTTCAAGGGGATCAGCCACAAAAGGAAAAAGAGATATGGGATGATAGATAGTAGAGATGGATGGATCAAGTGAGGGTTTTTTGAGGAAGGAGATGCAGGCATATTTGTAGGAAGTAGGTAAGCAATCAGTAGACAGAGAGAGACTAAAGATTAGTGAGGATGATTGAGGGACAATCTGAAAAAGAAGATGGGACAGAATGGGATTATTTGTTACATAGCAGGATTAGGAGAAGGGCTACCTCTTCATGTAAGACAGGGATAAAGGAGGAGATAGTGGTGGAAAACTGAGTGATGTTAGATGAGGGGGAGGAAATAATAATATAAAGAGGTTTGTAGAATGGCCTTAATTTTTTCAGTGAAATATTAGGTAATATTTTCAGCTGAGAAGATTGGAGGAAAGGGGGAGCCATGGAAGGTTTGAAGAAGGATGAAAAAGTCTGGAAAAGGCACTGGGGCGCATAGGATAATGAATCTATTAAGGAGGTATAAAAGGATTGTTTTGCCACAGTGAGGGCCCATTTGTAATTATGTAAACAAGTTTGTAATAGAGCCAATGACACAGTTTCATGATTTTCTCCAGCTTTGTTCAGTAGCACATGAGTAGGAATGAAGGCAATTTTATTTTTAAAAATTAATTCTGTGAGACACTATTCTGGCCATAGTCAATAAGGGATTTGTTTTGCTTGAATATGCATATTTGCTACAAAGGTTTTTTTCTTTTTTTCTTTTTCCCAGCAGAGGAAGAAAAAAATAATAGGAATAATGCAAGGTGAGGCTTGGCAGGGCAAGACCAGTGATAGGATGAGGGGACAAGGGATTTCAGAGAAGAGAACAGTGTATAGTTGAACTACGGCTCATCAAGGGGTGAAGTGGTGTATATCCTGTGCAGGGGTGATGGCCTGGAAAAGAACTGAGGGATGAGAAATCATAGTAAGGACAAAGAACAGGATTTAGGGTTGCAAGGCAAAGAGAGAGGCAGAATGATTAAGAAAATTTTAGAGTTCAAAACATAGAGGCAGAACACTTGTGAGTGATAGAAAGATCCAGGTTATTACTATCTTTGTATACATCTGTGGTAGGGTGGTGAAAATATGCCACAAAAGGTTTAGTTGAACAAAATACATATGCTTAGCCTACTAATTTTCATTATCTTAGATTAGCTGTCTTCAAGTGTTTGAAGGGCTGTCATGTGGAAGAAGGATTAAATTCCCTCTACTTGGCAGAATCAAGAAAATAATACACACAATGACAACAATAATAATAATAGCTAGCATTTATATAGCATTTTAAAGTTTGTCCATATGATTCTCACAACAACCCAGAAAATTGTGCTATCATTATCCCCATTTTACAGATGATGAAACAGAGCCACAAAGAAATTAGGTGACTTGCCCAGGGTAATATACTTAATAAGTGTCTGAGATAGGATTCATACTCAGGTTTTCCTCATTTCAAGTACTACTTTCCATGCTTGCTGCCTCAACAATGTAAATGAAAAGAACCCCTACAAGATGATCGAAAATGCATATTGCAAAATTGCAAGGAATAAGTTTGACTCCAAAGAAGAGATATGAGAAAACATTTTCCTTTATTCCTTTGTAGAGGGGGTGAGTCCTTGTGTGTATAATATTTCATATATTGTCAGTTTTTTTTGATATACTGATTGGTTTTGTGGATTTCTTTTCTCTTTTTTCTTTTCTTTCTTTTTTTTTTTTAAAGTTACTTGCTATAAGGAATGGCTTTCTGGGAGGGGAGGGAGATGGAATACAAGGGGAAATTTAAATGATTAAAAAAAACAGAAGATATCAACAAAAATTTATTTTAAAAAATTCATTCTGTGAGACACAATTCTGGCCATGGTCAATATGAGATTTGTTTTGCTCAAATATGCGTATTTGTTACAAAGGTTTTTCTTCCCCTTTTTTCTTTTTCTCAGCACAGGAAGAAAAAATAAAATGCTTGCTGATTGGGAAAAAAAATAAGTTAAAATTAATTCTCCTTGACCTCACAGGGCAAAAGTAGGAGCAGTAAATAGAAGTTGATAGGAAAACTTCTTAATATTAGAGCTATCCAGAAGTGAAACAGAATTTTTTGGGAAACAGAGTTCCTTCTTGCTAGGTACCTTCCAGTGAACACTGGATTATCACTTGCTGGAGAAGACATGGAGGGAATTCCTGTTTAAGTTTAGTTTGGACCAGATGACTTCAGAAGTCCCTTCCAAGATTTTGGAAGTAAAAAAACTGCCCCAATCCACAATACACATATTATTTTAGATGTTTTCTAATGGAAGTCTCATAAAACCAAAAATATAAAAAATTATACCGAGATCTTTATATGGATCAACTGATGAATTAAACAGGCTTTTGTTGAGAAATAAAAGCTTCTCAAAATTTTAAGCTATATCAGTGACATCTTCTCAACAGTACAAAGGCATGACTATGACAAAGGGATCTCTGTTTGCTAATAATTGACATAATACAATTACCCATTTCATAAACCACAGACTGTGTGAGAAATAACTTTGACCAAAGGATTAGCTTCATAAATAACTTTTTTATATGCATCTAAATAATGTGACAAAAAGAGAAAGGCAAAACCCTAAAATGATCTTTTATATTTGCCTAGGCAGTAACAGCTAAAAATAAACTACTTCTTAGTTTGGGCTATTAGCAGTACAATTTAGAGGGATTAGCTTTATTTTCATCCTTAGGATGGAAGCAACATTTTATAATGCCTTTATGATAAAAAGATGAAACAGTTGTGTGATTCTTATAACTACCTCACCAAAAATAAATTATTATTTTTTAATTTTTTGTAGATTCAACACATACAGTTTAATATCCTTACCTGAACTGTCCGTCCTGCATGGATATGCTCTTCGTGCAACCGGTCCCAGAGTCTGCATCGCTGATACTACACAAAGAAAAAAAATACCAAAAAAATGCAATTTTTCATCCTTAGGATTCAAGAAATTCCTTCAGGTTCTGAAATTTTCAGTAATAATGTCCTTCTTTAAGATGATTTTTTTTCTCTAGGGTATGGCTTTAGACCTTTGCTATAAGAGAACTATGCTTGGGCCTGAGATCCTATACGCTATTTCAGAAGCAAATTAAGTTATTTCTCCAATTTATTACAACTACTAGTAGTACTCTAGGGACAGTACACATTTCTCGAGAAGCAGAGAAGGGAAGTGGAAGCTACAGGCCACAATTGAGATCTACAGGCCTTGCTTGAGATCTGTGTGAGCTTTGAGGAAGGGAGATAGAGCAAAGGAGTTAACTTGGAGATGACAAGATCACAAATTCAGAGCTAAAAGAAACCTTAAACTCATCTAATCCCACACCCTCACTTTGCAGATGAGAAAACTAAGGTGCTCAGAGATACAGGTAAAGTTACAAAACAAACTAGTGAAGTGTAACTGTCCTGAATGAAGTCTTTGTCAATCCCACTTGATTCTCATGCTTTTTCTCTGTTGATTTTTTCAATGCATCCAATATTTAGCATGTTTGTACATAGTTGATTATATGTCATTTCCCCAAATGGACTGTGAGCTCCTCGAGTGCTAAGACTATCTTATACCTTTCTTTGTATCTCCAATGCTTAGTAGCACAGTGCCCAGTACTACACTAAGTGAGCTTTTAATAAATGTTTATAGCCTGACTACCAGTCAGTCAAGGTATTGTTCCACTGTGATTAAGTAAGTTCTTCAACAGTCTTTCTGTGACACATACATAAGACATAAACTGCTGCACAATGGAGAAAAACCATACACTATTAGTGAGCTGCAGGAATCATTTATCTGTTCTCATCGTTAAGAGTCTAGACACAGGAAGTTACCAACTTACAAAGGTTTTGTGTTCCAAAAGTTCAAGTTTAGAACTTAGAATAATTTTTCCCCAAGAAAAAAATTCTGAATGATGCTTAGGTTCCAGGTTAGTCCACAAAAGCTTATTTAATCCACAATGTTGCTGAAATAGCACATATTTACAATGGAAATAGCAAACATCATTGTAATATTAGTAAATGAACAAAACAAAAAAATAAATTAAGTGGAACAAGAAACAATGTCGGTACTTGCTCCTGAAATGATGGAGAAAGTCAGGAAATCATGTAGAACTTGTCCAATATAGAGTTATGCTGCCAAAATTCATCTGGGCCTTATTAGTCAGGGGCCTTTTTCATAACAGGTACAGATTCACTATCTAATGCATCTCGGTGCCAATATCAAGCCCCAGCAACTACCTCTAACAAGTACTTTTTTGTAGAGTTTATGTACTTTATTTTGTTTTAATTTTTTTATTCTAAGTTCAAACACCAAAAAAGTACATTTTGCATATTCACAGTCAGAAATACAAAAAGGATTGTATATAGGAAATTGTCCATCTCTATTTCACACTGCTTATATTATTTTTTTTGAAGTACACAGGAAATTCCATACACTACTTTCAAAACTGTCCCCCTTCTACTCTGATCAATACAATGATCCAAGACAATTCCAAAGGACCCATGATGAAAAATGCTGTGCACCCCCAGAGAGAGAACTGATGAACTCTGAGTGTAAAGTGAAGTGTACTTTTTTTTACTTTATTTTTCTTTATTTTTTAACATGGCTAACATGGAAATATGTTTTACATGATTTCATATGTATAACTGATATATTGCTCTCCTTCTCAGTGGATGGGGGAGGGGTTGGAAGGAGACAGAATTTGGAACTCAAAATTTAAAAGGTTAAAAATAAGTATTTTTTAAAAGATTTAAAAGATTAAAAAAAAGAAAACAGAACTTTATTCTGTTCTCCTCTGTGCATTTTTAAGTGTTCCAATGGCCCACTTTTTGGAAGGCAGCACTATTGCTAAGCCCTCTTACCCCTTACTTCCCCAACTGATTGAGAAAGGGAAAAAAAACAAAAACTTATACAAATAACATAATCAAGAAAGTCTAGTTCTTGAGTTAACGTATTTCTATATTAAATTGTGTGTTTGTACATACGTGTACATATATATGTATGTTTAAATGTTTTAAGTAAAAATGAGGTTCACTTGATACTTGATACTCCAAATCTTCCTCCATGTTTTATACACTCTCTTTTTGGATAGCTCTGGTTACTAGAAAGTTTTTTCTTACATTAAACCAAATTGTGCCTCCCTTCCAACAATCAGTCTCAGTTCTCCTTTTCTTTCTGTAGCAATCCCTCTCCTCCTGTGTGTGTCTGTGCTGCATGCACATGTGTGTGTGTATGTATGTGATATACATATATAATGTCTAATGTATATATGTCATATATATATGTGTGTATGTATATCATGTCTAATCTCTTTTTTACCTGTTAGCTCTTCAAATATCCAAAGATAGCATTTTGCCATTTTGTTGTTTACACTTTCTTTTTCGGTCAAACCTAAGTTCATTCTGGGCTTCAGGCCTCCTTGACCTTATTCTTATAGGCTATACTAGTTTGTTTGTTTTTAAATTTTTATTGTTGGTTATATGTACCTGCTTCCATCTTTTGAACATGTCCTTTTAAAATCCAAGCTTATCATAGATCTCCCACTGCAACAACATGGGTCTTTTAAGAATATCTCCTTTTCTTACTGAGACAATATTTTTATTGTGTCGTCAGAATTTCACTTGAAAACCTACCATTTTCCTCAATCATCTTTCTTTTTGGCATCTCAGCCTATGATATTATACCTATCTTTTCTCTGAACTGTCTGAAATCAGCTTGTCTAAAGTATGCCTATTTATTCATTCTCCTCCTCAGCTATTACTAACTAAAACATGGCACAGTCATATTTCTCTAAGGCTCCAACTGTTTCCACTTCACCAACCTATTCTTTCTTTACTGTTGGTTAAAATTAGGTCCAAACAGATCCCCTTATTCTTTCTTTTACTTTTTGAAAGACAAAATTGTCTGCTGAAAAGAAATTATCTCATAAATTCTTGCCTGGATAAGTTAATTTTAATATACATTATGGTATGTAATATAAGCTAATGGTGATGATCCTATGACAGAGAGCTCCAGGTGTTCACAGTACATTGCTTTCACTGTTTTCTACAGATATAGGGTGATTTAATTAAAGCTTTCCTCCAATTTATTCTGTATTTTTTTTTAGAATAAAATCAGGTGGCTGATGTTCAATATAATAAATATTTTATCTTTCAACACTTGGCTTTCTCCAACAATGTGTTCTTTTGAAAGTAAGTCATTGTCTGATTTCTAGGGTCCTCAATATTTTCTCTTTGCCCACAGTGAACTGTACTCTAGTTAAACTTCTTTATGCATATACGTATACATACACACACATATAAAACATACCTTTAAAATGTGCTGCTTAATTCTGTACAGATGGAAAGTCATAATCCATTAAATAATTAAACAATTATCTGAAGACCTATTATGTATAAGGCGCTGTATTAGATGAAGACCAGAAACCATCTCTGGAAAAAGACCAAATGACCAGGGACATGAAGTAAATTGCAGTCAAGTATTATATGCTAGCATTGAAACTAAGTGCTTACTTTGAAACTATACATATACAGTGCATATGCTATATTATTTGGAGACTTTCTGTAATTTCACAAATACTGGAACATAATAATAAAGCAAAGTAAACTTCCTACAAAAGACTGAAAGATTTAGCTCAAAAGGAATTGAAAGAATGAGGAACTGAGGGACTATAAGAGGGAAAGACATTAAGAAGGAAAATAGCATTAAATATAAGGGGAAAGAAAGGGAGAAAGGCTATCCTTCTTGTTCAGTCTGCTTTCCACAACACCTCCTGAGGTTTCTTTCCCTAGTCCTTTGCCTTACACCTAGTATTCTCCCCAATTACATTCCCCAAAATGAACCTCTCTTCATTCCTTCCTCTGAAGCAGCTGAGGTCCCCCTCCCCCGCTGCCAGAAAATATCTCCTGAATAGTTTATGACTTCTGTTCCCTACAACCCCTAGTTTGTCATTTGTGGGCAAATGTCTCCAAAAACTGAAGAGTTAATTTGTGGCATATATAGCATTATTTAGCAAACAACCGGAGGTGGGGGGGAGAAGAGAATGAGGGGAAAGGTAGAAAAGAGAGTCAAACACACATCAGCTGTGTACTAGGGAAGACAGAGATCCTTTATCTGCCTACGAAAGAAAATGATTTTAAGTCAAAATGATAGGGAAAGGGACATAACTATGGCTAGGCAATAACGCTACTGCCAGAGACACTGTAGTGAGGGCTGTATCAGGAAATACAAACACAGGCTCCAGAGTCCAAGGTCAAAAAGAGAAGTAGATCTCTTTTGACAGGGCAAGATGGGAGAAGTCAGAACAGGAGAAACCAATGCAAGCTATGGATATTACAGCCAGGTCAGAAAGTCAAATCAAGGTATAAGGTAACAGAATGCTTGGGAAGGTCTAGGCCAGAGGTGGGGAACCTGTGGCCTCAAGGCCACATGTGGCCTTCTAGGTCCTTGAGTGTAGCCTTTTGACTGAGTCTAAGTTTTACAGAACAAATCCTTTCATTAAGGGGATTTGTTCTGTGAAGTTTGCATTCTGTCAAAGGGCTACACTTGAGGCCCTAGAAGGCCACATGTGGCCTCGAGGCCACAGACAGATTCTCCACCCCTGGACTCTAGGCAATCTGTCTGAACAAGATTTGTTTTGTTTCTTCCTCTTCTTTTAAAGGGGTGGTATGCTTCTAGGCCACATGCAGCAGGAATTTTAGGGATCTTTACTTGGTCTGTATGGGGCCTGATGGCTCTACCTTTTTTCAGGTTTCTGCCTCAAGATCTCATCCTCCATTTCATCCCCACTTTCCTGCTGCTCAACCACTGGCCACCCAGTATAATCAATGTCCCACCTGATATCCCCTCCAATCATGAAGTTCCTTATCTACCCAGTCTCTGGCCAGTTTGGACTCCATGACATTACTACTATTGCCAGTTCCTTCATTTTGCTATCACTATCAATTATTCTCCCTCCATCCCCAAAGTCACCTCTAGGCAATATGTCTCAGACCTCTTTTTCTTCTCTAAAATGCTGCTTCAGAATGAAATGATGAGATTAAGATATCCTTTTGTAACAATGAAAATAAATTTATTAATTATCAACAATCAATTAAATTTATGTATTATCTACTACGTACCATGAACTATGCCAGGTGCTGGGGATAGAAAGACAAAAACAAAACATCCTATATATCCCTGGGGAGGAGAAATGCAATATTTGCACAGACAAATATATAAGACGAACACACAGAATAAATACAAAGCATTTTTTTTTTAGGCCATTGGGGTTAAGTGACTTGCCCAGGGTCACACAGGTAGTAAGTATGAAGTGTTTGGTCTGAGGCTAGATTTGAACTCAGGTCCTCCTGACTTGAAGGCCAGTGCTGTACCCACTGCACCATCTAGCTGCCCCAAAATACAAAGAATTTCTAGAGGATGGAGAGAGCACTGACAACTTGGGAAATCAGAAAAGGTCTCTTGTAGGAGGTAACAACTGATTTTAAATGTATATACAGTTTTATTTATCATCTTTCCTGAAGAAAAAGGGGTTGCTAACTATTAGACTCTCAAGTCTAAAAACTTGCTGAGACACAGAAAAAATTAAGCCTAGAGCTGAATTCAGACAACAAGATGGCTGTTCCTTACCACTGCAGTACAAGAAAATGTATAAACGTTATGTTTGGATAGGTTCTGTATTTTAATTACTAATAGTCTAATAAATCAATATGGACTAATAAAAAATCTACAGTCTATGTCCCTATATCCTTTCCTAAAGAAATACTCTATGAGTGACATATTTGCAGAGCAGAAAAACCAACAGACAAAATAAACCCCATTGTTAAATCAACAAGAGCCAGGTGTTTTAGCAAAGCATCTCATCTAATATTTCAAATTTAGTTAAAATCCACAATAAATATTAAGTAAACCTATGTAACTGTTTCCTCATGACAGAAAATGAAGGGGCTCACCTTCTCAATATTTATCTGATGTTTTCTCAACCTTTCCAGGTCTGTTGGGATTACCACTTTAATGAATTTCTGGATAGCTGGCTCAACACGGCGCAATTTCACTCTTTCTTCATCTTCAGACATCATAAAGTGGAAGTGTGTCACCACTTGCCCAAACTGCTTTCTCCACTTACATGGGAAAACCTAAAAATAAATATTTATTTAAGCACATTTGCTAATCAATTTCCATGACTTAATTTAAAAAAAAAAAACCAACCTACTTTATAATGCTCTAAATAAAGTATAAGGCATTTATTGAAAATGTAATACTGAATGTAAATAAAACTCAAAGTGAAAATCTACCCCTTAAGACTTCTGAGGAACAATATTTTGTACCAAACATAGAAAACAAAATGTTTCGCTTTCTGACAATAACAAGGCAATTATGTAACTATATGCTGAAAAATACTTTAGAACTTACATGTAGTTAAAAGTTTCCAAAAATGAAATTCCTGTTAAGATTTCTATAACAATTTTGTGGTGGTTCTCTTCATCTACAATGCAACTATTTGCATTAACATTCACTAACATTTCACTCACATTTATAAACAGATACTTTTCTAGCTTTCTCATGCAAAGTTGTACATGTTCTATAAATAGTATATAAACGTACAGACAAAATTTTATGTTATTAAACAAAGGTTATTATTCATTCATTAAACAAGTATTTATTAACTACTATATACATGCTAACCACTTAGTTCCTTCACCTATTCACATCCCATCACCTATTCACATCCCATTACCTACTCCTCTACCCCAGCCACACTCAATGAGGGTCATATCCTTGACCTTACCATCACCCACAAACATACCACCTACAAGTTCAAAAATTCTAGAATCTCCTTAATGACCATAATCTATTGGCTTTT
Source organism: Vombatus ursinus (assembly GCF_900497805.2). Classification (NCBI taxonomy): domain Eukaryota; kingdom Metazoa; phylum Chordata; class Mammalia; order Diprotodontia; family Vombatidae; genus Vombatus; species Vombatus ursinus. The sequence continues at coordinate 12,515,940 of NW_020954610.1, read as the reverse complement.
CACCTCTCCTTCTGCCTTCCCTTACTCTTTGTATATATCATGACATCTAATTCCTTGATCCCTCAGTTATTTCCCCAGTCACGACCCCCGCATTAGCCACTCTCTCCTCTTTTCCTCATTTTGACCAGTTCAAATCTACACTCTCCTCTTCCTTTGAGTCTCTAGATCCTTTACCATATTGCTGATCGCACTCTGCCAAGCCCGAGCCTGGATCATTCCTACCATTCACTGTTTTAACTTTTACAAATGCTGTCGAACTAAGGTGGAAAAAAACATGCAACCAGTACGATTCAGTCCATAACAAATTTATGTTACACAGTCTCACTTGGGTCCTCACTGCTGCTAAGCAATCCTACTATACTTCCCTCATCAACTCACTATCCCACTCTCCACAAAGGCTCTTCCAAAACTTTTCATCCCTATCAAACCTCCAATGGCTCCCCCTGTCCCCACCGTGTCAGCCAAGAATCTTGCCTCATATCTCACAAATAAAAATTGAGGGCATTTGCCATGAGCTCTCTCTTCTCCACTCTTCCTCATTTCGTATCACTCATATGCCTTCTGCCATTATTTGCTCCTTCTCACATAAAGAAGTGGCATTGTAACTTACCAAGGCTAACCCCTCTACCTGCAAAAGAGAACCCATTCCACCCTTTCTCCTCCAACACATTGCCCCCCTCTGTCATCCCCATACTTTCACTTATTTTCAATCTCTCCCTCTCTACTGGCTCCTTCACTACTTCCTACAAACATGCCCATGACTCCTCTATCCTGAAAAAACCCTCACTTGATCTTTCTATTGCCAATAACTATTGTTTTATATATCGTCTACCCTTTGTGGCTAAACTTGAAGAGGTTATCTACAACAGGTGCCTCCGCTTTCCTCTCACTCTCTTCTTTAAGTCCTTACAATTTGGCTACTGACCTCATCATTTCACCAACATTTTTTTCCCTCTCCAAAGTTGGCAATGGTCTCTTAATCGCCAAAAGCAACAACAACCCAAACAAACCCAACCAATGGCTTTTTCTCAATCCTCATTCTCCTTGACCTCTCTTCAGCTTTTGACACTACTAATTATCCTTTTCTCTTTGATGATATTTTCTCTCTAGGTTTTCAGTCACCACTCTCTCCTGGCTCACCTCCTACCTCTCTGACTGCTTCTTCTCAGTCTCTTCTGCTAGATCATCATCCACATGTGTCAAGTCATGTCCTCTAACTGTAGGTGTTCCTCAGAGCTCTGTCCTGGGCCCTCATCATCTTCTCCTTCTATACTACTTAACTTGGTGATTTCATTAGCTCCTATGGTTTGAATTATCATCTCTGCTGATGATTCGCAAATATACCTATCCTGCCCTAACGTTTTTTATCTCTAGTGTCACATCTTGAACTGCCTTTTAGACATCTCAAACTGGATATCCAGTAAACATCTTAAATTCAACATATTCAAAACTGAATATATTATCATCCCCCCCCAAACCCTTCCTATTACTATCGAGGGCAATGCCATCTTCCCAGTTTCCCAGGCTCACAATCTAGGTATTTGCCTTGACTCATCACTATCTCTCAAGCCCCATCTTCCCCTCCCCATCTAATCTGCTGCCAAAGCCTATCACTATTCACTTTTGTAACATCTCTTAAATACACTCCTCTTTTCTGAAGCTGCCACCACTGTAGCCAGACCCTTATCACCTTGCACCTTAACTATTTCAAGAGCTTGTTAGTGTGTCTGCCTGCCTCAAGTCTTTCTGGATGCCAATCCATCCTCCATTCAGCCACTAAAGTGATTTTCCTCAAGTTCAGGTCTGAACACATCACCCCCTTACTCAATAAATTCCAGTGGCTCCACACTACACCTTACTTCCTGCCATTTATCCTTCAATCCATTGACACCAGCCTCCTGGCTGTTCCACAAACAAGACACTCCACCTCTTAGCTCCAGGCATTCTTTCTGGCTGTCCCCCATTCCTGGAATGTTCTACCTTCTTACCTCTGTTGATTGGCTTCCCTGGCTCCCTTTAAGACCCAACTTAAAGTCCCATCTTCTATAGGAAGCCTTTCCCATCCCCTCTTAATTTTAATGCCTTCCCTCTTCTAATTATTTCCTAATTATCCTGTATATAGCTTGCTTGTACATATTTGGTTTTTGTTGGTTGTCTTCTGCATTAAATCAAGAGTTCCTTGAAGGCAAGGACTGTCTTCTTCCTCTTTTCGTATCTCCCGCACTTAGTAGAATACTGTAAGCCTTAGTAAATGCTTACTAAATTATTGACTAGCTACTATGCTTAAACACTTCAAAGATCTGTGACTTCATCGATATGAGTATGACCTTCACTGATTCAGAATGTAATCCTTCTGTGATGTGGTAATTGGTCTTTGACAATCAGAATCATAGATTTAAAGCTGAAAAGGATCACAGAGGACACAGAAAAGTTGAGGTCCATGTAAGTGATATAACTTGTCCAGTTTCAAAAAGCAATGTCAGACAAGACTTGAACTCATATCTTTCTGACTCAAGGTCATATTTTCTGTCCAGCTTTGTTTTAATTGTGGTTGAAAATCTTGTCATCCTATAGTTAGACTAATGATGAATCTCTATAAAAACTGTATCTAAGTAGTGGGGTTTAGCTTCCAGGTGCTCTCTTAGTTAATATCTAGGTCAGGCCTGAACAACCCGAGGCCTTTGGGACCCTTACAGCCCTTGGGCCACTTGTGCTGCCAAAGGATTTCAGGTAGCCTGTGAAAAATGTACAGGAAAACATCCTTTGCATGTGGAGGAAATCCTTTGGCGTGCTGCCACATGAGTGGCCTGCAGTGGTTATGCAGGCCTGATCTAGATGATCCCAAACTCACCATATTTGGAGCATGGCAGGGTTAGTAAAATATGGGAATTTGTGGGTGCAAAGTTTATTAAATAACTCCTCCCCATTTCTCTAGATAACTGTCATGTAGAAGAGGGATTTGATTTGTTCTACTTGGGCCTAGTGAGCAAAGTAGGACCAATGGGTAGAAATTGCAAAGAGACAAATTTTAGGTTTGATAAGAAAAAAATTCCTAACAATTAGAGCTATCCAAAAGTATAATTTGTTGGCTCAGGAGGTTATGATTCCTCCTTCTCTAGCAATCCTTAACCAAAGGCTAGATGCCTATTTGTTCAGTACACTGTAGAGTGGACTCCTAAGTACCAGTTAGACTAAGACCTCCAGGATTCCTTCTAACTCTGAGACTGTACTTTAAGACTCAATGAATTTAGAAAGCCTGAAGCCAGATCTCCAGTCCATCATTAGGGCTACACTTTGAAGCCTGACAATATATGCTACAGCATGCACCGTGCTGGAACTGACATTGAGAACCCAGAATCTTCTGTATAGCCCAATAAAGCACTGAGGGACTTTATCAAAGGACCACTACGTTTTGCACATAAAAATGAGTCCTAAGGCAGCAAGTCAAATGCCTGTTTGGAAAATTAGAGATACAGTCATCAAGAAAGTGCTAAGACATCAAGTTGACAGCTTGAAAAACTGAAGGTGTAGCAATCAAAAAGAATTACTATTACAATGTCTAAACAATCATTGTTCTAGGTGCTATGGGAGAACACTGAGAAGTTTTAAGACCTGCTGGTTACAATCTTGCTGAGGAAATAGGCTGAAGTCTTATTACAACAACTTCATGTTGTTTAGTATCAACTAGGCTCTGATTGCTGCTGGGAAATTCATTCATTAATCTTTAGATGTTTCCTTATCATATTCCCCACAAAAGCTGCAATGAAACCCCATCCTTACATTTAGTTGCAAAATAATTATTAATCCTTTTTTAAGGCTAACTTCTCCATCTAATTTCCATCTTTTTCTGAATGCTTAGTAACTCATTTCATTAAAGAGGAAACCAATACCTAGTAGAGGTGAAATCACTTGCTCATAGTGACACAAGTAATAAAGTAGTAAAGGTGGGATTTGAACTCGAGTCTTCTGGCTCTAAAATCATTGTTCTTTCCACAACATCTTGCGGACCCTTTGCTCCCACATTTATTCCTTCTTTCTCTAAACTCTAAAATTTCTTTGGTGGCTCATCCCTTTTCCTTAAGACATGCACAGTATTATACACAGATTTGAATCCTGGCTTAGCTACTGACTCCCTGTGCAGCCCTGAACATATCACTTTACCAGTACAGGCCTGTCTCCTTGTATGTAAAATGAAGGTGTGGACTAAGTGATCTCTAAGATTTTTTCCAACTCTAAACTCTCTTATCCTACGAGGTTCCCTCCCACCTTATAAAAACCTACTTGACCCTGTTAATCCCTCTAGCTTTCATTCTATTTTGCTCTTTCCTTTTACTGACAATCTTTTTTTTTTTTTTTAACTAGGCAATGGGGTTAAGTGACTTGCCCAGGGTCTCATTGCTAGTAAGAGTCAAGTGTCTGAGGCTGGACTTGAACTCAGGTCCTCCTGACTCCAGGGCTGGTGCTCTATCCACTGCACCATCTAGCTGCCCCTGACAGTCTTTTAAAAAGAATGGTTTCTACCTGATGATTAGCCACATAACTGTCAAAGTGATATTCTTAAAGCACAGGTTTGATCACATAGTTCCCCTTTACCAGCGACTCCCTGTTACCTCTAAGGGCAAATTCAAATTCCTCTGTTTGGCATTTAAAATCCTACACTACTTGGCCTCAACTTGTCTTCCTAAGCTTCTTTCACATCCTAAGACAACTAAGCTTACTCCCCTATATGTGTTCTACAGTTCAGTTAAATTGGCCTTCTCGCTATTCCTCTCAGGAAGATATTCTAACTCCTATCTCCATACCTTTGTACAGGCTGTCCCCCTTTCCTGGAATACATCTCTTCATTATCTCTACCTCCCAAAATCTGGTGTTTCCCACAGAACTCAGCTCAACTATTATCAACATTAGGCTTTTCTTAACCCTCTCCAGCTGCTAGTGCTTCTTCCACTGAATTATTTTTTATTTCTATTCATATATGTATACAGTATGTTGTTTATCCCGAGAAGACATAAGCTCCTTGATTGCAGGGACTATTTTTTGTCATTCCTTATAGCTCAATAATATTTCATTACTTTTATATACTATAATTTCTTTAGCTATTCCCCCAAATTCTCCTGCCCAAAATATAGGGGAAATGAGGGATGGATCAGACTGTGATTACACTGCAATGGTGAGACAGGAGTGGACCAAGTTGGTATTCTGGATGTATTTTCCCATAGAAATAGTTATAAAGTGGTCAAGTTCAAGAGTACTTAGTATAGTTAAGAAGTTTCACCTACATCTTTAATCATTCCATCCTAAGACAACTTTAGGTAAAACAATACTGCAGTGGGCAGTTAGCTTCCTATCAACAACATGATAAATGGGAGACACATTCTTAGCTGGTGAAAATTTGGGCCAGTTTAAAATAGGTGAAAAAGCTAACTCTTATTGTTCAGTTGCTCCAGTCATGTTCAACTCTTCACGACCCCAACTGGGGTTTTCTTGGCAAAGATACTAAAGTAGTTTTCCATATCCTTCTCCAGCTCATTTTACAGATGAGGAAACTGAGGCAAACAGGGTTAAGTGACTTGCCCAGGGTCACACAGCTAGTACATACCTGAGGTTGGATTTGAACTCAGGTCTTTCTGACTCCAGGCCTGGTGCTCTATCCACTACCTCACCTAGCTGCCCCTACTGGCTCTGTCACCTGGAAGTTCACTTTTAATAGTGGGGATATGTAAATAACTGTTGTACATAAAATGTTAGACAAAACAGATAGAAGATAATTTCAGGAGAAAGACACTGGAAGGGAGAGCAGGTGAAAGGCAAGAAGGGCCCTGGAAAAGCCAGATCAGTTATTTAAACTGACACCTGCACAATATTTTAAGAATTGTAAAGTATTTTATATGCATCATTATCTTATTTTAGCTTCCCAATAGACCTGACAGATACTACAGGTATTATTCTCTGTCTTTTGGATAAGGAAACTAATTCACTAAAGGTGAAACTAGATCTCTCCAGGTACAGAGACTGTCTTTACAAAGATTTTGTCTTATACTTCTTTGTACATCCCAGCTAAAGATATGAAGGCCTGAGGTAGGGGGAATTCAGAATTGATGTCATTATTTCCATATCATTGCCTTTCCTCATCTGACCTTCACATTACTAAAGACTGAAATACATGCTGTCTTTCATTTAAAGTAAAATTTTACATTGGTATTGTTTATTTGTACATTATCTTCCTTTGTAAAAGAATATAAGCTTCTTGTAAAATAATCTTGAGATTATTTTCTCTTTTTTGAGTCTTTGTATCCTAACAAGCGCAGTGCCTGGCAAATGGTACTTGCTTAATACTCATGGACTTCTAATGTCTGAATATATCCTTTCCCTGCTCTTCTATCAAGCCATTCCTTGTAATAAAGAATAAAAAAAGAGGTAAAGAAGTATTTCGGCAAAACTAATACATTAACGAAATCTAATTGTCTATGCAATGTTCCACATCCAAAGTTCCCTACTTCTACCAAAAAGAGAGCTAATGGTCTTCTACTTCTTTTCAATTTGACTCTACGCAAATACTAAAGTATTATAATAATATACAAGAAAAAATTTAAAGTAACATAAGTGATTTTTATAAACATATCAGAACTAATACATCCAAATGAGTCTGTTCCAATAAAGCAACCACTTAGGAGGCTTTATTACAATGACACTACTACATAAATACTTTTATTATTTCCTTCAAAGTGTGTCATAGATATAACCAACAAGATGGAAGACTAGACTTTTTTTCCCCAGTCCTAATGAAATCTCAAAACTCCTCGATACAAGAATTATGAGCAAGAAGTAAGGAATTATTGATGGCTCCTCAAGCCAAGATACTAAGAAATCTAACAAGGTAACAATCCAATAAATTAATCCCTCATCTAATCCCTCACCCTAACTCACTCATTCAGCATCCTTTACCCCACCAGCCCCTATTATGCTCTGGCAGGGCAGCACAAACCATCCTACCAGCTTATGTTCTTGGGATCCACTCAGCAATTTCCTTGATGCTGCTATAGTCTCTGACAATGTATTCTATCTCTACTTTCACTCCATCCATCTGATGGCAGTAAGCAACAGACTTCAACTCTGTCCACCCCCTTGTGGAGGGCGGCCGGTAGATGAGTGGGTACAGGCAAACAAGCTGCTCCTGAGGCTGGTGTCAAATGTAAGTCAGGCTATTACAGGCCCAAAGAAAAAGGGACTGGAAAAAAAAAAAGGGGACTGACATCCAGCTGGGGTCAGTTCTGTCCCCAAAGAAATCACTTCAGGGTAGAGGCTGAAGCTGTTGAAGAGTGAATTTCCCAACCCTGGAGGACACTGAAATAACTTTGAAGTACAGCCACCAAGGGATTCTTCATCAAAGAGGGAGTCAGGAAGTAAGTGATAGATAAGGAAGGGAAAAAATGAAATTACCAAAAATCTGAGAATGAAGAAATTTTGGTCAAAAACCTAGAGCACAAACTGATAATTCAACAGGGGCCATATTCAAACAGAAGGGAAGATGGCCACCAAGACATCTAAATGAGTTCAAATATCTCTAAATAAATATTGTAAAAGAAAAGAAACTGAACTAACACCTAATGAAGCAAAAGAGCCTATGGATTCCAAAAAGAGCATGGAACCAAATTGAGATGTTCCCAAATTGTTCAAGAGAGAAACAAGAGGGGCAGCTAGGTGGCGCAGTGGATAGAGTACCGGGCCCCAAAGTCAGGAGGACCTGAGTTCAAATCCAAATCCGGCCTCAGACCAAACACTTGACACTTACTAGCTGTGTGACCTTGGGTAAGTCACTTAACCCCAACTGCCTTAAAAAAAAAAAAGAGAGAAACAAGAATCTTGAAGGCAGGTATTAAAAGGGAATAAATAGCAGAATTTATGACCTACAAAGCAAAACAGAATAACTTGAATCTAAGAAGCAAAATAGAGAACAAATGATTAAGAACATAAATATAATGAAATGAAGGTCAATCTGAGAGAAGCAAAATGCAATGACCTCTATCTCTATGCAAGCAAAACACACTGATCTTTTTAAAATTATTTTTAATTTTTTTAATTTATTTTAGTTTTCAACATTCATTTCCACAAGATTTTGAGTTCCAAATTTTCTTCCCATCTCACCCCTCCCCCCACCTCAAGACCAGCGTGCATTCTAAGTACCCCTTCCCCTAATCTGCCCTCTCTTCTGTCACTCCCCCCCTTCTTTTATCCCCTTCCTGTTCTATTTTCCTATAGGGCAGGACAGATTTCTATACCCCACTGCCTGTATATCTTATTTCCCAGTTTCATGTAAAAACAATTTTTAACATTTGTTTTTAAAGCTTTGGGTTCCAAATTCTCTCCCTTCCTCCCTCCCCACCCACCCTCGTTGAGATGGCAAACAACTGGATACAGGTTATACACGTGTAGTCATGTAAAACATTTCCATAGTAGTCATGTTGAAAACACACTGATCTTGAAGATAGGCTGCAGAGACAATCTAAGAATCAGAGTTCTTCTAGAAGAATATAAGTCAAAAACCAGAAAACCATAATGCATGAAGCAATACAAAGACAAGTGCCCAAAACTTGTGGGCACTTAAGAATACAGAAAACAGTTGTAAAGAATCCACAGATCATCTCTAAGAAAAAATCCTATACTACAAATTCTAAGACATAGTGGTTATATTTAACAATTTTAATATCAATCTAAACTTCTATTAAGCATCTATTATATGCCAGCCTCTATGCTAAGCAATAGGGATACAAAAAGGCAGAAGAGTGTCCCTACCCTTAAGGACCTTAAAATCCAATGAGTGAGATTAACAAACAAATATATACAAAATAAGATATACACAGGACAAATAGAAAATATTTAACAGAGAGAAGGCATTGGAACTAAGAGCGGTTGGGACAGGCTTCCTGTAAAAGAAAGGTTTTTACTGGGAACTTAAAGAAAGCCAAGAAGGGTCAGTTGACAGAGCTGTTCCAGGCATGAACAGTTAGAGAAAATGCCTAGAGCTGGGAAATGGAAGGTCTTGTTCATAGAACAGCCAGGAGGCCCGAGTCACTGGATCCAAGGGTACTTGTCAGGGAGCAGTTAAGTTTAAAAAGTCTAGGAAGGTAGAAAGCGGCTAGATTATGAAGGGTTTTGAATGCTAAACACAGGAAACATTAGAGGAAAAAAGTGAGGGTGAAATTAAATACTGCCTTGCCCACTGTCACAAAAATAATGGGTAGAAGTGGGATTTAGACCCAAGTCCTCTAACTAGGGAGTCTCTGTGCTCTCTCCCCTGTACAATGTGCTGATGCCAATGAAAACTCCTTCGTAGTTCTATATTTCACCAAATATCAACATCCCACAGAATCCCAACTCTCCTTTACAACTGTCACATCCCCATCGCCGTCCTTTACCACATTTCTCCGTTACAGGCAGTCTACCAGATTTCCTATCAGAGGCGTATTTTTAGGGCTGATTTCCCACCCAGGTCTTTTTCAGTCATCTCCAGGGAGGCCACACGAAGCCACCACATCATGGTCTTCCCTCAGGGGACACACGCATAGAGTCTCCTGTCACTTATCTTTTCCCTTTCTCTCTGAGAGAGTTCCATTGACTTCACTAGTGACAGGGCACATGGATTTCACCACCCACGCACCCAGTGCTTGTCCCCAACAATTCCCCACACGTGTCACTCCATTACGTCACAGGGAAAGGGAAAGAAGGATGTCTATCTCGAGACACTCCACTACGTCACAAGCTCAACCGCCCCGCCCCCGAGGCGGGGGGGGGCGCGTCAAAACCACTTCCGGTGCCTTTTGTCAAGCCTCTACAAAGCTCCCTCAAGATAGAAACCGAAATCCTAAAATTAGTTACTTCTTTAGCTCAGTCCCCGCCGGGGGGAGGGGGCATTGGTCCTAGCAGGGAAGGCCGAAGTCAGCCACCCCGCCCCTGCTCAGCCAAGTCCTCGGGCCAGATCTCTTCCTGCTCCTCCCCTCTGCGCGCACCTAACGGCCCCGCGGCCCGCGCGCGCGGGTCCCTTGACAACCCCCCTCCCAGCGTTCCCCTTACCTCGCCCTCGGACGCTTGCGGGGACTGGGGCCTCCCCCGCGTCCCGCCCCCCTCCCCGCCCCAGCCGGAAGAGGCTGCGAGCGAGGTAGCGCAGGCGCGGTGGTGGCGTGGGGGAGGGAAGCCTGGGGCGGCTGACTGACCTTGCTCGCTTTAGAGCTCGCCAGCCAGGCGGGGGCTGGGGGGAGGAGGGCGGGGTGGGCGTGGCGCGCTCGTGCACACTCGTTTCCACCGGCCCGGCGCCGAGTGTGCGCGTGTGTGACCCAGCGGACGCCGCCACACCCCGGTTCTGACAGGGGGCTTTGACCGCCTTCCCAAGTGACGTAAGTAAGGCCGAGTGTTTGGCCTTGGGCTCATTAAAAGCCGCGCGCGCGAAAGCGTGTGGATGATCAAAACCAAGTCTGAAGGCCGAAGGAGCCGAAGCTGCCGGTCCTGAAATACGAGGCCCACCCCTCGGGTAAACACGCTGACACACCCACACACCCACACAAGGCTTGTGCTCTTTGCCACGCCCTCAGCCCCTCCCACCCCGGAGGCGCGGAGCTTCTAAGTCTCCAGGTTTGGGTTTTTTCCCTTTTTCTTTGGACACTTTGGAGCTGCGGTGACTTAAACTTCGAGGAACCCTGGAGCTCATGAAAGTTTCCCAGGCCATAGAAAACTTTTTTTTTTGTGGGGGTGGGGGCTAAATCGGAAAAACAAGGAGTTAGAGAGCTTAAGAGTTAAGAGTCCCAATAGACATAGTACATAGATTTTTAGGTACCTCGAGTCATTTGAATATATAATAAATAATACACCAATTAAAAGATTTTTTTCTTAAATTTTTTCATCCAGGAGACTTCTCCCTTCCCCCCTTTTTCTCCTAATAGAACTACACAAGAAAAAAAAAATTTAACCACGAAGAAAAAGAATTATTCCAGAGATGGAGAAATGCAAAATGTACCACCCACCCTGCCTTTCCACTCTATCTGTAATAGAGATACTATGAAACTGATATAGCAAATTTGTGGGGATGCACATTTCTGCCACTGGGGTTTTTTAATTTTATTTAAGTATTTCCCGATTACATGTACAAACATTTTAACTTTGATCTTTAAAAATTGAGTTCCAAATTCTCTCCCTCCCACCCCTCTCCCGCACCCCTTGAAAAGGCAAGCAACATAATATCATTAATACATGTGAAGTCATGTAAAAAGTATCTCTGTATTAGCCATGTTGCAAAAGAAAACACAAGCAAGAAAAAGTGGAAAAAGTATGCTTCGATATGCACTCAGTTCATCAGTTCTTGACAATATTGTTCTTACAATTTGGATAATGTTTTTCTTTAGGAATTGTAGATAAAATTTAATTTAGATTTGAACACAGTGGAACTTCTGATTTCAATCAAGAAAGCCATCATTTGAGCACCTAATATATGTCAAAACACTTTGGTAGATAAAAGTGAAAGAAAGTCTCTGCCTTTTAGGGGTTTACAATCTAGTGAGAGGCAACAATCTGTATTTATATGGGATTATTAAAGGAAACATCTTCACAGCCTGGTCACTTCTTACCCTTCTGTTATTAAATTTTTCTTCTCTCCAGGCACTATGATCCAACTGCTACAGCAGTGACTTGTTTCTTTCACAAAACACTCCATTTCCCAACTCTGGTCTTTCCCTGGCTGGCCCCCTTAGCAAGACTACAATGCTCTGCTTTCTTACCTCTGGCCTGGCTGGTTCCCTTCAAAGCTTAGCTCAATTTCCACCTTCTCCAGCTGGCCTTTTCCCATTCAGTGTCTTCCCCTCAACCTCCACTTAATGATTTCTCTCTGAGATCACTTTCCATGTTGTCTCCCAAAACCCCAACCTGCACCACTCTCCTTTGAAAGGCAGGGGCAATGTCTTTACCTTTCTACAATTCCCTAGCACTTAGCCCAGTGCCTGACATAGAATATTTTGATAAATGTTTGTTGAATGACTTGGGGGAAGGGATGGAAAGGCTTCCTGTGATGTTTGAATTGAATCTTGTGAAAAAATCTGGGAATTTTCAGACAGAGCTGAGGAAGGAGTGCATTCTAGGCTTAGGGGACAGCTAGGGTAAAAACATAATTTTGTGCGGGGCATTAACTGTGCTAAGTAGGCATTAGGAAACTAATGACAAAAGCAAAATTGTTCTGTCCTCAGAGAATTTAGGTTCTTTTAGGGAAGAGGACATGTGCAGGGAGCATTTTCAATGAAGTGATGAGGTCAGAAGCCTGATTGCAAAGACTTGAGAAAAAAAGTGAGGGGAGAAGTGGATGCAAAGAGAGTATAAACGACTTTTTCCTGGAGTTTGGCTGAGAAATGTTAGAGAAATATAGGATGATAGATTGAGTTGGAGAGATGATAGAACCTAGAAAGAGTTTTTTGAGAAAGCATGTTTTTAGGAAACAGGGAGTTTGGAGATTAAGGTAAAGAGAGGTTGACTGTCAATATAATTTGCTGGAGAAGATGAGAGGTGATGGGATGAAAGGTGCATATGAAGGGGTTAGCTTTGATGGAGAGAAGAGCTACCTCTAGAATTTGGAGTAAAAGAGAGACTAGGACCTCAGGAGTAGGGAACCTGCAGCCTCAAGGCCACATGTGGCCCTATAGGTCCTTAAGTACAGCCCTTTGACTGAATCCAAACCTCACAGAACAAATCCCCTTAATAAAAAGATTTGTTCTGTAAAACTTGGACTCAGTCAAAAGGCCAAACCCAAGGACCAAGAAGGCCCTGTGTGGCCTTAAGGCTGAAGGTTCCCCACCCTGGACTAGGTGATGATGTCAAGGGTGTCTGAGCTGTAGAGAAGGTAAGAAGAGGGAGCTCATGGCAAATGGCTTCACTTTTTTTTCCCCCAGTAAAATACAAAAAAAAAAAAATGCCTCAGCTGTGAAACTGGGCAGCAGAGGTTAGTGTAGGAGGTTTGAGGACAGAAGTAAAAGCTTGGAACAGCAGCTCTGAGAAGTGGATTAGGGAATCAATGAGAGATGGTTTAAAGATTTGCTTTAAAGATCTGCACTGAGGATCCCATTGAAATTAGGTAGAAAATCCAGTCAGCAGAGTTGCAGGACTTTTTACTGCTTCTTTCAGCAACACATGAATGGGAATCAGGAGGCAGATGGACCGCTTCTTGGTTGGATTTTCGAAAGGCATTATTGGCAATAAGACAGGAGAGCGCAATTAGGGTTCTAAATTGCTCTCCAGAATGGTTGGATTAGTTCACAACTCCACCAGCAGTGCATTAGTGTTCCAGTTATGCCACATCCCCTCCAACATTTTCCTTTTTTATCATATTAGCCACTCTGATACGTGAGAGGTGGTCCCTCAGAATTGTTTTAATTTGCATTTCTCTGATCAATAGAGAGCACAAATAATGTTGATATGTGGTTTTCCTTATGTATGATTCAATGGCCTCTGTTTCTATTTGAGTTTGACACCACTACACTAGGCGATTCTCTAAGACTATAAACTGCAAAGAAGGTGCCAACCTATAAGGGAAGAAATACTTTGTTCACCTTGGGGTTCCCTATATCAATGAAATCACAGATCCATTTCCAATCCCTATATATTAACATGTAGGCAAAATACCCTGGCATAATGGATAGAGTGCTGGATTTGGAATCAGGAAGGCCCATCCAAATATATAAAGAAACTATAGATCAGTCTCACCAATGAATATTGATATGAAAAATTAGATGAAATTCAATTAATTCAGAAATATATCAGAACCGTAATTCTCAATGATCAAGACAGACTCATTCAAGGGTGTGAGGATGGTTCAACATAAAACAAACAAACAAAAAAAAAAAACCCTGACGTAACTATATAAAAATAAACAAAAACCTCATGTTTATTCCACAAATTATAGCACTCATGTTGAAAACTCTAAAAATGAAAGACATGGAAGTACCATCTTTAATAATAACCAAAAGTAGGGGCAGAGCCAAGATGGCGGAGGGAAAGCAGTGACTGTCTTGAGCTCTCTCCCAAAGCCCTCCAAATACCTATAAAAAATGGCTCTAAACAAATTCTAAATCAGCAGAACCCACAAAAAGACAGAGTGAAACAAATTTCCAGTCAAAGACAGCCTGGATGGTTGATCGGAAAGGTATATCGCATCAGGCGTGGAGAGGAGCGCAGTTTGGCGTGGGCGCACAGGCCGCAGCGACCGTGGAGCAGGCCTCAGAGGACTGAATCATGGGCAGCTGTGGTGGTTTCCAGACTTCTCAACCCCTGAATGCCAAAGACAACTTAGAACGTCAGTGGGAAAAGTCTGCAACTGTGGTGAGAGAGGAGCTAGGTCTCAGCTGCAAGTCTGGAGCGTGGCCCGGGGCTGCAGCTTTTTCCTGAGCTTGTGGCCCACAGACTGAGGGGGAATCAAGTGGCTGATCAGAGGGGAATCCCAAGGATCTCTTTGCCAGTGCTGAGGCAGGAATCTCTTGCTTTGCCTGTGCTTGGATCTGGGTTGAAGTTCTGAGGGGCGGTCCTGGGGTGAGGTGGAGCTTGTTGTGGTGGTGGAGAGAAAACACCTCGCCCCTTATCATACCACCTTGGAAGAACTGAAAATTTACAGGTCCCTAGAAGTACCTCTGAAAACAGCTGTACAAACCCCCGAAGCTTGGGACAGTACACTCTTCACATTGGAAGCAGACTTTTACCTTAACAAAGAGTTTAAAACTCAAGTAATTGGCTGGGATCATGACTAAGCAGCACAAAAAGAGTCAGACTATATTATCTTACTGTGGTGACAAAGAAGATCAAAACAAACAACCAGAAGAAGACAACAAAGCCAAAGCTCCTACATCCAAAGCCTCCAAGAAAAATATGAATCAGTCCCGGGCCTTGGAAGAGCTCAAAAGGGATTTTGAGAAGCAAGTAAGAGAAGTAGAGGAAAAACTGAGAGTGATGCAAGAAAATCATGAAAAACAAGTCAACAGCTTGCTAAAGGAGACCCAAAAAAATACTGAAGAAAATAACACCTTAAAAAATAGCCTAACCCAAATGGCAAAAGAGGTCCAAAAAGCCAATGAGGAGAAGAATGCCCTAAAAAGCAAAATTGGCCAAATGGAAAAGGAAGTCCAAAAGCTTACTGAAGAAAATACTTCCTTAAAAATTAGAATAGAGCAATTGGAAGCTAGTGACTTTATGAAAAATCAAGACACTGTAAGACAAATAAAAAAAAGTGAAAAATTAGAAAACATTATGAATTCTCATTGGAAAAACAACTGACCTGGAAAATAGATCCAGGAGAGAGAATTTAAAAATTATTGGACTATCTGAAAGCCATGATCAAAAAAACAGCCTAGACATCATCTTTTAAGAAATGATCAAGGAAAACTGTCCTGATGTTTTAGAACCAGAGTACAAAATAGAAATTGAAAGAATCCACTGATCTCCTCCTGAAAGAGATCCCCAAAGGAAAACGCCTAGGAATATTGTAACCAAATTCCAGAGTTCCCAGGTCAAGGAGAAATTATTACAAGCAGCCAGAAAGAAACAATTCAAGTATTGTGGAATCACAATCAGGATAACACAAGATTTAGCTGCTTCTACATTAAGGGACCACAGGGCATGGAATATAATATTCTGGAGAGCAAAGGAGATAGAATTGCAATCAAGAATCACCTACCCAGCAAAACTGAGTATAATCCTGCAGGGGAAAAAATGGTCATTCAGTGAAATAGAGGACTTTCAAGCATTCTTGATGAAAAGACCAGAGTTGAATAGAAAATTTGATTTTCAAATACAAGACGCGAGTGGAACTTGAAGAGGTAAACAGGAAAGAGAAAATCATAAGAGACTTATTAAAGTTGAACTTTTTACATTCCTGCATGGAAAGATGATATTTGTAACTCATGAGATCTTTGTCAGTATTAGGGTAGTTGGAGGGGAAAAAATTATATGTACGTATATATAGACATAGATAGATAGAGGGCACAGGGTGAGTTGAAAATGAAGGGGTCATATCTGGAGAGTAAAATTAAAGGGTGAGAGAGGAATATACTAGGAGAAGGAGAAAGGGAGAGGTAGAACGGGGTAAATTACGCCACAAAAAAAAAAATAAACAGAAAAGAAAAGGCTCTTACAGTGGAGGGGAAACGGGGGAAGGTGAGAGGGAATGAGTGAATCTTTTTCTCATAGGATTTGACTTAAGGAGGGAATAACATACACACTCAATTGGGTGTGGAAATCTGTCTTACCCTACAGGAAAATAGGGGGGGAAGGGGACAAGAGAGTAGGGGAATGATAGAGAAGAGGGCATATTGGAAAAGGGAGTAATCAGAAGCAAATACTTCTGAGGAGGGTCAGGGTCAAAAGAAAGAATAGAATAAATGGGTGGGCAGGATAGGATTAAGGGAAATAAGAGTTATTTTTTCACAGCATGTCTTCTATGGAAGTGTTTTGCATAACTGCACATATATAACCTATATTTAGTTGCTTGCGTTGTCAATGAGGGTGGGTGGGGAGGGAGGAAAGGAGAAAATTTGGAACCCAAAGTTTTAAAAACACTTGTTTAAAAAAAAATGTTTTCACATGCTACTGGGAAATAAGAAATACAGGAAATGGGGTACAGAAATCCATCCTGCCCTACAGGAAAATTGAAGGGGAAGGGGATAAGAGAAGGGGGGGAGAGATAGAAGGGAAGGCAGACTAGGGGAAGGGGTATTTAGAATGCATTCCATCTTGGGGTGGGGGGAGGGGCAAGATGAGGTGAAAATTTGGAACTCAAAATCTTGTGGAAGTAAATGTTGAAAACAAAAAATAAATAAAAATTAAGTTTGTTGGGAAAAAAAAATAATGACCAAAAGCATATTTTTAAACCTAAGAGCAGGGCAGCTAAGTGGCACAGTGGACAAAGGACTGGGCCTAAAGACAGGAAGACTCATCTTCCTGAATTCCAATCTGGCCTCAGACACTTACTGTCTGGGCAAGTCACTTAATCCTGTTTGCCTATTGTCCTCCTCTGTAAAAAATGAGCTGGAGAAGGAAATGGCAAACCACTTCAGTGTCTTTGCCAAGAAAAGCCTAAATGGGGTCATGAAGAGTCAGACAACAACATCTAAAAGCTAGCACTGTTTGCAGTGGAACACTAGAAACTTAACTAGTTCAAATAGAGATAAAGTGTAAATTCCTTCCTCTTCCTTTCTCCCACTATTACTTGAAATAATTCTAGAAATGCTAGTTTGGCACTGAGACAAGAGAACCAAATAAAGATATGAACATTGGGAAAGAGGAGATCAAACAATACTCATTTGCAAATAACATGATAATGTATTTAAAAATACTAGAGAATTATAAATTAATTGAGATAATTTATAATTTTAACAAGGTAGCAGGATACAAAGCAGGATACAAATCATTGTTATATTCATATAGTACTAACAAAAAATTAGGAAGATATAAAAATAGAATACCTTTTCAAATGATCATAAAATACATAAAATCAGGAAGATACCAAAGCTTCAGATCCTGCTTCTTATGTGTAATACCTGTACGAACACACAAAAATCATTTCAACTTTGAGCCTTAGGCAACTTTTTAAGAATAAATTTGTTTTTTTTCCAAATATATATTTTTAAAAATTCTGAACAAAGGCCCCAAAAGTGAGCATTTTCATTTTCATAGTAGAACAGAAAAAAAGGATTATATCTGAAACTGCAAAGCTCTATTATGTATAGCTCCCCTTCTCTTTTAAGTGTATAATAAATTCAACATGCTTCTTTCAGAGTTGGCTTTCTTGTTTTTTGTTTTGTTTTGTTTTAACCTGTTTTGTACATTAAAAAATGATTCAGTGACCTTTTCCTTTTCTTTTTGGCAGCTCTGTTGCTAGCTACCCCTCCCTCCCAACTACTCCCAAGTTCAAAACAAAACCTCTGTAACAGATAGGCATAGTTGATATAATTAGTCAGTAACATTTATTAAATACCTACTATGTGCTAAGCACTGGCAGTAAAAGGAAAGGCAAACAGTCCCTCCTTTCAACGAGTTCACAGTCAAATGAGGAGACATGCCAACAACTACATACAAACAAACTATTTAGAGGAAAAATTGGAAATAATCAAACAAGATATCCCACATGGCCTTGTCTGAAAATGTATGTGTCATTCTACACCTTGATTCTATCATCTCTCTAACAAGATGTAATTAACATGCTTCATCTTCATGATGAGGTACGGCAGAAAGGAGTGTTCCAGGCAGATGAAGCAAATAGTATGCATGATGTGAGATATGAGATAAAATACAGGCTGTGGCCAGCCAGAAAGTGCTCAAGAAGGCTATGCATTGAAGCCCCCCACTGTGGACTTATCTATGTGCTTTCACAAAGCACCCCCCTACTACCTGACGTTCCAGAACGGCTCTTACTTTCTGTTTTTCTGCTCCCCTTGCTTAACCATATGCATTTACAAAGATACCATATTACCTGACATTCCAGGCATTCCAGAGCCAGGTTTTTCCCCCGCCTCCTGTTCTCCTACTCTTGCTTCCCCCCTCCTGTCAAACTGTATATGGACCAGTCATTTAGCCTGGCTAAGTGCTCTGCCTCCCATAGGGGCAGGGTCCAATGGGTGCATCACCCCGATAAATGCTTTTATTTAACTTGGAGACACAGCGAATTCATTCAAGATACTGAGTCCTATGTGTCTATTACTTGTCATTCTGGTGCATCCTGACATTTTGGGGGTGCCTGTGAACCGCAGTATTCAGACTTCTGGAATAATGGTTGGTCACTGCATTGATGAGTGTTTTTAAGTCTTTCAAAGTTGTATGTCTTTACAATGAATGTTATTATTTTATAAATTGTTATAGTTATGTTTGTGACACTGTTCAGGTGAGTCTTCAGAAACTTCTTTTTCATTGTTATGTCGTTATTTCATTATTACTATTATTTCATCCATTTCATTATTTATGGTACAATGATCTGTTACATTCATGTATTTCATTTATTCAGTCATTCCACAGTTGAAGAGTATCTCCTTTTTCCCAAGTTCTTTTCTATAGCAAAAAACTATTTTTTTTCAACATATTGATCTTTTTCTTCTTCCTTTGATCTTTTTGAGATATGTGCCCTTTAGTGATATCACCAGGTCAAAATCAATAAAGTCAGTAAACATTCATTAAGCTCCTACAGTGTGCTAAACACTATGGTAAATGCTTTAGTAACTGCTTCCAGGCTCCTTAAACTGCCCTTCCCCGACCATGGTTGCCTCTGGTTATCCTCCTCTATTATAATATAAGGTCCTTGAGGGCAGGGGCAGTCTCCCTTTGTATTTGTATTCTCAGTGTTTAGCACAGTACCTGGCACAGAAAAAGTACATCATAAATGCTTTTTCATTCCTTCATCATTTATTCCTTTATCCATCCATTCATTCTACTCATTCAAAGAGGGCTCTTTTGGGGGGAAGGCAGAGGTTCCAGAAATAAATATGATATTAAAACCAAAGGCATCGATAAAACTTATTAAATAAAATAATTACGGAGCCTGGGAGGAGGAAGGGACCTCAAAAGCCATGTTGGTAGCTGGCGGTGTTGTGGTTTCATGGTGTCTTATGGGGGTCATCTCAAAAAATCCAGTCAGACCACCTCTAATCCAAGTATAGGCATTCATTTATTAAGGATTGACCCCCCTCAGAGGTGGGTTAGGTTCCATGAGGAACCAGCAACTTAGTAAGACCACACAGGCAATTTTGTAGTGTAATGATGCTGTTTACGCAACAGAAATAATGAATATTAAAAAGGCAGAAGGGAATTGTTAAAGGATTAGGTAATGGGGAGGGATCCCTTTTATGGTTTGGTGGTCAAACATCTTGGTTGTGCTGTTTTCTAATTGGCTAGCTATTGTGGTCCTGTCTGGTCAAGATGGATAGTTAGGTATTATGGTCCTGTCTTGGGCTAAATGGATGATGTGATTGTGGTTGAGTACAAGGACACACCTGTTTAAACATGAGAATTGGATCTGGGGACAGAGGCTAGCTAAGCAGTGGATTTATTGAGTTTGGGGGGGGCCTATGGTGTGGTTAAAACCAGATTGTGTGATTAAATCAGGACATGATTACTGTTCAGTGGGGCCTATAAGGAAGTTAGAATATTGGGACTAGGGTTATTAGGATTCCATCAGTGGTGCAGGGGAGAGAGTGCTGGATCTGGAATCAGGAAGACCTGGGGTCAAATCCATCCTCAGACACTTATTAGCAGTATGACCCTGGGTAAGTCACTTTACCTCTGTCTCAGTTTCCTTATCTGTACAATGGGGATAATAATAGCACCTACCTCCCAGGGTAGTTGTGAGGATCAAGTAAGATATTTGTAAAGTACTTTGAAAACCATGAAGCACAATATAAATTCTAACCTTTATCATTCTTGTTATCTAGTCTAACTCTCTCATTTTACAGATGAGAAAACTGATGCCCTGAGAGGTTAAAATGAGATAATATTTGTAAAATGCTTTGCAAACCACAAAACTCTACATACACTAGCTATTATTATTAGTTACTATAATCTAGTTGAATCCCCTCATTGTACAGATGAGGAAACTGAGGCCCAGGGAGATTGCTCAAAGGTACATAGGTGGTAAGCAACAGAGACAGGATTTGAACCAGATCTTCTGACTCCAGGGATAATGGCTGGTGAAATAAGAGAGCCGAGATGGGTGCTAGAGATTGTCTAGTCTAGGACAGAAGGAGCCTCCAATCTAATGGATCAAAGGGTATATAGGTACTTAATGATTTAGGAGAGGGAAGTTCCCCTTTGCTTCAATTTGACCAGCAGGGGAATTACTATGCCTGATTTCCCACAGCCCCTGTTATTATTTTCCTTTTTTTTTTCTTTCCATATTTATTAGTTGATGGGTGTGAGGTGGAACTTGAGTTGTTTTAATTTGCACTTCTCTAATTATTAATGATTTATAACATTTTCCCCTCTAAGATTTAAGTTATAATATGTGTTGGTGTAGGGCGTACCCTAACAGGGGGAATCACAAGTCTTTGAAGAATTATGTCTATAAACAAAACACTCCTTGTCTTCAAAGAACTTACATTCTGCTTTGTGGTAATGGTAGACAACATGTACATGGATAAGTAAATACAAAATAGTTGCAAAATAAATACAAATTGATCTTTTAGGACAAGAGCAGAACTAGAGGAACCAGGGAAGATCATGTAGGAGATAACACTTGACCTGTGCTTTGAAGGGAATTAGGTGTTCCAAGAGTCAAAGCTAAGGAGAAGAGCATTCCAGACATGGGCTGCAAGTGTAGAGGCAGGAGACGGAATAATGTGGATGGAGAAGAGCAGGTCTTCTCTTTGGAAAGTTTTGTTTCTGTCTTCACAATAGCCCTTACATACTCCACTTCTGCATTCACATGGTCACCACCCTCATTCATACTTTATCACCTCTCACCTGAACTATTACTGTAACTTCCTAATTGGTCTCTTTGCCTCAAGTTTCTCCCCTCCGGCACTTTACACCAGTGGTGTCAAGCTTAAATAAAACGAGGCCACCAAACCACACAAAAAGATCCCACTTATTAACTTAGAAAAACACATTTATATATTTCATTTTTATTAATACATCAACATATTAAAATCAAAGAGAAATGACATTTTAATCTGGTTTGTCACATTTGAGAATGTTATGGGCCACATGCTCTGTGCACCACGTGTTTGACCCCTCTGATCTATACAAGCACCTAATAGATTTTCTTAAAACATAGATCCAACCTAGTCATCCCCTATTTAACAAACTCCAGTGATATCCTGTTGCCTTGAGGATCAAATATAAATTCTACACAGATTCAGTAAAGTAATATGTCAATCTGAGAGATCAGTCATTGGCATAGGAAAGGATGAAGAGGGCTCAATAGCAGGGTCATAATTCAAAGATTCACATGTTCAAAATCTGCCAGGGGTGTTGGTGTTTAAAACTTTTCACAACCCAGCCCCTTCCCATTTTTCCACTGTTCCCACCCACTGCTCCTTTTCACAAACTCTTTGTTCTGGCCTTATAGGACTATTTGTTTATCCTCACATGAAACCTTATTTCCTGTTTCCAAGCTTTTTCACTGGTAGTACCTTGTGCCTGGTGGGTGCTGTCTCCTCATCTCTACCTGTTAAAATTTCTGGTTTCCTTAAAAAACAGCTGTTTCACACAAGTAACACCATTTGTTGGGCAGAAGGAAAACAGGAAGACTTCTGATACTAACAGGTGTTCTGGCACAGGTTCACTTTTGATCTGGTCAGATAGGAAGACAGCTTTGAAGGGGTTAAACAAGCTTACTTTATTCTAGTCTAGTCTTCTCAATAAGGTTGCTGATAATGGGAGCACCAACTTCTACAGCATTCCCTAATCACACTTCCTGCAGCAGCTAGCAAGAATAGGAGTATAACTCCTCATCCCCTAAGCCTCAGTGGGGGCTGGTTGAGGCAAACACAGATTCCCCCACAAGCCTTGATGGGGGCCAATCGAGGCAGGTACATGCATTCCTCTCTGCATTACCCAAATCCCAAAATGGGTTCCCCACTCACTGACCAGTGCCCGTGTGCTTTATAGAGCAACAGACAAAGAAGGCATCTTGCCAACAGTAACCTCACAGATTAACTTTAGCAATATTGTTATGACCTAGCACAGTGCAGGCATACATTATGCCATCCCTATATCTCACTGCACAAGTGTGTTGAAGATGTTTTCAACCATAATTCGTGGGAATTATTATCTAGGATCCTAGAACTATTATCTAAAAAGGAATGACAAAATCTTCCTTACACACACTAAAATTCACCTTACTTAAAACAGCTTATGTGCTACCTTCTGCAAGAGGCATTTTCTGCCCCTCCCAGTTGTTAGGGCCTTCCCTCCTGAAGTTATTTTGAACAACTTTTTCAAAATTAGCCTAGTCATAAACATCTTTAACACAGACCAGGATATAAGTAAATTCTAAGAGTTAAAGCAGTTGACAGAGGGTGGTTCAGAGAGTGAGACTATTTGAGTCCCTGATGTTTTTATTTATTACACAATTAGCCACTGTTGACACTTACTTTGAAATGCCTCTTGGGGAAATTTGCATAAATATGGAATATCAAGAAAGTAATATTGCAATCAATTATCTTTCTGATTCTACTTCTAATCTTATAACTTTTGAAATACTGTTGAAATAATATATAATACAACCCTTGAAAATAATTTGGTGCTGAAATGTAGAAACTAGTAACAGAACATTTTTGCCTAGATGTCTGACTGCATTAGTTAAGATGAGTTAAAATGTGAATTATGTTTTCAAAAGAGTTTGTAAAAAGGATGCAATCTTGAAATTACTTAGGTTTTTATTCTTGAGTGTTTTAAAACTCCATGAAAGTTCAAATAGTGGAGCAAGGAACCACAGCCTATTACTGTATTAAGAGATAAAATCTGTTACTTATTCAGTTCAAAAATATTATTTTATTAAAGTTGTATTAAAAGCTGGAATGTAATTTGTTCTATTAATAAAAGATATTTGGAATTCATGCATTACAGTGCAAGTCTATGAGAAAGGATGGTATATCTTGTGGTTTTCACAAGAAGACCTATTGACTATCTCTACATATAATCTGTCTTGCAATTTTTTAAATGTAAAAACTAGATGATTTTAAGGAGTTTTAAAGTGTTGAATAAATTTTATAGCTTTAAAAAAGTGACATTCTATAGAAACAACATAAATGTCAGGATTTCTTTTTATTGATAGAGGGTATTTCATTTTGTACAGCAGTTCTTGGTACATAGTAAGTGCTTAATAAATGCTTTACCCATTCATTTGTACATTCTGTAGATAATGTTCTTAAACCTAGTGTGTAAATGGAATTTTAAAAATTAAATCCCAATTTTCTATTGATTTTATAGAATTGTAAGTGGGATTCAAGGTGGCTTTTAAAGTATGGGAAGTTTGGGATAGGTAGAGAAGTACAAGGAAGACATTGTAAATAGAGGAAACAGTAAAGAGACGCATACATAGAAATTGTCATGGTATGTTGATGACATTTAGGGAAGTAATTCTGCAAAAGAAAAGATATGTGTTTGTTTCTTTTTTTAAAATTTTATTTATTTTATTTTTAATTTATAGAATGAAGCAAGCAATTCCATTACATAGTATAATAAAAGGGATGATTGCATGTGAAACTGCAAATCTATTATGTACAACTTGCTATTCCTTTAAAATATATAATATATAATATATAATAAAGTTATATAATATATAAATATATAAAATATATTATATATAACATATTATACATGAAATATATATAATAAATAAAATATATATATAATAAAGTTACCATGTAAATTTCTTTTTTCCCCTTGTTTTCTTCCCTCCCCCCCACCCTAGAGAAGGCTACCATTAGTATGTGAAATTATTCTATACATGCTTCTGTTTATCAGTTCTTTCTCTGGATGTAAATAGCGTCTTTCTAAATAAGTCCTTTATAGTTAATTTTGGTATTTATAATAGTCAAAATGACTTATTTGCTCAATGTCATTCTTTTTTTTTTTTTTTTGGCTAGGCAATGGAGTTAAGTGACTTGCCCAGAGTCACACAGCTGGTAAGTATTATATGTCTGAGGCCGGATTTGAACTCAGGTCCTCCTGAATCTAGGACCGGTGCTCTATGCACTGCACCACCTAGCTGCCCCTCAAAGTCATTCTTGAAACAATATTGCTGTTACTGTATACAATATTCTCTTGGTTCTGCTCATTTTGCTCATTATTTCGTGCAAGTCTTTCCATGTTTTTCTAAAATCGTTGAGCTCATCATTTCTTATAGCACAGTAGTATTCCATCAGAGACATATACAACAGCTTGTTCAACCATTCCCCAGTCGATGGACATCCCTGCAATTTTCAGTTCTTTGCTACCACAAAAAGAACTGCTATAAACATTTTAGAACATATAGGTTCTTTTACTTTTTCTCTAATCATCTTTGGAAATAGATCCAGTAGTGGCATTGCTGGGTCAAAGGGTGTAGGTGGTTTAATAACTCTCTCAATTCAATTCAGCAAGCATTTATTAAGTGTCTAATATGAGTCAAACTCTGTGCTAGATGCTAAAGATGCTAAAGATGCTAAAGATGCTAAAGATGCAAAGACAAAAGTGAAACAGCCCTCAAGGAACTTATATTCTACTGGGGGGAAACAGGTACAACAGACAGGTGCACAGGAGTAATTTTAGGGGTGGGGAACACTAACAATTGGAAGAATCAAGAAAGGCTTCTTTCAAAAGGAGGCACTTGACCTGAGTGGTGAAGAGAGAACAAGGAATTTTGAGAAGGGGTGTGGGAAGGAAGAGCATTCCAGGCCTGTACATAAGCACTAAAACAGGAGATGATGTTATGTAAGTGGAGCAGCACATAGGCTTTTGGCTGGAATGAGAGTACATAAGAGTGTGTTATGTGAAATCACTCTGAAAAGGTAAATCGCAAACCAGATTGTGAAGGGTTTTAAATGCCAAACAGAAATTTGTATTTGATCCTAGAGATAATACTTCAGATGACAGGTGATGACCTAAATTAGGTTGGTGGCAGTATGATACAGAGGAGGAAATACATATGAAAGATGTTGTCAAGTGAACACACATTTATTAAGTGCCTACCCTGCCAAGCAGTAGGAACATAAAGAAAGGAAAACAAACCAAAAAAACAGTCCAGGCTCTCAAGGAACTCTTATTCTAATGGAGATGACAATACGCACATAACTTTGCCGTGGAGATTGACTTGACGGTGGACTGGATATGAAGGGTGAGGAAGAACAAAGTGTTATATCAATGACTCTGAAGTTGTGAAACTATGGAGAAACTGGAAATTATTTGGGAGTAATTGGAAATAAGGTTGGGAAGGTAGTGAGGCCGGAAAATATAATTACACAGCCTTCTTTCACTTTTAGATGGTGAATTTTTTCCTTCATTTTACTGAGGACACCAAAGTCTACTTAGTGTGAATTCTTTCATTTGCTCTCTCTACTTCAGCATGTTCTGCATCCAAAACCATCATCATCAATAAATATTAGTAGGACAACTACTATTTATAGAAATTTGTGCCAGGTACCAAAAATCAAAGAAGTATAAGAGGTAATTTCTGTTATGGGTCACTCAAGTAAGGTACAGTTGAATTCAGGTCACTGGAATTGAAGATGTTGAGAAACTTTGAGGTCAGGAGCTTAGATGAATCATCAGTATAGGTACTGAATTTGCTAGGGATTATGGCAGGACAAGTAGTGGAGGGAAAATGGGAGCAGGTGCTGAAACAATGAAATAAGCCTAAAGTATGGTAGGGATCATGGCAACATATCAAGGATGACTCAGGCCAGGGAAAGGTTAAGAAGGGAAGTCTGGGTTGACCTAGGAAGTTGGGCAGAGGGCTATTGTCTAAATATAGTTTCGTGGTTAGGATTTGGAGGATAGTTATGCTAACAACATAGTAGAAAAAGCAGAATTTTTAGTCTGATATTGAATTCAAATTCTGACTCTGCCATTTGCCATCTGTGTTACCTAGGACAAGACGCTTAACTGAATCTCATTTTTATCTGTAAGATGAAGGTGTTAGACTACATGATCTGTAGCTCTAAATCTTGTGATCCTTTGCTAATAATATATTTTTAAAAATCTATACAATTTTGAAAATTTCAAAATAATTTAAATTACTTTAGTAATTGAGAAAGATGAGCAAAATGTATTTTATGGTTCATAATAGTTTGTAATACTGGGTAGTTTTTTGTTTGAATTACATCATCGTATCACTCAACATGAACTGACCGATTTGTGCCTGGCCACTGACATAGGGAATCGATTGGGAGATCGTGGGAAAGACATATTTTGTAACAAGACTAAAGAAAGGAGAATGAGTATCTGAACTTGCAGAGATTTAAATCCCTCCTTCTTCTGTACTCACTTGTGGAACAGTTGAAATTTACCATTACACTGAAAAGAATATGTTTTGGTAGGTTTCATCCCAGTAAAAATTGTAGTCCTAAGACTAGAGTTTAAGTTTTGGTTCTTATGTTTGTTAGTAGTCATTTAAGCAAAATAATTCCCCTCTCACTGTAAAGTGAGAGTTCAGAAACAGATGATCATTTGCATACAATGGACATGTACCTGCCTAAACCTTCTCTTCTCCAGGCCAAATGTCATTTCCTTCACCCATTCCTCACATTTCTTTTATATATCTTCAACAATATAGGGTCCCTTTTAGCTCTAAAATTATATGTGGTTTTCTCCTTGAAAATCAGGTTGTCTTTGTGTATGCACTCACCTCCCAGAGCTAACCCCAGCTCAGCCTTCTTTTCTGGTAATTGTTTCAACAACTACCCTTCTGACCACACGTAAACCCAATCTATCATTATTTGATCTTACCTCCTTGTTTAGCCCTCCATTCCTGATTTCATTCGGTCTCATCTTCTAGACAGCTAATGAAGCCCCAACCTTTTCAAATTGCTTACTGTCTCAGGGAGGGGGAGGGGAGGGAAAGAGAGAGAATTTGGAACTCAAAATTTTTTTTTAAATGAATGTTAGAATTTGTCTTTACATGTAACTGGGGAGAATATAATGTTATTTTAAAAAAAAGAATGAAGTGACAGCCATGTTTTTAGGCAGCAAGGAAGGAGTCAATAGGATAGAATTTGAATATAAGAGAGGGTGGGGGTGACAGTGGGGACACTACTGGAGAAGTTGAGAGGGAATGGGACCAAGGCCACATATAGAACTGTTGGACTTAAGAATCAGAAGAGAACGAAACTGATGAGGACAGAGTTAGGCAATACAATATAGCTGAGAGGTGTGATACGAGAAAGGGAGAAGAAGAGTTTTGAAATGACTGGCAAAAGGACCAGGGGGGCAAGGGGTTTGGGTGTCGTGTAGAAGATAGCATAGAGTTGAGTTAGTTCACCAAGGGGTCAAGAAAGGGAAGGGGGCGGGGCTGTAGCTGGAAGAGAGGTGAAAGAACTTAAGGGTAGAGGAAATGGAGGTTGCGAGGAGAATGAAGAACAGGGGTCAAAAGGAATAGGAAAAGATGGAATGATGAAATGATCAGATAAAGGAATTCTAGAGAGCCTGAACATGTGATTAGAATACCTGTGGGTGATGGTAAGATCAATGGTAATCATTTCTTGTGTAGCTGAGGTAGAATTGAGGAGTAGGCCTTGGGAATTGAGTAAATTTAGGACCTGGGAAGTTAGGGTATTTGAGGAAGCCTCAGTATGCCCTAATTTGAGGGCAGGAGTTGAGGGGTGGATAGACTGTAAGCCTGACACTAAATGCGTTGAAGAAAGGAGTATATCCTTGAAATGATAGATAAGAGCCTCTAGGATCTGGATTAGATGATAACTGTGGATATTGTAAACATCAAATGAAGAGAGATTAGTGAGGAATAGTGGTAGAGGGAAAGTTTAGAAGTGATATTGGGGAGAAAGGAGTAATCTGACTGTCTCCACTTCAGCCAGTGAGTTGGAGGGTATGAATTACACCAGGATTTTAAAAAGGTAGCAAGCAGTGTCATCAGGAAGGAGTCAAATCTCCGGGCCAGAAGATGGTAGAAGTCAAAAAGGAAGAGCTTTAAAATGAGAGGAAGTTTGATAATTATGTAGCAGGCATTCCAGAGGACCCAGTAAAAGTAAGAGGACCCAGAAGGGGTAGGTTGATTTGATGTGAGACATTTTTGGGGGGAGAGCTGAGAAGGGTTGAGAGTAAGGGAGAGGGCAGTTGGCAATGAAAAAAAGGCTTTGTATACCAGCAGGTAGGGTTTAGAATCATGGGTTTGGTTAGAGTAAACGGGGATGGGAGTATACTAACCATTGAAGACTGAGTCAAGGCAGAGGACCAGTGGTTGGAGAAAGATATGTTGGGGAGGCACATGATTAGACTGTTTCAGGACCTTTAAGAGCCAACCTTGTGGTAGGAGGTGAAGCTATGTTCTGTGAGGCCCCTGTGGACACACCACATAGGCAGGAACAGGAAGAGACATGGGAACCTTATCAGGAGACTTAAGGTGATTGGCCTGTGATGGCAAAGGTTTTGGGATCAGGAGGTGGAGAGGATCTTGTCATTGGGCTGACCTAGGTCCAACAGTGGAGAATGCTGTCGGACAGAACTGATAGAGTGTGAGAGGCTGCTAGACAATTCTATGGCTCTGTACCTTGTTGATGCTTGGCTCTGAATCCTCCTTTGTTTTGCAACTAGGTGCAATGTAGGAGATCCTCTATCTAACACAGGATCTTGCCTGTCACCATACCCACTGTTTCTGCACTAATATAGCCCTCAGATGGGCCCAAGAGCTCCCTGGCACTCTGACACTACTTCAATCTACTGCCGTCCCCAGTACCTTATTGCTCTTTGGATAATTATGAATTTACTGTCCTGCAGGAAACCAAGTAGAGCGTATGTGTAGCCCCACATTTCTCTGCATCTATTTCTAGGTTTCCCCTTTGTAGTCTGCTTTTGAAGGTCACTCCCAAAGGTGTGAACTAGTAATGAATCACCATCAATGTGGCGTCTGCTGGGCAACAAGTATCCTAGAAAAGGTGAATTCTTGTCAAGGGAATTTCATGCCTTATTAAGGAAATAGAAATATTCAGAAAGCTCTTTCCCTAACTTCCTCTGGGCACAAACACTGCATAAGTATTTTGGAGTCAATTCAGGTTTTTAATCATTTTTAATAGTCCATATAGTATTGGGTAGTTGAAATACACACGTTAATAGCATACTTGTAGCATCCAAATATTCATTTAGGCCAGTGAATGAGGCCTTCACCCTTTTATCCCCACTCCCTTGCTGTCCTTTTAACACCATATGGCCAGTATTCCTCTTCTGTTCATCCTTGCAATACTGAAAACTGTTCCCAAACAAGTGAGTATTATACAGAGATGTTTCTATATCTCTCTATACACATACGTTCTGAATCCTAATAAATGCTTTGTGAATTTGAATGTGAGTTTGCTCATTACTCCCAATATTAGAAACCTTAGTAAGAATTAACAAATGGTGACACGTCATTCCTATTAGAATACAATGTCAAATTCCATCAAAATAAGAACTACTTTTGAAGAATTAGTTTTAAAAAATTACCTCCTTTGGATTATCAAGGTAGTTTATATACACATGTTCTTCAAATCAATTATCTTCCTTTCCCTAAGCAAGAGACTGGATTTTCTATAGAGGAAAAGTCCCCACTCCCCAGAAATCATGGGTGGAAAAGTTCTTTATATCATTCCAAGAGTGCAATTACTGCTAAATACACATCCACATGAGGCTCTTGGGTCCCCTGCTACTATCTACTAGAGCCCAATCTTTAAACCCTAAGAATCCTTGTATAGAATGAACTCTTGTTGTCTTCCCTGCCATTCTCTAGGACTATATCAACATCATATGATTCTTTTAGAATAAGCAGAAATAAGTTTGAATTTTTCCAAAAATCTAACAGGGTAACAGAGGCAGATTATTATTCTTCTAAATAGGATATATTGCTTGTGTCATTGCAATATTGAAGGGTAGGTTCAAGTTCATTAGGAAGATAACAAATAAAATTGGCTTTCATCGATTTATGTATAACTCCAAAGTAGGAAGCTTTAGAAATAATAAGAATATAGTTAATAATAAATATATAAGTATATGCAACATAAATAGTATATTATTTACACAATATAAATTATATGTTGTATATAATATATAATGGGGTTCCTAAAATCATGCCTTTTTAAAACAAGAAAAAAATTCAAAATACCTGAAAGCTCCAACTCTAGCCCCCATTAAGAAAAATGCTTGGAAAATATAATTATTGAAATATACTATTTTGAACTACAGCCTGGGTAGAGAAATGTCAGGAAAAAAAAGGTTTGTAATCACCTTACACTATAACTAAAATCTGTTTAATGGATTTTAAATGGTTTTGTATCTGTGTTTATAAAAATACATATATCCTCATGTTGACAACTTAAGTATACTACATTCTGGCCAGATAAAACCTGCAGTGCATGAAACTCTGCTTCTTAAAATATGGACATATTGGAAATGATATCCAAAATCACTATCATTTCTTTTGGCAGGTTTAGTGGCTCAGTGACAACACTCCATACTAACAAGGAAGCCAGCCCTAAGTTTTAGAATGACTTGTCCTCTATATATTGCTAATAGTCATCTTGAGGTGGTATAAACATTATTGGAAATAGTTACAAAGTGTGTCTTGTGTTCCATTCAACTCTAAATTTGGAGTTCAAAGTATCATAAGGTGGATTGTAAATTTATGTCAGTTGACATTCTGGCTTGGCTGGGAATCTCTAAAATCATCTGAACTCAGTTTGTATCTTGACAAGGAACATGCATTTTTGAAAAGGAAAATATTGTTATATTGGATTTTTTTCTTCCTTTAAAATCTTTATTATAACTTTCATAGAGGAAATAAAAGGGATATGTTTAAAAGTAAAGGTGATGTAAAAGTAAAAAAATAAAATAAGATTAGAAATAAAAGCAAGATATTTAATCAGGGCTAAAGCATTTAGCAAATGAATAGTGAAAATATACTCTGCATATATATTTATTTTGGGGATTAGAGTCTCAACTGTGATCAAATAGTGATGGAAATCTAGGAAACAGTCCTATGAAAGAATTGTGTATCAGTTTGTGAGGTCATGGAAAAGTTATCTGGAGGAGCCCAACTCAAGTTGGCCAGCTTTGCCCACACAATACCTATATCTTCTTTGAAGGTAGTCTTGCCACATCTCATACTACCAGTGGGTGGCACTGCAGAAGGTACTCTATCCTGAGTCCTAATTGTATGACCTCAAGTTATCCACAAGGAATACTAAAAGAAAAGCAAGACAGACTCTGCTCTCAAGAACTCACATATGTGGAGATATAACACATACAGGATAACTTCAGCTATAGAGGAGATAGAGAGGACCAATGGTCCTTAGGATGCAATGGCATTTCATCTTTAATGTCATTTACATTGATAAAACTATATCCATTTCTGATGAACAGTGCCAAGATTTTGGTGGTGAGAACTTTCTTTTCTGCCTCTTTAGTAGGAGTGGCTACACATCTTGGAGGTCCTTACCAGGTGGAGTCTCCACATGTGATTAATGACCTCAAGGTCTGGGCAGGAAACCAGGGATAGAGAGTATCCTTCTTCAAAGGATGCCCATCAGAATTTCAACAAGTGTTTCTGAGGAAATGTTATTCCCTGGGTCTTTTATGTTACAGAATT
Source organism: Vombatus ursinus (assembly GCF_900497805.2). Lineage (NCBI taxonomy): Eukaryota > Metazoa > Chordata > Mammalia > Diprotodontia > Vombatidae > Vombatus > Vombatus ursinus. Next base: position 12,483,665 of record NW_020954610.1, on the reverse strand, counting down.
TCTTTGTAATAGTTGACTTCTCTGTTCAAAAGGTGAAGTTGGCCAGAGCTTGGGAAAGGAGAGATCCTAAGTCTTTTGGCTTCAAATTTTGAGATAAGCAGATCCAGGTTCTCTTCAGGGGGAGATCCCCGGAGGGTGAGAGAGTCTAGGAAGAACCAACATATAGAGGAACACGCACCTTGAATATGTCCCTGTTCTCAGTTTATATTTAGAGACTTTAGGGAATTTCCTTTTGAGTAAGAAGTGGGACTCCCTCTTATGGTTGAGCTATGATATTTTGTTTTTGATAAGAGAATTCATTCATTCCATGTATTGTATGGTATATTCTTTCTGCATAACTTCTCTGATTTCTGTTTGCTATCCTCTCTTTGGATAAATGGGCTTGTGGGCTATTCACTATATGTGATGGTCTTTGTGTAACTAGCATTTGGTAGAGTCAAGCTTTTGATTATCAAGATTAGGGATAGTGACCATGAGCACAACCTAAAGATTATTTTCCCCAGACAAATAATATTTAGAAGGACAGAAAGATATAATTCTAGCCCATTACACCCTCTCTGAGGAGAGAAGAGCAGTGTTCCTTCTGGCCCCAGTCTCTTGTTCCCTTCCTGGCAGGAATCAAAATTTCCCTTGGAGAAGGATGGATAGGAAAGATAACAGAGATGTTTAGGACACTTTGGGAGCTACATTAAGACATACACATGTGAACATAAGCATAACCTAAATGACCAGCACGTACACTTTTATCTTTAGGGTGTTGACTTTTTGGGGACTCCTGTACTCATGTATTTGGGAATGGGATTGGTAAATGAGGCAGATCTGATTTAACTTGAACTGGGGCTGCTGTGCTGCTGATGGAGATTAGTCTGCTGGGAGTGATATGTGATTTCTAGGGGCTTTAAAAGTGTGTGTGTGTGTATCCCCTCTTCTTCTTTTTGACTGCCAGAAGGGGGGACTTCCAAGGCTTTGGGACTGATAAGTGAAATAAACTATGCTCTCCACAGTAGCAAGGATCAGGTAACCCCCTGGGGCTTTAAACAAGGGCAGAGGAAATCCCCTCCACTTTCTGTGGTGGGGAGTGGGGTGGTAGAGAACTGCTGAGGGGTTGTGGGAGGAGTGCAAGGGAAATCCCCTCTCTCTTTAGCAGCTGGTGGAGGCAACTTTCAAGGCTTTAGGCAAGGATGGTGTGGAGGAGTGTGCCTCTCATTATGGCTGCAGGAAAAGAGAATCTTGCTTATTTTGATAGTCCTGACAGTGATGTTCCAGAGGTAGTCTGGCTGCAGCATTGGTAGAATATGTCCCCTTTACTCAAGCCTAGTTCTGAGGAAGGAGACCCAGAGGAACTCCCCACAAACCAATAAGACTTCAGATGAGAATAAGTCATGCTAGTTACATTCCATTTCTAGAGTGCAGGTAGAATGTAGAACTCACCAGATCCCCAGTTGTTTCAAAGGGTTAGAGCAACCTGACCTCCCCTTGGCCCAGGCTGGGTTTTTAACTTCTGGGTTTGGGGATCGGGAGATGGAAGGACTTCCCTGGTTTTGATGAGGGAGATGATAGGATGGAAATCTGGACCTTGCACCATTTGTAGCAACTACTCTAAGTACCCTTAGGTCTACATGTGGCTGGGATAAGGGCTCAGCAATTTGTTGCCCCTAACCAGTTCAGGCAGGAGATTGATGGGGATAGTGAATTTCTCTGTATAGACTGTGAAAGGGGGCAGTGTATTGGGGTTGGTAATGTAAGGCCAATGAGACTCTGAAACTCAAGGACAATATGACAGTATAGTTCCAACCACAGCATTGGTTAGAGTAACCTCCTCTTCTCTAGATTACTAAAAATCTGTAGCAGCCCTCTCATGACGTCTACTTCTCCTTTTTCCCCTCTCTCTGCTGTAGGACTTTGCTTAGAGAAAAAAAAGGAAGTGGTCTGATGAAACTATGGGGGAGGAGTGCTCTGGGGGAGAGGTGCAAGGGTAGGATGTCAGCAGCAAGCTTCATCTTGCTGGGGTCTACTCTCTCAGCTCCATAAGCACTGAATTGGCTGTAGTAAAAAGAGGTCCAAAGTCCCTGCCAGTGACAAGACTGAGCTGAGTCAGCCCTAGCTAAGGGAGAAGAGCACTGACCATAGAATGTCTGTCTTCTCTAGAATCCCCTGGGTCCCTAGTCAATGTCCCTGTATTGGAGGAGCCAAGGTCCCGAGTTCTTGGTTCCTGAGTCTTCAGATAAAAACTGGTCCTACAGGAAATGTGAGTTGAAGATGGAGTGGGAATCAGACTGTATTGTTTGTACTCCATTGCTTGCTTTAAGTAGGAGTGGCCAGCAAACCCAATGCATTTTCTTTTAGGTGGCTTATATCCAGGGACTATTAGAGGGTATGGGAGGGACTGTAGAGGATAGTTGAGTAATAGATGTTTTATCAGACATTATTTATTTGTGATTATGTGTTGTATTATTTTATTTAATAAAACAGGGGCAGCTAGGTAGCATAGTGGATGAGTGATGGTCTTTAGGAAGAACTGAGTTCAAATCCTACTTCAATCACTTTTAATAGCAGTGTGATTTTGAGCAAATCATTTAACCTGTTTGTCTCGGTTTCCTCAACTATAAAATGGGGATAGTAACAGCACCTACCTCCTAGGGTTGTTATGAGGATCAAATGAGATAACATCTATAGTGCTTTCTAAACATTAAAGTGCTATATAAATGCTAGCTATTATTAATAACTATCACAAGAGAAATTAACTAAATGCACTTAAGTATGTTGTGTCTGTTCATGTAGGGCGGAAGGGTTAGCTCCAGTAAGCCAAAGTGGAATGACTAGGACTCAGGAAACACAGCTCATAATGAGTTTGGCACTTCCTCAACACTTTGACCCAACAGGTGGCATGTACATAACAGCTAAGGTGAGCATGAGAATGCTCTGCTCAGGATTCTTCCTGTTGAACAGGATCAGGGCACTGGTGGTTAACCACTGGTGATTAAAATTGCATTTTTTTCCTGTTTGCTTTCTCCACTCCTTGTTTCCTTTTCCTTTTTGCTGGGGTTGGAGAGTGACAGAGCAAGCAAGCAGTGATTATAGTTCTTTGAGGGGATTTGGGCAGAGCTGGCTCTGCCTCCCTTTTTCCTATTCCACTATTTTATAGGAAATTAGTAGTTTTGAAAAAAAAAACAAACCATTAATAAATACTTCATATTACCTAAGAGATAATAATATCTGCAGTTACCTACCTCATAGAGGTGTGAATTTCAAATTTATGTAATGGATAGAATGTACTTGGCAAAACTTGAAAGCATATATAAATGGCAGTTGTTATCATGGAAAGGTATTTTTTGTATGTAGAACTACATCTTGAAGGATAGGATAGAGGATAGACTAACTAATATTCCATTTGGGTGGATTCAGAGCTGGTTAAATGACTGGAGCCAAAGAGTGGTCTTTAATGGATTGATATCAACTTAGGAGACAGCATAATTCAATGAATTTGGAATCAGAAGACCTGAATTGAAATCCTAACTCTGTCACTTACCTATATGACCTTGGATAAGTTACTTATCTTCTCTAGGCCTCCATTTTCTCATCTCTAAAATGAAGGGATTGGATTAGAAGGCCTCTGAAGGCCCTCCCAGTTTTAAATCTATTATTTTAATAAACATCATAATGTTTTTGTGAATTTAAAAAAAAAAAGGTTTGTGTAAAGGAAGGTATCTAAACAATTAGATCTATCTATCAAAAAGTGGGATGGACTGCCTCGGGTAGTAGATTCTTCATTATCAGAGGCCTTAAAGCAGATGCTAGATGAACACTTATCAAGTGTATTATAGAAAGTAAAAATTTCCAAGTATGGGCTGAACTTTGTAGTTCAAAGATTTTCACAATGTTTGTGTTTTTCCAGTCTTTTTATTCTTTATTCTCTTTCATGAAGTCTAGGTATACTGGCCTACTTGCTATTCTGCTCATACAGTGCTTAATCTCCCATCTCAGTGCCTTTGCATTGACTGTCCCTTATGCCTGGAATGCCCTCCCTCTAATTTATGTCTCCTAGACTCACCTCAAATACCATCTTCTGCAGGAGGCTTTTTACTAGGTCCCTTCAGGTGCTAGTGCCTTCCACTCTAAAGTTACCTTCTATTTACTCTGTATCTTATATGTACCTTATATACATGTTGTCTCCCCTGTTAGAATATAAACTCCTTGAGGGCAGGAACTACTTTTGCTTTTTCTTCCTATCCTTAGTGCTTAGCACAGTGCCTAGAACATAGTTAAGTACTTAACAAATACTTGGTTGAAATTCTACACTCAATTTATTAAATAGGTTTTTTTTTCTAATATTATATTATCCTTGCATTCTAGTATAAACCCTAGTTGTTGATAATGAATATTTTTAATATATTGCAGAATTCTGTTTTGCCAGAATTTTATTTAATAATTGGTTATTCATGAATGGTATTGACCTATACATTTCATTTTTTTTGCCTTTTCTTTATCAAATTTGGAGGTAAAAACTATTATTTGCTTTTTGTTACAGCTGGGAATTCTGTTACCTGAAGCTCATTGAAATAGGCTTTTTCTCATGTTCTTTCCCTTTAAATCACCTGGTGATGTGGTAAGCTTGAAGCCACACCACTGAGAATGAAAGTAAAACCCAATGTGCAACTCATTTCCCAAAGAGCTTTTATTCAAGGTTATATTATATTCAAGGATTGAACTTGATTGAATCTTGGATAAATTCCAAGTGTAGGGAATGTGACAGCTTTAGGGACCTAATGACTTTCCATTTTGAGGGGTATAATGACTTGTCTGGGTCGGTAGAATGTCCTGTACTAGCCATCAGTAAGCACATAAATATAGCATAAGCATAACATCTGTGTGAAGTTTGTAGGTGGGCAGCAGTTTACTTTGGGGCTTGACCCCTCTGTTTTTATATAGAAAATAGCCTTATTTCTGACATATAATGGTACCCTTGCGTCAAAAGCTATGCTTTAGGCATCTTAGAGGCAACAAATGATCAGGCCCAGTGTAACCAGGTTTCTGATTGGCTTTCCTAGTCATCTTGCCGTCATCATGAACAACCACCTTAGTCTGGTTAGGCCTCTTATCTCCTCTGTCTTTACAAGCGTGTAAGGCCACATTGCAGTTTCTGGAAGAAGATACTAGCCTAGCAAGCAAAGAAATTTCAGATATTTCTCCCTTATTTAGGGTTCCTGAATGGAAGTGGGGAAGGGAGTCCCACTTGTAGTTACAATATGCAATAAACAGATTTAACTTTATTTAGTGGCTTGAAAAGTCATGTCATGGGACATGCTAGAGGATGTGTCTTAATCATGGCATAGTAAAGTACATGCAGAGGGCCTTGAAGAACTCCATTTTATATTGGTTTACTCACACAACTCATAGATGCACGTAACTTGTAGGGTGGGGGCCTACTTGTGAACAGCTGTTAGTAGCAGTGTTGTGCAGCAGTGGTGTCAAACTCAAAATGAAATGGTGGCCATTGAACCATTCACAAGGATTCCTGAGGGCCACATATTGACTTAGAAAATCACGTAATATCTATGTTCTATTGTATTTTTATTTATTTTGTTATTTGTTTCCTAATTTTAATCTGGTCGAGGCTGCTCTTTAGGAGTGTTATAGCCTGTGTTTGATACCTCTGTTTACATTTTTCTTGGTGGTGTACAATTGAGGGGCCTCACAAAAGAGTCAGGGGTTCTAGTCACTTTTTTTTAAAGAAGGCAGTTTCATTTCTTCTTTCCAAAGGAAAGAATAATTAAAGTTACACTTATTTCGTTATAAATTTATCTTTAAGTGCACCATGGTATGGGTTAAAGCATTCACAAATTTACTGACCAGATGGCTATCCTCAACATTTTGTAGAAAGAATTGGGTAGAATGTATTTGAAAGCAGTCAACATAAAATAGAAGTTACTTGTTCTTACAGGCTTGTTGCGAAGATCAAATAAGAAACTGTACACAAAGTGCTTTGTATACTTTAAAGCACTGTATAAATGTCACCTGTCCTTATTATTATTATTTTAAAAGATTTAGCAGATAAATGGTTATTGATTTGATTTCACTTTTGAATCTAACCAGTCCTGATGCCTTTGTACAAGGTGGATGATTAATGGCCTGTCTCATTTATCATTTATCCAGAGATATGTTATCTATTTCCTGTTTTCTCATTTTGGGCATTTTATTTTTTTACTCTTAGCCTTATTAAGATAATTCTGTATATAGTAATCTCTGATGCTTTTTATAGTTTCCTTTACATTCATTGTAATCTTCCCTTTCTCATTTCTAATTTTAGTAATCTGGTTTTCACTTAAAATCGATTTTGCTAATTGCTTATCAATTTTTTAAAAACGATGCTGAACTAACATCTGATTTCCATTTCTGATTTTATATGTTTGTGTACAAAATGCTTATGGGTTGCTTTGTTTATTGGTGGATGTATTAACTTGGATACCATAGAAGCAAGATAAATTTTGATCTTTTAGGAAAACCCTCAAAGGGTGTATGGGAATAGGATAACAGTAAAATTTTTTATTATTGATAAATCTCTAAGATTGAACTCAGTTCATTTATTCTCATGTAACAAACTAATTAAATCTGATTTCTTTCAACCAAGGATTCTTGACCAGGGATTTGTGAACTTGTTTTTAAAAAATATTTTGATAATGATATCTCAGTATAACTGGCTTCCTTTATAATTCTATATTATTTCTACATTTCATATTATTTTATGCACTTAAAAACATTATTCTGAGAAAGGGTCCATAGGCCTCACCCAATTGCCAAAAGGGTCCATGACATCAAAATCCTTGCTTAAAGGCTTAATCAACTCATTGAGCTTACCCTGTTTCTCTCTTGTTATTTATTATAGGCATTTAGGGCTATAAATTTGCCTCTGAGTAAGACTTTGGATGCATCTAATACATCTTAATATATTGTTTTTATGTTGTCTTTACCTTTATGATAACAACAATAGCAGTTATTTATATAGCAATTTAAGGTTTGTAATACACTTTATATGCATTTTTTCACTATTAACATGATTCTTATTATAGCCCTGTTCTGGACCTGGAGTCAGGAGTTCAAATTAGGCCTTAGAAATTTACTTGCTATGTAACCCTGAGCAAACCACTTAACTTCTGCCTTAGCTTCCTCTTTTGTCAAATAGGAATAATAATATCACCTACTTGCCAGGGTGGTTGTGAGGGTAAATATTAGTTGAAATTTATAAAATGCTTTGAAAACATTAAAGTTCTATATACATCGTAGCTCTCATTGTTATTATTATTAACCCAAACATTATACAGTAAGAGTGGCAACATAGTACTGTAGTAGACAGAAAGCTGGTCTTAGAATCAGGAAGAATTAGATTCCAGCCTCAATTTTGACATATACTATGTGACCCTGGGCATGTCACATAATCTCTCAATAACCCAGGCAACTCTCTAAGACCATAAATTGTAAAGAAGGTGTCAATCTGCATTTGTGTAGGGCATTTCCTCTTTATAGATTCATATATCAATGAAAATCACCAGTCTAGTCCCTGTTCCATATTATTTGATAAATTATTTTTTTACTATATAAAATAAAACATGATAATTTATTGAAAAAGGTTTGAATAAGGTACACAGAAAGTGAATAGAAGGGAATAGTCATTTAATGGGATCTTAGGGAATGCCTTATTGTAGAAGTGGCATTTACACTGGGCCAAAAGGATGGGTAACAGTAGTAACTGACATTTATATATTCATTTAAAATTTGCAAATAATTTTACATGCACTATCTCATTTGAGCCTCACAGCACCCTTATAGGAAATTATTTAATGAATTAATCAAGCATTTGTTAAGTGTTCTATATATGCTAGGCTCTGTGCCAAGTGCTAGGGATATAAAGACTAAAACAAAATAATTTCTACCCTCAAGGAGTATATATTCTAGCAAAGGAGACAACATATATGTATGTAAGTATTGCCCATGTAAACTCTGAGGTGTCCTCATTCCAGCTCCCACTCTCACTGATGAATTAAATTCCTAGAGCCAGGCTAGTATAAATCCCCCTCAGGAGTCTAAGGGTAACACCCTGAGAAGTTAGGATTAACCTTCTCTAATGCCACTGGCTTATCTCCACCAATGTTGAAAATCATTTCGTCAACCAGACTTCCATAGCTTTTAGGAAAGGGTTTGATAAGAAATGTTCATAGGAAACCTTGCAACTCCCCACCCCCAAGTTTGTGCCACCTTCCTCTAAGGACATAAAGTCCAGGGGGAAATTGAGCTCCAGCTTAGAGAATACACATGGAAAAGAGGTAACTCATAGCTTCTTGTTGCTATAAGTCCTTTTATCTTATTTTTGTGGTGCTCAAGAAGTTTCCCTTAATTATAGTGTTGTTTCTTTTCTGGGATTCTTGTAGAGTTATGAGTATGTTCTGTCTTTGCCAATTTACCTTGGGATGCTGTTTAGAATACCATTGGGAAGATGGAAAGTCTACATTAGTAGGATCATCCTGTAGCTATAGAAATACACCTATGCTATGTCTTGCCAGGTGATCTGTATCTTATAAACCAACATGATAATCCTGTAAGTTACTCTGATGGTGTAGAACCAAGGTAGATGTAAAATATCAGTTCATCAGTCACAAGAAAGTCTTTACCTTCCTGTTGGAGAATAATGAGTATAATGAGACATTTGCATGTTTTATATTTCTTTTATTTATTCCTGTGCACCTTTGTGCCCTCTTCATCTCATTCTGTTTCTGCAGGGTAAGATAAAAGATGTCCCATATATAACAGACAGGAAGGCCATCATTCTTATCATCCTTTAAAGCTGGAATGTCCTCTGATCAAAGGGAATGGGGAGAAGGAGACTTGCTGAAGCCCAAAACCAAGGCCTATCCTTATCCAGTCCCCCAATCTCCCTAGGGCTTCCTTCTTAGGAGGTTCAGCTTTAACTCCACACTCACTCCATTTGTGGAGTTCCATCCATTCTCAACTTGCTTGATACTTTATAGACAATCCATACAGTGTGGTCAGATATTCTCATGATTCTTATGTATTCATTGTAATTTGAAGGCCTTTTCATACTTAGTCTAGAGCCTTAGAATTGATTGAAACAAGATCTATCCTAGTTAAAGTATCAAATAAAATGGAGTGGAGTGGTTTTGACCCTGTCCTTCCATCGGTATATGCAAAACAGATTCAAGGTAACCTTATGGAGAAGACACTAGCTTATGGGGGAGTCCGCACATAGAAGCTGGCAGCTGAGCTGTGTCTTAAAGGAAATTCAGGATTCCAAGATGCAGAGAGGAGGAAGGAGAACATTTTAGATATGGAAAACAGCCAGTGCAATGACATGAAAATGGAAGATAGAATGTCATGTATGCAGAACAGCAACATTAGTTTTGACTATAAGAATGCATGCATGTAAGGGAGTAATGTGTAAGAAGTCTAGAAAGATAGGATGGATCCAGGTTGGGAACAGTTTTCAATGCCAAACAGAGGACTTTATATTTGATCCTAGAGGTGATTGGGAATGACACAATTCCTTTGGCAAGTGTGTGGAAAATGGATAGCAGTGGGGAGAGATTTGAGGCAAGATTTGAGATTAGGATGATATTGCAATAGTCCAGGCAGAAAGTGGTGAGGGCTTGAACTTTGGTGATATCTATGTGAGTGAAGAGGAAACCTATGCAAAATACGTTGTGGAGATAGAAATAACAAAAACTTGCAACTATTTAATAGATATATGGTGTGAGAAAGGAGTCAAGTATAATGAGTTCTGTTTTGGACATGTTGAGTTTAAGATGCCTATGAGACCATTAATTTAAAATGTCCAGTAGGCAGTTATACATACACATACATATATACATATATACATATACATATACATGTACACATATATAGATATACATTATATGGATCTGGATGTCATCTGCATAGAGATTATAATTAAGTTCATGGAACTGGTGACATCACCAAGTAAGAATAGAAAAGAGGGTTCCCAAGAACAGATATATAGGGTACATCCACAATTAGGAGACATAATATGGATAATGATTCAGTAAAAACTGAAGAGCTGTCAGGTAGAAAGAAAACCAAGAAAGAGCACGGTTACAAAAAAAACCCAGACAGGAGAGAGTATCCAGGAGGAGAGTATGGTCAGTTGTTTTAAATGCTGCAGAGTGGTTAAGAAGGATGAGGACTAAGAAGAGGTCACTAAATTTGGAACTTAAGAGATCACCAATGGAGACAGGACCAAGATGGGGGAGTAGTAAAAGAACTGAACAACCTAGCTCCCCCCACAATTACTCCAACGACAATTTGAGAAGAATGCCAGACCAAATAGCAATTGAAAAATCAAAGAGGAAACCCTAGTGGGTTCTCTTTCTGGCCTGAGATTACAAATTTCACTTACAGGCAAATTACCAGTGTAGGAGCTGTGGAATAGAGGTAGGTTGGCATCATGGACTCCGCCCAGTCAGGCCAGAACAGATTTCTGAAACAATGAATTAACAAAACAAAACAAAAAGTTAAAGAGCTATTATGATGGTAGAGATGCCCAAGACTCAAAACCAGAAGAGCAGAACAACTCCAAAACACCTTTAAGGTAAAAAAAAAAAAAAGACACAGCTTGTCCACAAGATTAATTTGAATTTTAGAAGTAAGAAAGGTTTTAAGAAGTTAAAAATTATATTAGAAATGAGAGCTATGGAATAGAGATTTAGAGAGAGAATTGATAGTTACTGAGGTGCAAAAACATCATTCAAGTGATAGACTCCTTGAAAATTAAATGGACCACATAGAAGTTAATGACTTCATGAGATAGCAAATATTAAAAGAAAGACAAAAGTCTGAACAAAATAGAAAAAAAATATGAGTAATCTCCCATAAAAAACAACTTACCTGGAAAATAGATCAAAGAGGGATAAGTAATCAGTGAAAACTTGAAACCTGAAAGCCATGACCTCCCAAACCCCAGGGTATCATATTTTAAGAAATCACAAAAGAAAGCAGGCCAGTTCTCTTAGAAGCAGAGGGCAAAGTGAGAATGCTGGACACCTCCTGAAAGCTCCAAATAAAAACTCCCAGGAATATTGTAGCCAAAATCTAGAGCTTCTGGGTCAAGGAAAAAAAAAAAAACAAAAAGAGGCAATTATGCTGTACTACAACTTAAGTGTTCTTAGAAATCACCGTGCTACACAGAATCATGCATAAAAAAAACCACAGAGCTTATGGGGAAAATGAAGTTAGAGGCAGAACACTTAAATTCAGGTACCAGGGGAAGCCACCACAGCTTCAACACAAGGAACCCTAACTGTGAGATCCAAGGCACTGGCAACAATGATCAGAACCAGAAACTTTTGGTCTGGCTTCTTCCATGAGGTGACCCAGGGGGCCGTCTACACTCCCACAGTGCTGAGCTCATTTCCATGGAAGTAGTGCTGTGTGACTATCTCCAGCTGGGCCTTTCCTGAGCACATATCTCAGGGTGGTGGAGATCAAAGGAGCTAGTTCATCATTAAGTCTGTTCCCAGGTGGCAGGGTACTTTGTGAATCTGTCTCCACTTCCCTTCCTGCCTCTCTAGCTCCTCACCTCTCATCCCTTGAATTTTATACTCTTTCCTCCCCAACCCCAGTAGCTCTCACTGCATCCTAGTTTGAGGAAGACCACTGCATTGCTTTCCTCAGGCTGGAGCCAAACATCTCTTTCCATGGACCCCACTGCACGCTGGTGGCACCTTCCCCCCCATCACTCTGTAGTCTGTCCCCCAACCTCCCTGATGCATAGCCCCACCAACATGGTGTAGTTTTCATAGGTGATGTTTAAATTATTCAAATTATGCTCAAACTATTCCCTAATATATCAGTCCTGTTGGAACAAATCTGCATTTTCAAAACAAGTAATATAGCAGAACTTCCTGTACTGTACATGGCCAGAAATAATTGAAATACCAATGCATTACAGTCAGAATCACTCAATATTTAACTGCTATCACTATAGCAGCGTAGGCAGAGAACATGGAATACAATATTCCCGAAAGCAAAAGATACAGGCTTACAACCAAGAGTAACTTATACAGCAAAACTGAGTGTAATTCTACAGAAGAGGAAAAATAGATCTTTAATGAAATAGGGGACTTAGAAACATTTCTGAGGAAAAGACTTGAACTGAGTTGAAACTTGAAATACAAACAATTGGAATACATTTGCATTTTCATGAGGAGGGGAAAGAAAGGGGTGATACAAGCATCCTCTAAGAGCTAATATTATCAGGAGTCATAAAGGGAGTCAAATAAAGGCCTGGAAGTGATTGTGTACTTGGGCTAGATACTAAAAGTATTGTTCTCATTTAACATATGTGGAAACTAAGTGTCAGCCAGGTATTCCTGACCCCATTCGCTACATTTTAGTCCAAGCTATAGACAGTTACTTTATAGAAGAAGAGATGGCCCAACGAAGTCAACCACCCATTCTACAAAAGGATAAGGTAGTCTACAAATTCTATAACTACTATATTCCAGGTAGTGGATCAGGAATGATTCACCATCCTCAATTTTTTCTTAGAGCAGTCTTTCTAAAAGCTAGAAGACCCAGCTATGTGGAACTAACCCTTTCCCTCAACATACGTGGTAACATCTATGACTTCTCTCCTCCTTCTAAAACGACAATTTTCTATCAGTCTCTCTGCCACCTAGAGAACAGGGTCTTTTATCTCACTCTCCATAGCTAATCTGTTTGCCATAGGGGGTGTGAGATGTGCTCCCTTTTCTCCTTTGACACTGGCACCAATTTAGTGCGCCTTCCCATCACCTCATGCCTAGACTATTGCAATAGTTTGCTGATGAGTCTGCCTGCCTCAAGTCTCCCCACTCCATTCCATCCTCCATTCATAAAACAAAATGATTTTCCTAAAGCTCAGGTCCAACCATGTCACTCCTCCATTCAAACTTTAGTGACTTCCTATTTCCTCCAGGATCAAATGCAAAATACTCTGCTTAGCATTCAAAGCCTTTCATAACTTAGCCTCCTTCATCCTTTCTAGTCTTCTTATATCTTACTCCTTGACATGTATTTTTCAATCTAGTAACACTGGCCTCCTGGCTATTCCATGAACAAGACATTCCTGTCTCTTGACTCTAGGCATTTTCTCTGACTGTCCCTTATGCTTGGAATGTTCTCCCTTTTTCTCTCCACCTACTGACTTCCTTGGCTTCTTTTAAATTCCAACTAAAATCCCATCTTTTACTGAAAGTTCTCCCCAATCCCTCTTAATTCTAGTGCCTATTTCCTATTTATCCTGTATGTAGTTTGCTTTCTATATATTTGTTTTCTCCCCTGTTAGATTGTAAGATTCTTGAGGGTAAGGACTATCTTTTGCCTCTTTTTGTATCTCTAGTACTTAGCAAAGTGCCTGGCACATAGTAGACATTTAATACATTTTTTTGATTGATTGTTTTGAGCCAATACTTCAACTTACAACACTCTGATCCCCAATGTTACTGATAGAGGGGGAGAAGTCCATGATCTGAGCCATATTGAACTCTTGTCATTAACAAAGTCAGCTTGAATACCTGATATCGGGAGGGGTGCAACTCAGACAACTGACTCTGGAAATAACCACTGTGCTTGCACTGTTAATTGAGAGCATCATTCCCTTAATGGGATATGGTACATATGCATGGTTTATCCCTTAAAGAGGCAAACATCGATCTTCAGAGCACTAACTGTCATGGCTTCTATGACAATAGGTTTTAAATTCCTGGCATCTTTCAGTCTCCATAACTCACTTTGCCCAAACTTTGTTTATGCTTCACAAGGATGTTTTTTAATTTCCCAAACATTGTCATGCATGTTATTATAGATCACAGGCCACAATTTGTCTTACCAATTTTAGAACTTTCTGTTTAACTGTCCTAGTACTACTCAAGTTATGAACTACAGATCCCCATCATAGCTCTACTCCTTGACTTTGACATCGTCCCCACTAACCTGGATGGGTTGACCTTACAAGTGTTTATATCCTCTTATGTCTTCCTCAGGGAAGCAAGGACTGATGACTCCATTGTTTCTTGATTATTGGCCAGCCTAAGTGTGACATTGGCGTGTTGTCACTACAGGTGTGCACACAGGTGACGAGAGATAGACAGACAGACAGACAGAAGGGGAGAGACAGGAGGGAAAGAGAGAGAAACAGAATGATACCATTTATTATAATTGAGATTTGAGATAATTCTTAACTACTAGTTAAAGATCCCAGCTAGGAATTTTATCTCATCGCTCAGGTTTTGCTGCCACCTGGTGCTAAAAGGTTCCTGGTGGGGATGACTGAATAACCTGGTGACCTTTGGAACACATACCTTAAATTAAAAGATAAGACAGGTCAAAACTTTGGATCCTTCAGTTTTTTAATTAAAGATAAGCTATTTAAGAACATATAAAGATATTTTTAAAAAGTAAGGTAAAGTAAGGCATATTGACCAGAGAATTTATAAAAATTGTTATTATTAATAATACTTCTGAGATAGTCTCTCAGAAACTGGTCTATTCTGTCACTATTCTGTCAAAAATAAGCAGGTTCTTAGTGTTGTGTATACGAAGTTATTTTTCCTTATAAATTCCTCTTAAGCTAATGTAGGGTATTCTTTCTAAAGTAATTTTTACTTATCTTGCTGGAGGATATTTTCTCCCTCATCTAGTAGGCATTTAATAAATGCTTATTCACTGACTAACAGAAACTATCATTCCTCTCACAGTTGTTGTCAGTCTATTTCTATCTCCACTCTCAGTTTATGAGAACCCCTTAGAGCTCACAAAATGGCCTTACTCTCTCAAATCCTTTAAATGATCAGGCCTATGTTTTTCCTATACATTATAGTCATAAATTTATTCATAACAAAAATTGCTTAAATTATAACACATTAAAAAAAATTTAGGGATTTATACTGAAATGAAAGAAAAGATAGAGGGACACAACCAGGAAACTAGGTAAAGCAAAAGCTCACAGTAGCAAGAATAACAAATCAAGAGCAAGAAAGAGAAGGGTGGGGCTGGGGGTAAAGCCTCTGCCAATGTTTCCTCCCTAACTGACCAAAATTCTTTACCTGCTCCTGACCCAGCTCAAGCATTAGACAGTTTGGGATTCATTTCTTGCTAAAATCCCTAAATAGCCACCTTGCAAAGTATAATTTCCTGTTTTCCTTTTGGGATTCACCCAATAATGTATGGTAAGTTTTGATCCAGTCTTTTACTTTATGTACATCTTTACTTTTTAAGGTAAGTTTCTTGTAAACAATGGTTATGGAAGCTCCTATATCTAGGACCTCCTGGAGAGGCAGTTATCCATTTTCACATTGAAACTGTGGGGTTTTATGTCAAAACTCCCCTTTCAAAGAGCTCATAAAAATGCCATTAAAAAAACTATTGAAGCTTAAAAACTGCTTGGGTCACCCTGTATAGTAAAAAACAAAAATTATATCAACAAGTACTTTATGAAACAGAAATCTTCAGGAATCAGCCTTTAAGAAATTATCTAATACACATCTTCTATTTTGTAATTAATGCTGCTTCTGATTTTTTCTTAAATTGTGAGATTACCATGTTATAAATAAGAAAATATTAAGACTGAGCATACATGTGCAGGGTCTAGTGTTGTTATCAAATAAGATTTATAACAAAATCAGATAATTATTTGGTGATATAATCATTATTCTAATTAAGCATAAATGTCTGATATTTTTCTGTCAATAACTGTCATTGGAAATTACTTTAATACTTAAACCAGGTACTTATAAAGCTGTTTGGGGATGGGAATGGGCAAAGGAGTGAGAGAACTAAGTAGCACAGAAATTTTTCTCTAAGCTACTCCTCCTCCAAATTCATGATTCTGTTATCAAGAGGGATACAGATAGCCAGTTTTTCTGTCTTCATGGTCAGGCATGTATTCAGGATCAGATGCAAGTCAGGATGGAAAGGCTGCTGAGTTCTTGGACTTTGCTTCAATCAGTTAAAGCTAGTATATTCCCCTCTATAGTAACACTTTCTCCACTGTATTGATGATGAAGACTAGGCTTTATAAAGAAAACTGGTAGGCTGTAGACAAGAGAAGCAGGATCAAATGAGATAATATATGTGAAACGCTTTGCAAACCCTAAAGTGTTATATAAATGCTGCTGCTGCTGCTGTTATAACTTCTTCCTCCAATGAAGTATGGAGTGGAGGAAGAAGAGGAGTCTGGGATGATAGAAAAAGAGAATTTATAACTGTTGGTTCCTAATCTTCAATAGACAGGACTGGGGCCTGTAAATTTTCTTTTCTTTTCCCCCTTTCTAGGGCTGGCTTTATACAGGGGAGTATACAGAGTGGTATAAGGCCCAGGAAGGCTTATTTGTTGCCCTAACATCTCTCCTGCACAATCCTGACATTTCACCAACTAGAGTAATTTGGATTAACCTATTAACAATCCTGGAAGGGCTTGGGAGTGTCATTTAGTCACACCTCAATGTAATTTGAAAAGGGCATTAAATTTGGAAGATCCTAAGCTGCCCCCTGACACAAAACTCATCTTTTTAACAGTGATGCTGGCTATAAATCATGAAACAATATGATCTCCAAAGAACCAGAATTTCAGGTGACTCGAAGGACAATGAACACATAGAGACTGTAGCTTATCACCAATGATGATTTTCATGCAAGAAGTGGCCTAAAAGATATTATATAGGAAGTAGAAGTTTGGAAAAGATAGGCTGAATACATAATAAGAATGAAGGATAATGATGGACAACCAGAGTTCTGCTCTTCTTTTGTACCCATGGAGTGTTAAAAGATCTTGAAGACGTTCTTTACTACATTGGATGATATTTTATGGAGGGTTTATGGAAGGACTTGAATAAGCCTAATAGGATAACAGGAATAGATTGATGGCCAAACTATTGGAGGAGTGCCTCCACTGTGAAATTTTGGATCTGTTGAAGTACTGAATAATTAAAATAATGGATTTGTACAGTCAGGTGACTTGAATTCAGATCTTAAATCCGTGACTGCAAACTTGTGTTGAAACAAGTGTCTTCATTTTTCTGGGTCTCAGTTTTCTCATTTGTAAAGTGAGAGGGTTTTTGGACTAGATGATCTCTAAGGTTCCTTCCAGCCTTGAATCTATGATCTTATGGTCCTCATCACATTCCCAACACCCAGAAGAGAAGAGGAATAAAGGAGAGCAGAAGACGGTAGGGAAAGGAGATAACTTAGAGGAGTGGCTCCTTGAGGGCATGAACTATTTCATTTTTTTTTTTGCATTTGTGTTACCACAGCTTCTACAATGCCTATCACAGAATAGGTGCTTAAATGTTTATTAATTGAATTTGGGAGCATGGGATAACATAGGGGCAAGGTTAAGCTGGGTGAAGTAGTCCTGTGGAGGGGCTATTACTAGCCAAGTTGTAATACATGCGCCTTGGGGAACAGAGAAAAGTATCAGGACAAGAAAGAGGGGATACAGACAAAAAGGAGTTTGGCCATTAAGACTAAACCTTTTGCCTAGAGCCAGTCCTGGCCCCTTTCCTTTTCACAGAATCCTGTTCCCTGTCAACCTCCCTCCCCTTCCAAGTCCTTTCATTTTTCTTGCTATCTTTTAATACTTGTTAGTTCTTGGTAGAGTCTCTCTAAATCCTCTCTCCTGGACTGCCTGGAGTTGGGAAACAAAGGCCTACAATTCTATAACATGAGCTTTCTCTCACTCTTAAAACTGAGGGAGAGTCTTCATTCTTTATATACCCAAGATCTACTACTACTTGACCCCACTGAAGAAATTGTTTTACTTCTTTTCTCCATTCCAACTGCTACATTGAGTCAGTTCTTTGTTTCCATTCAATTCAACAAGCCTTTTAAAAATTGTTTATATTTTAACTTAAACACCAAAAAAAAAGAAAACATTTCCATGTAAAAGTAGCACATAAAAGGATTATATGTAAAACCACAAATTGTACAGCTTACTTTAAGAAAAAAGTATATGATAAATTCAATACGGTACATACTTGCAAAGCTGTCCTCTTTCTCTTTGTTCCCTTCCCTATGTACATTTTAAAAAATGTTTCAAGGACTTTCTTCTTTTCTTTTTTTGGTGACAACTCTGTTGCTAATTTTATTTTCCTCTGTAAATCTCTTTTGCACATACACACACACACACACACATACACATACAGAGGAAAAAAGAGCAATAGTTCTATAACAAATAAACATAATCAAGCAAAACAAATGCATGCATTTATCATGTCCAAAAGTGTATGTGAGAATATGTTAGAATCTATTATGTTAGAATCATACCTGGCGCCATAATTTCAAGGTGAAAATAGGCCGCTGACTCTCTAGGAGCTCATCTCATTCTTCACCTTGAGTCCAACACCTTTCTTTTAGGAGATGGGTACCATGCTTCATCATCATCACTCTGAAGTCATGGTTGATCATTGCATTGATCAGCATGCTTAAGTTTTTCAAATCAACAAGCATTTTAAGTAATAGGTATTGGGGTTATAAAAGCAAAAAGGAAATAGTTCCCGCCCTTGAGGACCTTACCTTCTACTGGGAACCTGGTTAATGCTTTTAAAGCATAGGTACAAGATCATATGTATGTATCTGTTTATGCATTTGGAAGGAAGATATTCATATGAAAAGACCATGGAGGTGGCCTAACTCAATCTCCACACTGAATGTACGTGTACAAATTAGTGGAAACCCAGCTAGTCACTAGAACAATGTATTCTATTGTGGAAATATTTTAAGAAAGAGATAAAATTTAAAATAAAGCTTTCTCTGGTAACTTTAGGATAAAGGGAATGAGGGGGGAAATATTGCCTTAAAACTTCCTGCAGGCAAAAAACAGAAAATATCAGGAATCTATGATAAAGGGAAGGCATTTAAAAAATAAACCCTGGTTAGCATCATAAGTGAAAGGCCCTTGTCTACTATAACTTCAGACTTAGAGAAGCCATGATAGACATTCAAATCTGAACACAGGACCCCAGATGTGATTTGTCTGGTGAAAGACTGTAGTGATGCTGTTATAATTGCTAAGGAATAAGAATTTGTCATAGGACTGATTCTCTAGAATACAGGCTAGTAGTCATTAAAAGTGAAGTACCCAACGTATTACTCCTATTGTTTTGGCATGCTGTAGTGGAGGGAGAGGTACTGCATTCTAACTTTCAGGAGCTGGGCAAGGAGATAGGCATCTGACAACTCCAGTTCTCACAAGTGGCAAGGTGGAGAAGTCTGTAAAGACCGGCTTGTGAACCATTATAGATCATCCTACTTTCCAGCTCCTGTCGTTCATGCTGGAGATTGCCAACCCCTTGCTCTATGAATGGTGTTTAAATCAAATCAGAAACTCTTTTACTTAAATATAAGAAACCACTTTTTTAAAAACCACTATTAGGTTTATAAAAACCTATAAGATACTGAGGGAAGTTGTGACATATCAATATTTAGAGGTTTTTATAAAAAAATACATGATTCCTGGAATGTTTTAATATGGAACAAAGAATGTTTCAAGTGTCCTTCCAGTTCAGTGATTCTGTGGTCTTAGTACCTTGCCTTCTTTGTACAACAATATTAACGAAGAAGTATTTATTAAATATATTCTATGTGGCAGGCATTGTTCTAGAAGCTGAAGATACAGATGAAAAGAATAAAACAATACTCACTCTCAAGAAATTTAATTCAACCCACAGAGAAAATATGTACATAAAAAAAAGTATAGGGGCGGCTAGGTGGCATAGAGATAGAGCACCAGCCCTGGAGTCAGGAGGACCTGAGTTCAAATCTGGCGTCAGACACATAACCCTTCCTAGCTGTGTGACTTGGGGCAAGTCACAACCCCAATTGCTTCACCAAATAAATAAATAAATAAAAATATATAGAATGAATAAAAATGTGAAACAAATACAGACCCAGGAGACTGGGTATGAATGAGAAAAAGATCAATTACTAGGAATGAAGAAGAGGGTTTCTGTAGATAAGAGAGGATGGTGGTTCCCAAAGTGGAAGAATCTGACTTGTTATTTTTTTTAATAACTACAAAAATAATGAGAGGACAGAAGCAGTACTTTATTTTTATTTTTTTTTTCAGAAGCAGTACTTTAATTCCCTGATGTCAACTAGGGATTTTTCATGTGCTTGACAACTTTTCTGACTTTCTTCCTTTCATAGTCCTTGTACCAGTAAGAAGTAGAGAGACAGAGGAGAAGCTGATTCTTCCCTTTCTCCTATACTATCCTTCTTCCTTCAAGGTCAGTGCTAGGGTTTAAAGGAATAACAGACAGCCTCTCTACCCTCCAAACCTCTGTCCATTTCTTCACTGTCCCCCAAACCTAAAACTACTTAAAGTTTCTGAATCCATAATCCATCCCTCCAGGTCTGCCATTTGTGCCCTATACCCTCCTCTACTTGCTAGAGTTCTTGTATCAGGACAGAGGAGCTACTATTTGTGGTTTGGAGCAGAAAGAATCCCTTCCCCCATTGAATGAATGAGAGTCCCTACTTCTACTCTCAGGGTTATAGCAGGGAGAAGAAAAATTATCTCCATTAATGAAGAAGATGTATTCCACTGTCACCCTTGATTATTGAAAACTCCATCACTAGATTTAAAGATAAAATAGGAGACAGGTATGCATTTCAGGATATCATATAAGAAAATGAAAATGTCTTTGATTATTCTCTATCTCTACCCTAGCAGAGTTTCTCATGTTAGCAATGCCTCCATTTCTATGACCTCTTCTAATTGATGAGTTTCCCCTTGAACCTCCATTTGAGGAAGTATCTGCACCAGCTGCTCCCTTCCATCTCAGCCCTTTTCAGCTCCCCTGTATGCTTTGTCTTCCCTCACTAGAATGTAAGCTCTTTGAAGGCAGAGAATTTCTTTTTTGCTTGTATAATCTGGAGCTCAAGTTCATTTGCATGAGACTGTCCTTATTGGTAGAAATTGATTGCAAGATGCTTCTTGTGGGAGGGGTGGAATTGACCAGAACTTAGGAGAGGAGGGACCCTAGTTCTTCTGGCTATTAGTTTTTAGAGATGAGACACTGGATTTCAGATTCTCTTCAAGGAGAAGCTCCTGAAAAGAAAGAAAGACTGAGAAGAAGCCAAAATTTAGAGGAGATGGTGCCTCCCTATCCTCAGCTTACCATGCTACAGACTTCAAGGAATTTCCCTTGGGTGAGATCTAGGACACTCTTCTGTGGTTGAACAGATGTCTCACTCTCTGTGGGAGAACTTATTTACTCTATGGTATATTCTAATATGCATAGCTTCTTTGATTTCTGTTTGTTTTCAGCTCAGGTAAAGGGGTTTATTTGCTACTTACTATGTGTGATGATTTTTGTGGAACTGGCATTTGGTGAGAAGGGAGTCAAGCCTTTGAATATATTGCTTGGAAGACTTTTTTCCCATTAAAGGATAGCAGTTAGTAGACTAGCAACTTGAACTTAAAATTAATTTCCCTGAGACTAACAATATTTAGGAGAGTGGATAGATCTACTTCTAGCCCAGTATCCCATTTCTGAGAAGAGCAGAGCAGCTAGCCTCATGTCTCCAGTCTCCTGCTCCTCTTCTGGCAGTAATCAGAATCTCCCTTGGGCCAGGGTGGTTGGAGGACACTAAAAATATTTCTTCACTTCTCCCTGAGAACTATATCCTGGCAGACCCACATGGACACACATAACCTACATGGACATACAGACATATACTACATTTGTGTTTATATTCCCAGAGTTTTGCACACAGTAAACTCTTTAAAAATGCCTTTTCAAATTGAGAGGATGCCCATCAATTGGGGAATGGCTGAACAAGTTGTGGTATATGAATGTAATGGAATACTATTGTTACGTAAGAAATGATGAGCAGGCAGACTTCAGAAAAAGCTAGAAAGACTTACATGAACTGATAATGAATGAAGTGAACAGAACCAGGAGAACATTGTACACAGTAACAGCAACACTGTGCAATGACTAACTTTGATAGATTTAGTCCTTCTCAGCAATGCAATGATCTAAGACAACTCCAAAAGAATCATCATGTTGGAAAATGCTATCCACGTCCAGATAAAGAACTCTCGAATCTGAATGTAAATGGAAGCATATTCTATCTTGTGGTTTTCCCCTTTGGTTCTAATTCTTCTTTACAACATGACTAATGTGGAAATATGTTTAATATGATTGTATATATATGGCCTATATCAGATTGCATGCTGTCTTGGGGAGAGGGGAGGAAAAGGAGGGGGAGAAAAATTTAAAACACAGAATCTTGTAAAGGTGAATGTTGGAAACTAAAAATAAACAAACAAATATTTTTTTAAAAATGCCTTTTCTCTCTAATACACCAGGCTACAAATAATTGTGTAAAGTGGAGCAAGTTACTTCCCTTCTCTGGTACTCATTGTCCATGTTGGTAAAATGCAAAGGACTGAATTACATTATTTAAGGTCCTTTACAGCTCTAAGATGGTGTGATTATAGCTAAAATAGATCAAATATGCCCAGAAACATAAAATATACACTTGGGCATCTTGGGCTGTATTGGGAAGATCTGTGTTAGGTGAGGCAGAGCAGGCTGCTCCAAGTCTCAAAAGGAGCTTACAGTGCATTTCACCTCCTACTTCTCCATCACCTTTTGAAAAAGGGACTCAAAGACCACATTATCAGACATCAAGATAATGAAAAGCAGACTCTGTCCTAGACATCTCCTGTGTCTAATACACTATTTAGTGGGTGCAGATTTCTGATGCATGAACTATGGTTACAGATGTCTGATGCATGAAATGGACTGCCTCGAAAGCCCTCAGCTACCTATTACATGGTAACACTTATGGGCAGGCCGTTAGCATGACATCTTCTGAAAGAGGGCTCATAATATTGTTCAGATCTCATTGCCTAGTCATCATCCTGACTTTGGCCTAGGGGACTGAAATTTAGAGGGTAGAAAAATTGAACACATGCATTCTTTCAGCAACATAGAAGACAAGGCATCATAGTAATTATGATTGAGGTTAAAGAAAGTAAGTATATTTAGTATATTTACATGTTTTAGTATATGTATTAGTTTATTTATATATTTAGTAACTATAATTAATATTGGAGTAAAAAAAGAATCCCAGATTCCTAGGACATACTGAAGCTCTCTTTAGCCAGTGGGAAATGAGAGTAGAGCATCCCTATGGAGGGAGGAGATAATCCATCTCCCACCTCCTGAGTGATCCTTACCCAACCCAATATAAGTTCCATCCATGGGTTTCTCTCCTCACGCTGATGATAATCCTGCCTTCATCTTGCCAGCTGGAGAATCAGACAGCTCAATATGTGCTAAATATACCCAATTAATTTGGGAACTTCTTAGGCTTTGTGTAACTGATCGACATGGATGTTTTTCTCTGGAATTTTTCTCCAGTTTATACCCTTCACTGCAGTGAAGGCAGCTGTATCCCCAGGGGTAAGTTTCAGGTCATTGTTTGCAACTCCCAAAATAGAAATCATTAGTTGTAAAGGCATTGATAACTATGGACACACAGTGGGTAACAGCTAGCATACGACAGTTGTATATCTTGAATGAATCAATGGGAACCAAATTCTTGAATAAAAGGGACAGTAGTGGTCTTTGTTAGGAGATCCCTCAAATAAATTCAACTATCAAGTATAGTCTTAGCTAACAGTATAAGATAGTCATTGTGTCCCTTATTGGTATCTAAAAAATACATTGACATTGCTTATATTAGGGACAAAGTGACGTATGCCCAGGCTAATTTCTTGTTGTTACACAGGGCTTGTGTCTTGCTGATAGATCTGGGAAATTGTATCATTCTAGAAATATCATCAGTGGTTTGTATCATATAATAATAAAACTGCTCAAGTGAACTTATAAATTTTCTACTTCCCTGCAATCTAATAAGAAAATTGATGAGATTAAATTAGGGTGACCACTGGTGTCTAAAGGAATATACCTACTTAAACAAGAAATTTATTGTTTTCATTCATTATTTCTCTCTTCCTGTCCTTCTTGAATCTTTGACTTGGGCTAGGAGCATATGGAGTAATAGAATTGTATGAGGAATGGGAAAAAATTAAGTCTAATTTACAAGAAGACCTCTTCATGACAGATGAACAATAGAAGGAATGTATGTAGTTTGGTAATGCAGGTAAACCTCAACAAATCTGAGCAGTCTTTGATCTAGTTCTATTCATTAATATACAGGCACCAGGACTCTTGTGCCTTCCCGAGATGCAGTTAGGACTGGTTACATTGAAGTAGACAACTCATTATCTATCTTTTATGGTAGTTAATGAAATAAATGATCATATCAAATGCAAATAGGGATAATTTTGCTCTTTCTTTGCTAGTGCTTATTCCCTTAATTACTTTTTTTATGGTGTTGTATTGCTACAATGAGCATTTTTACTACTGTGTTAAGTAATAGTGGAGAAAGGGGACATTATTGCTTTACCCTCGATCTTAATGGGAAAGCAGCCAAGTGTTTTATCCATTACAAGTAATACTAGCTCTTTTTTTTTATTGGATAAGTGCTTTTCCCCGTAATAAGGAAAAGCTTCTTCAGATTGACTACTGTTAGCATTTTTATCTTAAATGAGTGCTGTGTTTTGTCAAAAACTTTTCTAGCATCTATTATAATCATGCATATTGTCTTGTTTTTATTAGTAAAATGATTGGTTTTGCTCATTTTTATGTTGAACCATCCTTGAATCCCTGATATAAATCTAGCTTAGTTGCAGTGAATAATTTTTTGGTATATTGTTATAATCCACTGAAATTTTATTTAAAAATTTATGTATTGGTACATTAACAATACTCTTTGGGGATTTCCATCAATTGGGGAATGGCTAAAGAAGTTGTTGTATATGATTGTGATGGAATATTGTTGTGCTATAAGAAATGATGAGTAGGATGCTCTCAGAAAAACCTCAAAAGACATGAACTGATACAAAGTGAAATGAGCAGAACCAAGAGAACATTGTACATAGTAACAACAATATTGTACAACGATCAACTGTGAATGATTTAGCTATTCTTAACAATACAATGATCCAAGAAAATTCTGACAGACTTATGATGAAAAATGCTTTCCATCACCAGAGGAAGAGCTGATGGAATCTGAATGTAGATGAAAGCATACTTTTTCTTTGCTTTCTTTATTTTTGTTGTTGTTGTTGCTCTGTGTTTTCTTTCACAACATTACTAATGTGGAAATATGTTTAACATGACTGCACATGTATAAGCTATATCAAATTGCATGTCATCTCAATGAAGGGGGGAGGGTAGGGAGGCTGAAGAAAATTTGAAACTCAAAATTTAAAAAAAAGAAAATGTATGTTAGAGGTTGTTTTTGTATGTAATTGGGAAAAATAAAATGTAAAAAAAATTAAATTAAAATTAAAATTTTTCCTCATTCTACCTTTCTCTTCCTCTTTCTCCCAGTGTATCCTTCTTTCTCACTCTTTCAATATTTGGAAGTCATTCCAACATAATCAATTCACATTCATGCCCTCTGTCTATGTAAACTCCTTTTAAGTGCGCTAATAATGACAGAGTTCTTAGAAGTTCCATTACCATCTTTCCATATAGGAATGTAAACAGTTTAACTTTATTGAGACCCTTATGATTACTTTCTTGTTTACCTTTTTATGCTTCTCTCGAGTCTTCTGTTTGAATGTCATATTTTCTATTTATCTCTGGTCTTTTCATCAGGAATGCGTGAAAGTCCTCTATTTTATTAGATGTTTATTTTTTCCTCTGAAGGATGTTACCAAATTTTGCTGGATAGGTTACTCTTGGTTGTAATTCTAGCTCCTTTGCCTTCTAGAATATCATATTCCAAGATGTCACATACTTTAACATGGAAGCTACTAAATCTTGTGTGATCCTGACTGTGGCTCCATGATATTTGAATATTTTTCTGGCTGCTTGCAATATTTTCTTTTTGACTTGGGAGCTTTGCAATTTGCCTATAATATTCTTGGGAGTTTTCATTTTGGGATATCTTTCAGAAAGTGATCAGTGGATTTTTTTCAATTTCTATTTTACCCTCTTGGATCTAAGATATTAGGCAGTTTTCCTTGATAATTTCTTGAAATATGATGTGTAGGCTTTTTCTTTGATCATGGCTTTCAGATAGTTGAAAAGTTCTTAAGTTATCTCTCCTTAATCTATTTTCCAGGTCAGTTGTTTTTCCAGTGAGATATTTTACATTTTCTTCTATTTTTTTCATAACTTTGACTTCATTATATTGATTGCTTTATTTATTTATTTGACTTTGTTTTATTGTTTCTTGCTTCATAAAGTCATTAGTTCCCACTTCCTCTAATTTTTAAGGAATTATTTTCTTCAGTGAATTTTTAAGGAAATATTTTTTTCAATGAATTTTTTTACCTCCTTTTCCATTTGGCTATTCTAATTTTTAAGGAATTATTTTCTTCAGTGAATTTTTTTTACCTCCCTTTCCATTTGGCCTATTCTGCTTCTTAAGAAGTTCTTTTCTTCAGTGAATTTTGTGACTCTTGGCCATTAGGCCAATTCTATTTTTTAAAGTGTTATTTTCTTCAGTATTTTTTTTTTGGTGCTTCTTTTTCCAAGCTTTTTAATTCTCTTTTCATAATTTTCCTGCATCACTCTCATTTCTTTTCCTAATTTTTCCTCTACCACTGTTATGTCTTTCTTTAACTCTTCAGTTCTTGTTGGGTTTGGGTTCAATTAGCTTTTTTCTTTGAGTAACTTTTTTTTTTTTTACCAATTATTTTTGGTAACTGTTTTCACATTGTTGTCTTCTTCTAAGTTTATGTCTTTGTCTTCTCTGCCATTCTTATAGTTTTTTATGGTCATATTCTTTTTTTGTTGTTTGCTCATTTTTCCCACCTACTTTTTGACTTTGAACTTTATGTTAAAGTTAGGCTCTGCTTACCTGGGGTTATAGAGGCACTGTCCCAGGCTTTTTTCAGATCTAATTCTGGGGGTCTGCAAGTTTTTGGTGCTTCTAAGGTGATGTGATCCTGGGAGAGGTGTGGTTACTGTTCTCTTGGTCTGTGTTCTGGTCTTTACCCAGTAAGGGCCCTGGTTCCGTGCAGCTACAAGTACTAGTGCTTCTCTCTGTGTGTTGGTACTGTGACCAACTGTTCCATTGTGACCAACCCCCCAGAGCTCCTCTCTGCTCTGTAACTGTGACCCAGAACTGTGTTGGACAACAGAGTTGCCAGTAAGTGCTAGCTAGCCAGCAAAGGGTCCCCTGTAATTTCTTTCTGATCAGTTGTTTGACCCCCTTACTGTCTCTGGGCTGAGAGCTATCTCTTCTGTTGCTGTTGTTGCTGCTTCCACTCAGGTGCCACAGACTGTGTACCTAGACCAAATTCTGTTACCTCTAGCCATTTACCACCTACATGCCCCAAATGCAAAGTGAGGGGGTTGGACTAGATAAATTCAAATTCTGTCCCTCTCCAAGGCAATGATATTACTCCCTTTTTATTATCTCTCCCCGCCACCTTCTCTTATCCCCTTCCTCTCCTATTTCCATATTGAATAAGTTAAATTTTTATGCACAGTTGTACATTTCACCCTCCACTGTAAGAACTCTTCCTTGCATGCCTCTTTCATATGAAATAAGTGTACCCCTTCTTTCTCTCCCTTCCTCCTTCTCTTAAGTTTTCTTAGGCTGGACAAACGTCTCACCCTGACCTTTTGTTGGCTCTGCCACTCCAAAATTGAATTTGAGGCACTATTTTAAAGTTGTTTGAAGGGGAATATTAAGAGAGTTCAGCCAAGTTGCCTCTAATTTGCCATCTTGGAGAAAGGCTCCAATGATCTCTTAATTGACAAATCCATACCCTTTTCTTAGTCTTCTTTCTTCTTTGCCTTTCTACAGTGTTTGACACTGTTGGCTACCACCTCCTCCTAAACAAATTTTCCTCACTAGGTTTTCATGACACTGGTCTTTTCTGGTTCTCTTTCTACCTGGATTTCCTTTGCTATATTTTGTCAGTGTTCTACTCTCTTTGTGTAGACATACCTTACAGCTGTCCTGAGATTTATTCTCACTTAATAAAGTCATCAGGACTAAGTGAGATGGAGTGGTTTCAACCCCTATCCCTACCCATCTCCCCAGTTCCTTGTACCTTCCCCTCAGATTACTTTGGATCTTCTTTGTGTATATTTTATAATTATTTGATTATGTATGTCTTGTTCTCTGCCCCCCAATAAGAATGCAAATTCCTTTAGGGATTGTTTTGTCTTTGAATTCCCAGAATCTATCACAATTCCTGTAATATAGTCCACATTTAATAAATACTTGTGGATTAAATGAATTGCTTGAATGAGCAAATTGTCATGCTTTTATGAGTAATATAGTTTTCTTCTTTGCCTCTATTAAGAATGTCCATTTTTATTCTTGCTTTAAATGAGATGATTATAACTGAAATCATGATTGCCCAAACTACAATCATGAGAGATAGCGTGGAATAATGGAAAAGTCCTTGGATTTTAGAATCAAAGGAGGTAGATTCAGATTCCAACCTCTGTTACTTACTATCTGTGTAACCATATCATTAACAAATCACTTAATCTTTCTGTTCCGTGGGTTCCTCATCTGTAAAATGGGTGGGTTGGACTAGATGGTGTTTAAAGTCTCTTCTAACTTTAAATCTATGATCCTGATTTTTTAGGTTTGTTTAAAGCACAATACATTTTATTCCAGGACCTTACTTTCACTCTGTATGTATCCTTGTGTTTTAGATTTACTTTATGTATTCAGGAAATTTTTGAACTCTGTTTTCCAAACCATTTTTCCATTTTCTCTTATTTTGGGGGTAAGTTTAGTCTATTTATATTAGTGATTGTAATTATTAAGTTTCTGTTTCCTTCCATTAGATTCTACAAGATTGCTTTTAAAAGACTTCTCAGAGCCAAGATGGTAGAGTAAGCAGTAAATCACCATAACTCTCCCATATTACCTCCAAACAACCATAAAATAGCACCCTGAAACAAATCCTGGAACAGCAGAACCATCAATAAGGTGTGTGTGTGTGTATGTGTGTGTGTGTGTGTGTGTATAAAACAATCCTTTAGCCCAAGAAACTTGGAAGCTCAACAGGAGGGGTCTGTCTTACTCAGGTAAGAGGGGAACACGGTCCAGGACAGGAAACATCCCAGCAAGCCAGCAGCAAGCTGCACCTCAGCAAACCAATGGGAGATCCTGAGCCCCAGTGCAATACAAAAGGCAAAAGCCAACAACAAAACCCTCCATGTGCCTCAGCATAATCAGGGGAAAGGCCAGATTCCAGCTCCAAGAACCGCCACATGTTTTAATATAGCCCCAGACAAACAGGTGGACATTAACCGTAAGGGCACCTAAGTAAACAGGCAGCCTCCAGTGGCCAGACCTCCACCATGTGCTTAAGTGTAGCCTGGGAAAATGCAGAAACACCCCACTGGCCTCAGCACATGCCAGACACCAGAACTAGGACCCTAGCTCAGCACCAGGTAAGATGCCAGACCCCTATAGCCTCCAGCAGTGCCAGCCACCCCCCACCCCACCAGACACAAGGGTCCCCTGTGGGCCTCAGGGAAACATCAGTACAGCACCAGGCAAACAGCCAAGGCCTGCTGCCCCTGCCAAAAGAAGCCTGAGAGAGTTCCCCTTCTGTCCTGGGAGTAAAGCTCAAATTTAAATGAAAGGAAAAAGGCCAAAAAAAGATTGCTTTTAAAAAAATCAACATTTTGCTATTTGTTTTGTTTTCAACAATCTTATCCCATTCTTCTCCCATAATACCCCTTCACTACCCAGACTGAACCTCTCTGTCTGTCTCTCTTTGTGTCTGTCTGTCT
>NW_020954610.1:12433370-12453785 GCF_900497805.2 Vombatus ursinus | reverse complement strand
TCTCTCTCTCTCTCTCTCTCTCTCTCTCTCTCTCTCTCTCTCTCTCTCTCTCTCTCTCTCTCTCCTCTCGCTTTCTAACATTCTCTTGCTTTTTCGGGATTAGATCTCTCTTGCTCTTTCTCAGTTTCTCATATCATCACTATCATTCCCAGAAGCAGCAATTCCCTTTACTTGCTCTTTTTTCTCTTTCCGGCGTATTCTCTGCCTTCACAGACTTTGCCCATACATTTTGTCTTTTTGTTCCCTTAATGACTGTTATACAAAATGAGAGTTGTAAATGGTAATAGCTTTCACTTATCTTTTACCTATGTCATATAAGAATATGTATTTGAATCTGCCCTCTTTTTCCTTACCTCTATTTTTTTTAAAAGGCATTTATCTGTGCAGCCTCATTGCCATTTTGGGACCCTCAAGTCAGAAAGACCCAAGTTCAAATGTGATTTCAGACACTTAATAGCTGTGTGACCTTCGGCAAGTCACTTAATTTCTGTTTGTTTCTTTTTCTTCAACTGTAAAATGGGGATAATAATAGCACTTACTTCCCAGGGTTTTTGTGAGGATCAAATGAGATAGTTTGTAACACTAAACAGTGAATAAAGACTTGTTCTTCATAAGCCTTCTTTGTCTTAATTTACTTCCAAAATGGTATAGTAGATATGGTGCCAGGTCTGGAGTCAGGAAGACCTGAATTCAAATATGATGTCAGATACTTACTAGCAGTGTTATCCTGGGCAAGTAACTTAACCCCTGTTTGCCTCACTTTCCTCATCTGTAAAATAGGGATAATAATAGCACCTACTTCTCAGAGTTCTTGTGAGGATCAAATGAGATAATAATTGTAAAGTGCTTAGCACAGTGCCTGGAACATTGTAAGTGCATGTAAATGTTAGCTATTATTGTTATTATTGCTTTTCATTGTCTTCCCCTACCACCAACTTTGCTTTGAAGTCACAGAGTAGAAGAGCACACGTCATCTTGATTGATGAATTTGACAAATCGTTGTCAAATTCTTCATAGAATTTCTCTACCTTTTTTTTTCTGCAGGTGTTGTTGCATCGGTTCCAGTTTTATTCACTGGATGCTAGAAGTTCTGAAGTCCCCAAATTTCATCCAGTGAAAATATATTCAGTCTATTCTAAGGAACTAGTTTGACCCTATCATTGAGGAAGGCCTGAGGAGTGTAATGTAAACATTTTGTTGGCTGGGGAACCTGTCTGTTCCTATCTCTCCTTCATTGGAAAGCTTCTTGGAGTAAGTAGTATTTTATCAGTCAATAAGCATTTATTAAATATGTATTATTTACTGGACAGTGTGCTAAGTGATGGAGATACAAACAAATACAAAAGATTGTCCCTGATCTCAAGGAGTTTACAGGATAATAGGAGAAACAACATGTAAATAACTATGTACATATGAGTTATATGTAGGATAAATTGGAGATAATCAACAGAGGGAAGGCACTTGAATTAAATGGGTTGAGGAAAGGCTTACTGGAGAAGGTGGGACTTTAGCTGGCACTTAAAGGAATCCAGGGAAGCCAGGAGGCAGAAATGAGGAGGAAGAGCATTGTAGGCATGGGGGACAGCCAGTGAAAATACCAGAGTCTGGAGATGGAGTGTCTTGTTCAAGAAATAGCAAAGATGCAGGTGTCACTGGATCAAAGGTAGTGCCAGGGAGTAGGGTGTAAGATGGCTGGTAAGGGGGGAGCTAGGGCTTTGAATGCCAAATAGAGGATTTAATATTTGATCCTCAAGGTAATAGGGAGCTTCTGGGATATATTGAGTAGGGGGCAGATATGACATGGTCAGACTTGTGCTTTAGGAATGTCATTCTGATAGCATCTTAAAGGAATGGAGGGATCCTACAGGATGCCTCTATCCTTAACAACTGTTGGAGACCTGTCCCTCTTCTTCCCTTTATTATGAGAATTCCATGTGCCCTGCCCACGGTCCAGGGCTCTGGTCACTGACTCAGGACAGGATTGTATTGTCTTTATCCCTTGTGGCACAGTATATCATTGCAATCAGGCACATTCTAGTCTTCGTGTGTTGTGAGCTATCAGCATAGATGATCACTGGAGGCAAGAAGTGGCAGCCTCTGAAAGTGTGAGGTTCCTGACAAGCCACATGTCTGTGATGAGGCTCAGTTGATGTATGTGTCTGGAGTAATGAGAAATGAGACCAATGCCACAACCAATCCCCATGCAAACACAGAGTAGTGTTGAGGATCAAGTGAGATAATATTTGTAAAATAGTTAATATAGTTCCTGGCTCTTAATAGATGCTTAAAAATGCTTGAGGCAGCTAGATAGAGTGTTGGGCCTAGAGTTAGGAGGACCTGAGTTCAAATGTAGCCTCAGACACCTAACACTTATTAGCTGTGTGACGTTAAGCTAGTCACTTAACCCCATTGCCTAGCAAAAAACAAACAAAAAAAAAAGAAAAGAAAAAAAAAAAACAAAAATACTTGAGGCAGTTAGGTGGCACAGTCGATAGTAGAGCACGGGGCCTGGAGTTAGGAAGATCTGAGTTCAAATCTAGGCCTAGATACTTACTAGCTGTGTGATCCTGGGCATCTCATTTAACTTTTGACTGCCTTAGTTTCCTCAACTGTAAAATGGAGCTATTAATAGCAGATACTTCACAGGGTTGTGAGGATTAAATGAGGTAATATTTGTAAAAACACTTAGCAATTCCTGACAAATAGTAGGTGCTTAATAAATGCTTATTTCCTTCCCTCCCACTCTTATTCTCCCTGTATCCTTTACTTAGTACTCTGAGGTGACAAACTAGAAGAACCAACTCACTATGGCTCTCTAATGGTTTCATTCATCTTAGTCTTTCTCCCCAGTAAGGTCATAGTCTTTTTGAGGGTAGATGGAGATTGTGTTTTGTCTAACCAGGAGATACTTAGTAAATACATGCTGGGTTGATGGATAAAGATGATTCCAGGTTTCTTGGTTCCAAAAAAGAAAAATAATAGAAAGTCAACATGACCTTGGTGCCTTGAGCTATTTCAGTTTCAGCTAAAGAAAATGTTTTGACAGGGAAGAATCCTATCTCTTTCTTAAGAATGAAAAGAATTTGAGCAGGAAAAAATCCACCTTACTGCTTAATGAAAAAGTATGTATCAGTCTTATATGTTACATATAATGTATGACTACATATACATATATACATGTATATATTTTTGCTGTTTTTTTAACTAAAAGCTTATGCCTTATCTCCTCAGTGTGAATATTCACTCTAATGATACTATTCACAACCTGTCCAGACCTTTTTACTCTGTGTGACTTGCCTGATGTCCTCTAGTAAATCCTCCATAAGAGGTCAACTAAATGTATTGGTAGCTTTTTTCTAGATCTCTTGACATCATGTGGGCACTCAAAACACTGACTAAATGTATTTCGAGAAGGGTCTGATGTCTACATTTTATAGCCAAATCTTCTGATGTGTGTGAGCTCTGACTTCATTATAGTTTTCATATTAAAATAGTTACACCTTCACTTCTATATTGCTGATTTCTACTGAAGGAAGTCATACAATTCTGCTAACTTGCTCCATTATAAATTTAATGTTACTAATCTCAACTGGGCTGTTACTGCTATAGTCATAACTTTTATCCTTCCCTGATTGACTCTATGCTCATTCTCCCAGTTACTGATCCAAATAATCTTGTCTATTCTCAAAGTATTTCGATGCCGTTGTCTCCTACTTTTCTGAAAAAAGAGGCCATCTCTATTGATCTTCCTATTTTCTCTCCTAATTTTATAATTCAAAATCTCTCATTATCATGCTCAGTCTCTCTTCCTTTGCTCCAGCATCTGAGGAATAGGTGGCCTTTTCCTCTTGCCAAGACCAGCCCATCTACTTGTGCTCTTGATTTCATTCCTTCTTGCCTTCTCCAACAGCTTGCTGTATCAATAATAGAAATAATGATAATAGCTTGTATTTATATAGCTCTTTAAGGTTTGTAACATGCTTTAAAAATATTTCATTTTGGGGGCAGCTAGGTGGCACAGTGGATAAAGCTCTGGCCTTGGAATTAGGAGGACCTGAGTTCATATCTGACCTCAGACACTTGATACTTACTAGCTGTATGACCCTGAGCAAGTCACTTAACCCCAATTGCGTCACCAAAAACAACAACAACAAAAAATATATTTCATTTTATCCTCACAGGAACACTAGAAGGTAGGTGCTATTATCATCCCTGTGTTACAAATGAGGAAATTGAGACAGGCAAAAGTCAAGTGACTTGTGCAAGGGCACATAGCTAGTATCTGAGGCCTGATTTGAACTCAGGTCATCCTGAGTGCTGGTGCTCTCTCTATTGTACCACCTAGCTGCCTCTAATTGATCATATCTTTCTCTAATCTTTAATCTCTCTTAATCCTCTGGTTCCTTCCAAACTGACTATAGACTATAAGACTAAGTCTCTATTTTGGAAGTATATGTCTAATAGTCTCACCCTCTTTTAAACTCTTTGCAATCTGACTTCTCATCCACCAACTCAACTAAAATTACTCCCTTCAAGGGTATCAACTATTTTATAATGTCCAAATACAATGGCTGTTTCTCAGTAATAATACCTAGCATTTATATGGCACTTTAAGGTCTACAAAGTAACCCATAAATATTATCTCTTTTTATCCTCACAAGAATGAGGACAGGGGAAGCTAGGTAGTGCAGTGGATAAAGCACTGGCCTTGAAGTCAGGAGGACCTGAGTTCAAATGCGGCCTCAGATCCAACCCTTGACACTTACTAGCTGTGTGACCCTGGGCAAGTCATTTAACCCCAACTGCCTAAGCAAAAAAAAAAAAAAAAAAAAAAAAAGAATGAGGACATAGATGAGGAAATTGAGACTGAGAGAGGTTAAATGATCTACTTAAGGTCACACAATTTAAAAGTGTCTGATGCTGGATTTGAACTCAGGTCTTCCTCACTTGAGTTCCAACACTCTATCCAGTGTACCACCTGACTACCAGTACTTATCTTTCCTGATGTCTCTGGAGTTCTGAACACTCTTAACTATTCTCTCCTCCTGGATACTCTCTCCTTCCTCAACTTTTATAACACTGATCTCTCCTGGATGCCACCTTACTTTCCTGACTCTGACTTGTCACCCCACTTGCCTTCTCTGACTCTGGGGATCATTAATTATGTAGAACACTTGTCCTACCTTATAACCATGGTTGTACTCCAAGGCTCCATCCTGAACCTTCTTCTCTTTTCTCTCTACACTCTCCTTCCTAGTGATCTAATCAGTTTCCATGGGTTCAGTTATCACTGAAACCCAGAAATATCCTCTGTCTATGTATCCAGTACTTATCTCTTGAGTGCCACTTCATCAGCTGCCTGGTGGTTATCTTTGTTTGCTTGTACCTCCAAATGAATTGGTTCAAAACATTCATTCCCTTCCCACTATCAGACTCTCCTAGCTTCCCTATTTTTGTTAAAATTCACAGATTTACAGATTCACAAATTCAGATTCATTCTTACTTCTTCACTTTTCCTTGCCTTCTACAGGCAATGAGTTGCCAAATCTCATTAAGTACACCTTGCTAGAGCACCTCTCACATCCAGCCCTGTCTTATCTTCACATGCCATTGTCCTAGGCCAGCCTCTCAGCACCTCCTCACCTGTACTATTACAACAGCCTTCTAATTAGGCTCCTCGTTCCTAGTCTCTTCTCTCTTCAGTCCTCTATAAATCTATCAAAATAATCATTATAAATCTATGTTCTAGTCCATCTCACCTACTTGTTTATTCCCTATACATGTTACAGGTTTTTCCC
Source organism: Vombatus ursinus (assembly GCF_900497805.2). Lineage (NCBI taxonomy): Eukaryota > Metazoa > Chordata > Mammalia > Diprotodontia > Vombatidae > Vombatus > Vombatus ursinus. The sequence goes on along the minus strand of NW_020954610.1, from coordinate 12,447,987 downwards.
CCATGCCTAGAATAATATTCCTTTTTATTTCTGCCTCTTGGAATTCCTACCTTCTTTCAAGGCTTAGCTCAGGTGCTATCTCCTACATGATGATTTTCCAGATTCCCTTAGTTGTTAGTGCTCCCCTCAATTATTTAGCATTTAGTTTGTATATTTCATAATATATTTATCTGAGAATGTGCTGTATCTGCTAGGTAGGATGGAAGCTGCTTGAAGACAGGAATTGTTTTGTTTTTGCCTTTGTATTTCCGGTGTTTAACATAGGACCTTGTACATAGTAGGCTCTTCATAACGGAATCTTGAACTGAGTTAAAGAAACACTTCAGTAATTAGTAAAATGTAATAGTACCCTGTGTTCAGTGTCACTGATTAAAAGAATAAATAAAGGGCATGATATATAATCCACTGATTTTCACTATAATCACATTAATCAACATTAATTAATTATATCTGAAAATAGATGCCATGTTTAAGTCCTTAGACAATCAGTTCACTAAGCTTATTTTTGAATGCATAGCCAACAACGCCCATGTTGCAAAAAGTATCAGCATGATTTGTGGCAACTTTTGATTTACTAATGAAACTGCATAAAACATTTTAAAAAGCAATTACAATTACCATTTGACGTTGATGTAAAGAAATCTCATCAGCATTGTCCCTTATGTGTCAACTGTCACAATTTTCTAAAAATTTTGAGGAGAAAAATAGGCATGCTCCACTATTTGCTAGTCTTGATTAGGGTTAATTCGATGTGTGTCTGCAAATAATAGTGTTTAATGCAGTCTCTCTAATTACAGATAAAATGCATTTTCAGTCATGCTCATCACTGACAGCATTTTGGGATAAGTTAAACTGACAGCTGCTTTCTAAAAGAGAGGGAAAAAACTACATTTTTTTCCATTGAAGTCTGGAACAATATGAAACTTGCCATTTTGTTGTAGGTGAAGAATTCTAAATGTTCACATTGCCTCTCAGAATAATTCATAAAGTCATAGAGTTATGAAGAAAGTGCTGTGCAAACCTTAAAGCACTACGGACATGTGTAGTAGTATACATAATTTCCATGGAAATCTGTTGAGATGGACAGTAGTGGACTAATCTTCTAGATGAAATGGAGGATCTTCTTTTAAAGTAAGAGCTTCTAGAAAAGAAAGAGATGCTAAGAGGAAGGGACATTTAAAGTTAAATTGAATTCACTTTTTTTTGGGAAAGTGAATGTAATTGCTGCAGAAGTCATGAAGGAGAGAATTCACAGAAGGAAGAGGTGGGCTCCAGTGTTCAATGTTGTTCACTTGTGTTCCGACTCTTTGTGAACCCATCTGAAATTTTCTTGGCAAAGACACTGGAGTGGTTTGCCATTTCCTTTTCCAGCTCATTTTACAGGTGAGGATTAGATGACTTGCCCAAGGTCACACAGCTAGTTAGTGTCTGAAGCCAGATTTGAATTCAGGAAGATGAGTCTTCCTGACTTTAGGCTTGGCACTCTATCCACTGGACCACCTAGCTGTCTAATTGTTTTTAGAAATAATTATTCACTAAGGTGATACAGTAAAAACAATTGATATAAACCATTTCCCTTTCCTACCTCCCACTCCCAACTAGAGACACACCTTGTCACAAGTACGTAGAGAGTCTTAGGGAAAATGGGCTCAAGCTTTATGTACATGTGGCAAAGGAATAAATTGATAGCTCCCAAATATCAGAAATAATTTTCTCCTCTTTATGGGGTTCTTTTGAAGTTCCCCTCAGGAATGGGGTTGCTTTCTACTAGGATCCTTATAGAATCTTAAAGCTGCCTTCCTTCAGTGTGTCTTGCCTGACCTGATGCAAATGTTGTAATAAGCCACTACTGTTCTGCAGATATTGCTAGTATGCCTATGCTTCTCTCTGTCCCCTCTCAAATTATTCCCTTTAAGGGAATTGGTTCAAACTGCCCTATTCAAAATTAGCTTGCTGTTTTTATCTGAGCCCTTTTGGGCACGTGGCTAACACCTTTACCAATCCCAATACCCTTCTTGTGTAATATCATTTCATTTCATCCCAAGGATAGGGCTATTTTGCTCTTTCCAAACTGATTTTTGCACATAGTTTAATGCCTTTGATCATTTGGTTAAATGAAACTGTTCTCATCTGATAGAAGTATCAGGATATAGATCACCTTGTTAGTCATGGTAAGTGGAGGTGGGGTGATTGATTTAATAGATGTAAAGCATCTTATAAAACTCAAAGTGTTATGTGAATGTTAGTATTATTAGTGTAAGCGCAGATTTCTATCATTCTGTTCTCAGAAGATCTCACATAAGTGTGTGTATGTGTGTACATGCACAAGCATGCACATGCATACACCAAAACAGAAGAGAGATTTGTATGTGAGTAAAAACTTTGTGTAAGAATTTTGCTTTTTGTTAAAACATGCGTATTGGCTTTTCATCTTATACGTTGGATAATGTAGAACATTTAATTTCCAAAAGTGAATGTGAATGTTAAGGAAAAATTATATAGTGAAATAATGCATGAATAATAATGAATAGTGATACCCTTAAAATCCTATTAGGATAGTTAATTAAACAGGTATTTATGTACAGAACACTATGCTAAGCACTAGGGATATGAATGAAGTTGCCCCTACCTTCAAAGAAAGAGCTCATATTCTATTGAGGGAATATAATATGTATACAAGATAATTAAATATAACATTATATAAGTATGAAAGATTTTAGGCTAGAGTTGGGGGAGAGGATAACACTAATAATGGGATGGGGGTGGGAATAGGGTTTGTGATCAGGAAAGGCTTTCTGTTGAAAGCTGGACCTGAGTGTGACCTTGAAGTAAGTGAGGGATTCCAAGAGGTAGAGATGAGAAGAGAGAACTTCCAAGTACAGGGGTAACAGGCCGTGCAAAGGTACAGAGTTGGGTGATGGCAACTGCGTAGGCCAGTTTGTCTGTAACGCAGTGCATAAGGACAAGTAATATGAATTAAGTCTGGAAGGTAGATTGGAGCCAGATTTGAAGATCTTAAAAGGCATTTATATTCTTTTGTTAGAGGTAGCCCCTGAAGTTCCTTGAGAGGTTTCCTTAGTTGCATGCCTAGTTTACTTGCTTTACTGTTTTATTTTGTTGCTGTTTTCATAAGCTGCTGAGGAGGTATTTTACATTGCACTTCAGCTCTATATTATCCAAATGATTCCTTTCAGAAGATGGAGTCAGCTTGGCTCTGGAAGAATGAGTCAAAGTGTACTTAGTCAAGAGGGAGGGGGTTCAGAAGTGGGAGCACATGTTTGTGTTGGTGCCATATCTGTAGTATTATGTTCACTTTTGGGGGTCACATTTCAGGAAGCTGTCATATACTAAATCATATCCACAGGAGAAGGATCATATTGGTGAGGAGACAGGAGACCTTCCTCTATGAGCATTCCTGGAAGAAATTAGGGATATTTATTTAGCGTGGAGGAGAGAAAAAGGAGGCTTCAAGTGCATGAAGGGCTGTCATAGAGAAGTGAGATTACACTTGTTTTGTTGATCCTTCAAGGGCAGAACTGGAAGTGGTGGATGGTAGTTGCAGAGAGTCAGATTTAGACTTGACACATGGAAAAAGTTCCTAACAATTAGAGTAGAATGGGCTGTCTGGAGAGATAGTGAGTGCTCATCACAGAAGGTTTGCAAGTAGCGGGTGGATTACCACTTGTCAGTGATATTATAGGTGGAACCCATGTTTGGAACAGCCTGGGTTTTCTCCTCTGCAATTTCCTGGATCCTTTAGGCACCAGACAAGTATGGGAAATAGAGGGGCCTGGGAGCTGAATTGTCAGGGACTTGTTACATAAGGGGAGGTGCATATGATGATATAATATTGTGTTGCAGTGGGACATTTTATTTCATTAAAATTATCTTACTTTTGTTGTTAACTTTGCTTTTATATAATTTTCCTTTCTAAATATATCTCTATTCTTTACTTACTAAGGGGACCATCCCTTGTTTAAAAAAAAATTGAAAAATAAAGAGAAAAAATAGCTATTCAGCAAACAAAACAACATTTAGTGTGACTAACAATTTATGCAGGATTCTACTCCCATAGTCCCCTACCTAGAGACACCTAGGTGGTGCAGTGGATAGAATGCTGGGACATGGGTCAAGAAAACCTGAGCTCAAGTCCGGTCCCAGAAACTTACTAGCTGTGTGACCCTGCACAACTCACTTAACTGCTGTTTACCTCAGTTTCCTCAACTATAAAGTGGGGATAATAATAGCACCTACCTTGCAGGATTGTTGTGAGGCTCAAATGAGATAATATTTGTAAAATGCTTAGCATAGTGCCTGGCACATAGTAGGTGCTATATAAATGCTAGCTATTATTGTTGTTATTTCTACAGAAGAAAGCTTTAGCCTGGCTGTCCAGTCAGGAAAGCAGTATTGAGATGAGACAGAATACCCTGTACTATTTTACCTTTGAGATAAAAATGCTTGAGGGATGGGCTTCTCCCCTAGCCCCAACTCCCCAATATTGCCTTTGGCTATGTCTTTGAAATACCAGACATAAGAAGAGTGGGTAGGAAAGTTGAGATTTCAGACTCACTCACTACATGGGAGTTTAAAAACTGACGTTATTCATTTTGCTTCTGCTTTAGTAAATGCACATTTAGCCTATGTGTGAATGAGTAGTCCTTTCAAGTTATGCAAAGTGTGGGAAGATAAATAACCCATGGGAATTGGGTGCATGAGCCAAATGAATCACATTATAAATTATTGTTGTAGTTTTACCTATTTCATATCCTCAACTAGACAAGACCAAACCTGGACTTTTTAAGGATCAAGCAGGAGGGTTAGGAGCCACAGAGGCCAGAAATAATACATATTCACTTGTGGATAGGGAGAGACCTAAAAGAGACAGAGATCTTATAGGTTACCTTTGTATAGGGACTTGGGCTGGTATCTCTGGGCTTGGAATGTTGTCCGTGTGCTGGTTAACACAGATTGCTCCCCAAGTAGCTGTTAAAGCCTTGTCCTGTAGGAGGTGCATGTGCGATGCCTTTCCTTTTTGTGTTGTTGAGTTGTTCCAGTCATATATGACTCTCCATGATCGCATTTAGGGTTTTCTTGGCAAAGATACTTGAGTAGTTTGCCATTTCCTTCTCCAGCTCATTTTACATATTGAGGAAACTGAGACAAACAAGATTAAGGGACTTGCCCAGGGTCACATGTCTAGGAAGTATCTGAGGTGATCTTTGGTGCCCACGTAGAGTAGGTGCTCTTGTGGAGTGAAGTATCCTTTCTCTATATAGAGAAAATTCTTGTTCAGATATTGGTTGGTCTAGAAGACCTATTTTTTAAACTCTTCAATTCTCTGTTTTGTGACATAATCATTGATTCATCCTATACTTTTCCATTTTGATGGAGTCTCTCCTGAATTTTTGAAAGAAATCAAGAGGCAACCAGTGAAAAGAGTGCTGGATTTGAAGTCAGAAGACCTGGGTTCAAATCCTGACTTAGTACTTGTGTGACCTTGGACAAATTCCTTAATCTCTTAGCTGGACTTCAGTTTCCTTATCCATAAATTGAATGGGTTGGGCTATTTGATCTTTGAGGTCCTTTTCCAGCTCTAAACCTCTCATCCCATGATTTTCCAGAAGTTTCCTTCAATATGCCAACCCTGTATTAAGCTTAAATACTTTTTTCTTTTCTTTCTTTCTTTCTTTCTTTCTTTCTTTCTTTCTTTCTTTCTTTCTTTCGTTCGTTCTTTCTTTCTTTCGTTCTTTCTTTCTTTTTCTTTCCTTTTTGGCCACTGCTATTCTAAGAATCACAGAAGAACAAAATCGCAGGTTCCTTCTTGTTGCTATCATTTGTCTTTTCCCCACATGAAACACTAGGAGTGGGTAGTGATTACCAAGTATGACAATTCTTGGGAGGCACTTTATTATGTCCCCAGTAGATGTCCTTGGAGGACAGCAGATCTCTTTATTATGGGATCATAGAATTTGGAACTGGAAGGAACCTTAGAAGCCATCTAGTCTACCCCCTCGCCTCATTTTACAAATGAGGAAACTAAGGTCCAGATAAGTTAATTGACTTGCCAAAGGTTGCTGAGTTGGGATTCCAACTCATGTCTTCTGGTTCTGAATGCTGTGTTTTTCCCACTCTACTATGATGCTTCCTTGTTGCTTCTATCAGACTGACGAACATAACCCCGTAGTAACTCTCAGCAGGGAATTGCCAACCAGCACTACTCATTTCCTATTCCCCTATTAGCATGTGACCAGTCTACTGAAGGTAGCACTGGATCCATATCACTGCTCTTCGGAGGAAAAGAGGCAGCTTTCTTCTGGGAGGGTCTGCCTCTGTCTCCAAAGGGAAGAGCCTCACACCTGTTAGTTACTTTTGAATGCTTCATAGCTCTTCTTGCCATTTCTGTGCTACATTTGCCTCTTAGAAAAGGTCAGGATTCCCACTTCACCTCTTCAAAATCGTTTTCTCTTTGCTTTCCTCCTTGAAATATTGCTTCTGCTTTTGGAAAAACAGTTCATTTCCCTTGATGAATTGGGTAGCAGAAAGGCATTCCTCCATCTCCCTTCTCCAGGAGGGATACTCAGCAGCACTTCATACATTTATACCTGTTAAGTGGCATGGGAAGAAATACAAATATAGCTCACTCAGCAGGCTACTACAAAATTCCCCTTGCCAAGAAATCCAAGCTCCCAATAGCCATATGAAACAATACTCCAAATCTCTATTAGAGAAATGTAAACCAAAGCAACTCTCAGGTTCTACCTCACACCTTTCAGATTGGCAAAGTTAACAAAAAAGGAAAATGATGAATATTGGAAGGGCTATGGGAAAACATATGGGATTGTTGATGGAGCTGCGAATTGAATCCAGTCATTTTAGAAAACAATCTTGTACTATGCTCCAAAAGTTGCAAAACTGTGCGTACCTTTTACCCACAGATACACCCTAAAGAGATCAGGGAAAGAGGAAAAGGCCCCATATGTACAAAAATATTTATAGCTGCTCTTTTTGTAGGGGCAAAGAACTGGAAACTAATGAAGTCACCATCATTCAGGGAATGGCTTAACAAATTAAGGTATATGAATATAATGAAATACTATTATGTTGCAGGGGCAGCTAGGTGGCACAGTGGATAGAGTACTGGGCCTGGAGTCAGGAAGACCTGAATTCAAATCCAGGCTCAGATATTTACTAGCTGTGTGACCTGGGCAAGTCACTTTACCATGTTTGCCTTAGTCTCCTCATATGTAAAATGAGCTGGAGAAGGAAATGGCAAACCTTTCTGGTATCTTTGCCAAGAAAACCCCAAATGGAGTCATGAAGAGTCAGACATGACTAAAATGACTGAACAGCAGCAACAACATTTTGCTATAAGAAATTATGAAGGATTTGGTTTTGGAGAAATCTAGAAAGACATGTATGCATAGATGCAGAATAAAGTGAACAGAACTAAGAGAACAATGTCTATAACCTTTTAAAGTCAAACAACTTTGAAAGTCTGAAGAATTCTGATCAATGATGCAGTGACCAGCCTTCTGACAGAGAATTGATGGACTTAGGGTGCAGATTGAGATAGGCATTTTTTGGACTCTGCCAATAGGGAAATTAATTTTGCTTGATTTGTTTACAAGGATTTTTTTTTCCAATGGTGGAGGTGAGATAGAAAGGAGAGGAAATAGGTTTTTGCTAATTAAAAAAAAATAAACTAAATCCCCTTGTCTTACATACTTACTTTAGGCAATTTTTTCAGTCCTTTGTCATTCCTGTTGGTAGCTCTCATGGCTAATACTTGTGACAAAGTGCTATGGCATTTCTCTTCCCTCTGTTTAAGGCTCAAATGCTGATTCTTCAGAGTGAGGCTTTATTTATGATAGAATTTGCTTTTTTCATGAAATATGATGTTTTTAAATAGAAATTTGCAGAATCCTGCCACACCTTAATCTCTTTTAATTCTAATACCTTCTCTTCTGTTAATTATTTCTTATTTATCCAGTATCCAACTTGTTTGTACAGATAATTGCTTATTGTCTTTCCCCATTAGATTGTGAGCTCCTCGAGGGGTAAGGGCTGTCTTTTGCCTTTCATTGTATCTTTATTGAGACATTCCGTCTATAACTCCTTTCCTTCAGCATTCCTGTTCCTTTTCTGTTCCATTTACCAATCACTGCTCTGCAGGGAATGACAGGTCTCTGAACTCCATTCCCTGACCCCTCACTATCTCTCAGTTCTGAACGATGGAAAAAAAAGTTCGTGATCAGGACCATTTTGGACTTCTTACATTAATAGGGGGGCATCTCTAGTACATAATTGGCTGGTAAAGTTTGTGGCTTAGAGAATGGGACCTATGCACCCACAGGGAATCTTCATGTTTCTGCATTTATGACAACATTCTATTGATAGAACCCCTATTAAAGCAGACCACCATCCTAGGAAGGAGGTCTGAATATCTGAGGCTGCATTTGAATTCAGGTCTTCCTGACTCCAGGTCCAGTGCTCCATCCATTGTATCAGCTCGTTTGCCTCATGGTAACTGAGACCCCATTTGGAATGATTACAGTTCAATGTTTTTGAGAAAACAAGTTGTTTGTAAAATTATTTTAATTTAATAAGTCACTGGGTACTTTCACTGAGTTTCATTTGAAACATTACTTCAATACCTTTGTCAAGTTTTTCCCCCAATTTTGGAAGACAAGGTTAATTTTCACTGAGCTGAGAAGCAGAATGGCCAGTCTTTTGCTTGCTCTGGTATGGGCTAGACAAGGCAGCTTTCAACTTTTCTACAGTCTAGTTAGAGGGCAAACCACATCCAGAATGCACTACTAAATTTATCAAAACTTCAGAAAGTTAATCATGAGATTGGTTAGACTCTCTTACCATCTTAACTTTCTCATACTCATCATATCATCATTCTGCCTACATAGTATGTCAGACTTAAAGAGAGTATGAGTTCATACAGGAGTAAATTTAAAGGGGGGTAATCATGAGCTGCAACTCAGTTTAAAGTCACTATCTTGAGCATGGAAATTAGCAATGAAATTCTGATGAGCAAATCATACTACTATGAGGGAACAATGTTCCCAATTCCTGGCCACTCTGGGAAAGATGCGAGGGAAATTCCCTGTAGTCCTCTCCCATTGGGTTGTTATTTAACTATTAGAATGTGATGGTGAATGAATTTGACCGGAGATTTGTATCTTTGTTTCAGGAAGTTATCCTTGGAGAAATGGACTCTAGAGAAAGAATACTCCCAGTACAGATTTCTTGGAGGATCATTGCCAGTCCTGGCTTTCAGTACTTTTAAAATTATGGCAGTTAATATTAAAAAAAAATAGAGAGTTCATAAAGCTGTCAAATTTGTTCCAGATGTCTGAGTAAGCAATTTTCCTCTTAGTAGGACAGGTATACATTAAGGCATACAAGGTAAATCTTGTTGTTGTTCTTGTTCAGTCATTTCAGTTGTGTCCAACTCTCTATGATCCCATTTGGGGTTTTCTTGGCAAAGGTACTGGAGTGATTTACCATTTCCAATTCCAGATCATTTTACAGATGAAAAACTGAGGCAAACAGGGTTAAGTGACTTGCCTAGGGTCACACATCTAATAAGTGAGAACAGATGGTCTGTTGCTTTATCCACTGCACCAATTTTATTAGGAAGATGAATAATAATAATAACAATAATGAGAATAACATTTACATAGCTCTCTGTTCACAACAAGCCTGTGAGGGAGGTAATTAAAGTATCATACACAATTTACAGATGAACAAACTGAGGCTCAGAGAGGATAGATGACTTGTTCATAATCACAAAGCTAGTAAATGGTAGGATATGAATTCAATGCTAGATTATTTTGGCTCCAAAACTAGTGCCCTTTTTTATGCCATTTTGCCTGCCCTACAATTGGTAGAAGAATCTTCTTGTTACATATGGAATAGGTAATTTGGAAACTGACTGTAAGATTTTAATATGTATTAGTGTGATGTTGCCTTTCCCAAAATTGCAGTGTTATAAGACTGGATGAGAAAAGGACCTAGCCATAGGAGAATAAATTTTCTGAAATTGAAGTTTCTCATAGATGGAGGATATTAAATCCCAAAAGAAATACTACTGTGAATGGTTAAGGGTCTTTGAACTTGATTTCCCATCTTGCCACATTTTAGGACAGGATTTTAAAATTTTTTTAATTTAAATTAAAAAAAAATTTTTTTTTTTGTAACTGGCAAATATGTTTACTCACATGGGGCGAGGAGAACTATCCATTTGGCCTTGTGACTTGGAGCTCAATGATTCTATTTGTTGAATTGCTAACACCCTGTTGGATGATGTTTAGGAGACTGTAGTTGGACAAATCTTTCTTAAATAGGCTAAAATGTAAAAAAGCAAGTCAAGTTCTTCTAGCAGGAGAACTGAAGAGTAGTCCCTTGACGGAGAGTCAGCCATATTACTGACTGTGGTCTATGATTTGGGAAGATAGATCTGGAAGAGTTAAGAGTCAACTTGAGGGGTTGTCATTAATTGAGAGATTTGGAGGGAAATCATTCTTAGAGACAGAGTGGTCAATGTTGTTGGTTGATAAGGAAAGTTGTTGAATAGGGCTTTCTAGAAAGGACAAGATGTCCAACCAAGAGTTTACTAAGGGGGAAACTGGGATGAAGAATAGGTAAGTCTAGTGGCTGAAAATATAATGAGATGAGTTTCGAGGGCAGGGGGCAAAGAATTAGCGTTTAGCCTAGGAAATATGAGTTCATTTTGTTTTAAATCTGTTTTCAAAGTATCTTAAATCTATACTTGATATCCTCCTGTTTGTCTTTTGGAGGACATGCGAACACATCCATGAGATCCTCTTTCTATATTTTCCTGGCACTCCTTCCTTCATGGAAGATCAGAAGCTATTATGGTAAAGGTATGACACTGATACTCTTTTTTGAGAGTACTTAGGATTTTTGTTAGTCCTTGAGTATCAAAAGAAGTTGGGAGAAATTGTAATTTGAAAAGTGGGATGACCTAACAAGGATATAGTCAGCTTTACCCTAAAGTCACTCTTGGGGAAAATAATCTCAACCCCTAGCCAAGTTCTCCTTATAAATTATGATGACAGAATACTGTTGAAAAGTTATTAAATACTAGAAAAAAATTCAAAGGCCCTCCTTGACTAGAAGTTGACCAGTTTATCTACATTAATGCTAGATGAAGTGTGGTATAGTGACTAGAAAACAAGCTTCAGAGTCAGGAAAGCCTGGGTTCAAGTCCCATTTTTCCTTTGGCACACTCACTATGTAACCCTGAGGAAGTCACTTAACCTCTCAGTGCCCAAGGCAATGCTGAAAGAGTATGAGTTGGTTAGCTATATCTGTGGAGGGAGTTTCCTCACTGAAAGTTCTCTTCACCAATGAAATCACAGCCATGTACACCTATCCTCCCCCCAAAAAAGTCTAGGAGCAAGCCTGTATAAGTGGAATTCTAATAACTTAGGTACTACTTTGCTTCTCTCTAGAAAGCCTTATAGAAATGTTCAAAACTACCTAGTGATTTTCTAAAATTAAACTACTGAAAGGATTGTATTAAGGGATAGATAGAGCTTTACTTGATTATAGATTTTCACATCTTTCTCAGTTTAAGGTTGGAATACATGAATTGTTTGGGAAGTTTGGCTGACGTTAAAAGATTAAGTAAATGCCTAGTAGGTTGGAGACCATGGTTTTTAAATTGTGTATGACCTTGCATAGTCACTAAAAGGTTTTGGATATAAGAAAATGCTTTTCACTAAAAAGCTCTGGAGAGCTACCTTTGAGGTTAGGGCTGGGTTTGGATAATTCTTTGGAAAGGAAATTTTAACCCCAAACTGCTGAATGCCCTTGGGGGAAAGGTAAGAGTTGGGGAAGGTTATTTCAGATGTGGGGCTGCTGACTCCCCCAAAATCACTTAAGCTGACTGGTTGAGAGATCCATGTGGGGCAGATATGCTTAAAAGGACTGCTGCAGAATGAAGGTAAAACACAACTTTAAAGAAGACGCAACAATAAAAAATCAGATGATGTAAAAGGATGACTAAGGTCAAGCAATATACTCCATCTAAACTAAACAGCCGCGAGCAGATACCACTGAAGAGATGGAGTTGTCTTTCCCCATGGGAAGGAGCTTCTTAATAGTCTGGGGGGCAGACGGTGCCATAGAGAATCCTTTGAGCCAGAGGCTGTTGTCTTTGAGCAGTATTTTAGTGATGATAACGTATAGCTCATATTTACATAGTGCTTTATTTATACAATTTACATATAGTTATCCCTTCTACATCGACGGCCTAGGGGCATAATGCCTCTGCATTCTGGAAAATCTGTGTAAAATTTTTTGGCCCTCCCTTCATACCAGAGAAGTTTGAATTATTATGGTATTAAAAGATAAAATATGTTGATATTATAAAATACTATAACATATATTTTATGTATTTCTGAGTTTCTAAACTTTTTCCGTGTTGTCTGTTGGCCTTCACGTGTCATTTGCAGCTTCTACAAAACTCCCCGAAAATTCCCATTTAATTTCTTGTGCCGACCCACTATATATCACAGCCACAATGGGGAAAGTCGTGATGTGGAAGGGATAACTGTAGTGCTTTATTTGTGTAGTGCTTTTCTCACAACAGCCTTGTGGTGTAGGTAGTGGAAGTATTATTATCTCTATTTTACAAATGAAGAAACTGAGGCTCACAAAGGTTAAAAGTGATTGGCTCATGAAACTTACTTTAGAGGAAAGAGACAGACATTGTCAAATTCAGCTGACTTACCCATCAGCTCACTGAAAAATTGAATAGATATTAGAATACCAGCCATCTCAGGCCTGGCAATAAGAATATTATTAACTAAGACCTCAGAGTAAGCTGATTCCTAGAATAAATCTGATTCCTAGAATAACTATAAGGCTTTATTTCAATGGCTTTGATAATGATTTTCCCCTGTTATATTTTGAACATGGTGCTGTGATCCTGAGTTAGTTCCCTGAAGAGAGCTTTAAAACTTGAAATATCATCCAGCAGTATTAGAAATTTCTTATAAGGGACTACTTATTTCCCTAGGTATAGTTTCTTAAGAGTGGAAAGGAGCCTTGGAGACATCATCTTAGATATACACTCAACAGGTAGATCCTACAGCTAGGTTTCATCACTGGCTTATGTCCACTGTGATGTGATCAGTTTCAGCTAAACAATTAAATTTCCTTTTGTCCACAGATATACTCAGACTTGCAGGGCCTCTAACAGGAACTCAGTCTCCCCAGGAGAACACACAGTCTGAACAATCTGCCCTGGGCCCAGACCTAGGTGCGTGGAAACCCAGGGACAACTGCAAAACTCACACAAATGGATAAAAGGGAATTCCCAGATGATTACCAGTAAGGAGAGTTCCCTGGAGGACATGGCTCTAGGTGAATCTCATCCCTGCCAAATGCTGGCATATATATTACAATAACTTCTCCTGATATACCAGAAGAAGGAGTTTAAATCAGTGAATCACCAGTGGAGAAGCTACTGCTTCTATTGAAGTTTGTCCCTGGATCAGTGATTGATTACATGGAAGAAAAGCAGAGAATATAAGTGACACAAACTATATCATGTGTGAGCAGTAATGCATCTCCAGTATACAGCTTCCTCCCTACCTATACAGAGAGCTCTTCTTGCTGCCTTATCGTATGGTGGGAGTGGTTTTAGTTGTCCTTGCACATCTTTCTCCTGCCTTCTATTCTGTGGGGTGTTCCCTTTTTTGGACAGTATTACTTGGTAGGCCTTCTCCTCTGTTTGGTGAATTCTTCCCTGGAACTTCCATTTGATGAATGCTAAGCAAAGCTTGCTGCAAAATTGGCTCAGTTGTCTGAGTAAAGTGAGCAGAACCAGGAGAACATTGTACACACTAACAGCAACATTGTGCAATGACCAACTTTGATAGTCTTAACTCTTCTCAGCAATACAAGGATCTAAGACAATTCCAAAAGACTCATGATGGAAAATGCTCTCCACATCCAGAGAAGGAACTATAGAGTATGAATGCAGATCGAAGCATGCTATTTTCTCTTTTTTTGTTGTTTCTTCTTTCTCATTTTTCCCTTTGGATCTAATTCTTCTTTACAACATGACTAATGTAGAAATATGATTGTACATGTATAGCCTATATCAGATTGCATTCTGTCTTGGGGAGAAGGGAATGGAGGGAGGGAAGAAAATTTAGAACTCAAAATCTTGTGAAAGTGAATGTTGAAAACTAAAAACAATAAATATATATTTTTTAAATCGGCTCAGTCCATGATCCCCAGAGTATTTTTTCCAAAATTAAAATTTATTTTTATTATCAGAAATATATATATTTTCTATTACTAGGGAAAAAAAGACAAACAAATTCTTTGTAACTTCTCTACCTCATCCCCTGCCCTCACACTTTTCTGCTCTTTATGTATTATCTTTTCCCATTTAGGATGTAAGATTTTTAAGGGTGAAGCCTGACTTTATTTTTGCTTGTATTTACATTCCCAGTGCCTAGCATAGCGCCTCACACATAGTTAGTGCTTAGTAAAATTTCTCTCTCTCTCTCTCTTTCTTCTTCTTCTTCTTCTTCTTCTTCTTCTTCTTCTTCTTCTTCTT
>NW_020954610.1:12428963-12433360 GCF_900497805.2 Vombatus ursinus | reverse complement strand
TCTTCTTCTTCTTCTTCTTCTTCTTCTTCTTCTTCTTCTTCTTCTTCCCCTCTCTCCCCTCCCCCTTCACATTCATTTCTCTGCCATTCCTTTCCCTTCCAGCCCTATCTGGTGGGATTGGTCATAGCTTTTTATATCCTAGGACTTTTCCTCATTGTAATCTCCAGAGATATAGTTTTTCCAAACTACTAAATACTGTCATTTCACCCTGATCTTCCAGCATTTGAAGATCTCATTCCTTATTCTTCGTCATTGCAATTTAACAGGGAGAAACAGTTTTAATAAGGATATTTTGAGGATTAGGTAGATTCTCCAACTCCTGGATAATCTGAGTTCAGAAGAGATTGTGTTTAGGCAGCTCATGATAGAGAAGGATCCTGAGTATTGGTTGATCTGCACCCAGAAAGATAGTCATATAAGGAAGTGACAGTGGTCTTGAAGAATAGTTTTCAGAAAGGGGTTTTTAATTCTTTTGCTTCTTTCCTATGTTCCCTGGCTGTCCTAAGACTATTTGGGCTTTGTTGTCTAATGTAACAAAGACCAGCATGTCTTGCATCTGGAGCAAGACATATACTGAGCCCAGTGTAGGGGTGATTCTATAGTCAGGCTTAAATTTGAAGGCTTCTAATATGTCATTCTTTCAAGCTGTCATCAGCAGGTAGAGTGTCCAATCTTCCTGAAAGTGAGAAACATAGTATCACAGGAACTCTTTAATAGCCTAATTATATATTATACCTGTATTTTCATATAGGAATTATGGAATGTTGCTTGTAGAAGTTATACTCCCAGTATTTTCTGTTAATCTATCCAAGATCTCATAATAAATTGGAACCCTCTGTCTGAAATCATCTGAACTGGTGGGGCATATGTGGCTGCACTATCTCTTTTAGGAAATGCTTTGCAGTTATTGGATCTAATGGGCATTTGACAAATGAAATTTAATGACAGAGCTGGAATAATAATATCCCAGGTTTATCAAGTATGTTACACTTTACGAAGCAATTTCCTTACAAAACCCCTATAAAATGAACATGTAAGGATTTTTCTCTCTGTTTAAAAATTAGGAGACCAATTCAGAATGCTTATGTTCATTGATTAGGTATGGTAAGTTACAGAGTGGTGACTCACATTCAGGTCTTTTGACTCCAAATCAGTACATCTTCTAGACGGTGGTCGATTTAATGATGGTGGTAGCTCTATGCCTGAAACTACAAACTCAAGGTCTCACAGTACTGATTGGTGGTTGCTTTAGTAGCCCACTACATCTAGGTCCAGATTTCAGGCATGATTTTCTTCACTCCCCAGAATTTCCCTCACCTGCTGCCCTCCCATGAGTTCCAGTTATAAATCCAAAATCAAATCAACTCTGATATTACTCCTGAAGAAGTTGTATCAATCTACTCCCTTATTGCTTTACTAACTATTCCTATAATTTTTCTAAAACATAATATCCCACTCTGGTCACCAATATCCTCTATATGTTATTGTCTCCTATGAGAATGTAAGTTTTTTGAGGGCAGGTACTGTCTTTAGTTTTGTTTTTATAGCCCTATTATTTAGTTCAGTACTTGGCACATGTTCATTTGTTTCGGTTGTGTCCAACTCTTCATAACCCCATTTGGGATTTTCTTGGCAAAGATATTGGAGTGGTTTGTTATTTTCTTCTCCAGTTCATTTTACAGATGAGGAGAGAGGCAAACAAGGTTAAGTGACTTGCTGAAGCTCACACAGCTAGTAAGTGTCTGAGGTTGGATTTGAATTCAGATCTTCCTGACTCAAAGCCCAGTGCTCTATCCACTGTGCCACCTAGCTGCTCTATGTTATATATGGCTTCATCTAAATCACTAATTAAAAAACATTAAACAAAACAGGGCCATGTATACAGCCTGAATATCTTACTTTAGGTTGACATCAACCCATTAGCCACCAATCATTGGGTCCAGTCATTAGATCAATTCCAAATTTACCCCATTATTATTATTCTGCTCACATTTCCTTATTTTGTCTACAATGATGTTTTAAGAGAATTTATAAGATGCCTTACTGAAATTGGGTTACGCTATGAAGTTGGTATATGATGTCCATAGTGTTCTCTTGATTTATCATAAGCCCTGCCACAAAGGAAATTAGTATAACCGAGGAGTTCATCTTGATGAACCCATATTGACTCATCATTCACAAGGTTATTAGGAGATTCTAATGAGTTAATGTTAAGTGCTGTACAAATGTCAGCTATCATTATCACCTTTTATATAAGTTTCTTTTTATAAATGCTCTTCCCTGTAATAATGCATGCCAGATTTTTGCCAGGAATCAAAATCAAAATCAAGCTTACTTGCTTATAGTTTGTAGAATCTGTTTTTTTCCTCTTTTTGAAAATCAAGACATTTACCAGTCGTCAACTCTTCCATTCTCTGTGATTTTTTAAAGATCACTACCAGCAGCTTAGCAATCTCATCTGTAAGTTCTTTCATACCCTGGGATGTAGATGTTTTTGTTTCTGGTCTCATGAAATCTTTGAGGCTATAGCTAGGTGCTCTCTTAAATGGCTTCCTTTACTTCCTAACTCAGATTTCCTAGATGTTAGAGAATCCATTTAATTCTGGACAGATCCTCCTTAAAATTGCTTCTCCTTGTTAATAATTTTTAATCTATACTTCTCAGTGAACAGCACGAGGTAGAACCAAACTACAAGGAGAAGGCTATTCTGGAAAGAAAGAGCTGTCTAACAGCTGTAGAAATGGTAACTGAAGCTATAAAATGAGATTATGTCACTAAGTATTCAGGTGATGAGCAAGAGTCTAAGGACAGAGCCCCAGGAGATATTAACATAGCAAGATCAGAAACTTTAGGAGGATCTCTTTTAGAAAATCTTCCCACAAATGCTGTATATGCATAGCAACCAGAGGAGCCCCAAGTGCAGAAGCCAAGGTCAGTGAAGACTAATAGAACCCTAAAATGGCCATGCCAATGTACTAATAGACAATATACAAAAAATATGGATGAAAAAGTAGCATTCCTTCACAGTGAAGCCTGTGAAATACTGGAATGGGAGACTGAGGGCAGCTATAGAATATGCTCCAGAGAGCCTTGAAATGAGAATAGCTTCTCATCTGTTTCCAGTGATTTAAGTGTGGGTCAGTCTAACAGCAGCACTGATGGCCCAGACGACCACTTAAGGTTCCTTTCAGCCCTAAGAGTACGATTTGTCCAATTAGTAATATACAACATTTTTCATTTGTTGATCTCAAACTTCATTGATTTTCCCCTCACATTGTTCTTATTTTAAAAGGTGAGGAAACTGAGGTATTGAGACAATAGGGTAGAAAGCAATTATCAGGTGTTGTGGCTTGGTTTATCTGTCAGACAACTGGCATTGCTTAGGTAAGCCTTAAAGATATATGAGCTGGATGAGGCTCTAAAGCATGTGAATGAATAGTTTTTGTTTTGAGCAATATACATAATGAACTAAATAGATGTAGAGACTGAGCCTGTCATTTCCCTAGTGTGGGGAGCTCTCTGGTGAAGAAATTTTCTCTACCAATGCAGGCTGGTATCTCCTCTGAAACTCCTCTGAGAATTGCTCTGAGCAATGAAGAGATTAAGTGACTTGCCCCAGGTCAGACAGCTAGTATGCATCAGAAGTTAGACTTGAATCCAGGTCTTCCTGGTTTTGAGGCCAGCTCTATCTGATATATCACCACTGCTTCTTAAGGAGCTAAATAAATAATTAAAACTTCATTAATTCAAATTTTGTGATCAAATTCTAAACAGAAGCTGGGCTGAGGTTTATCTGTACACTGTTTGTGAAGAAAGAATTTGCTCAGCAAGTAACAGGATAAGCAAGATTGCAGAGAGAATGTATGTGCTATATTAGAGAATGGACTAGTATATGTAGGAAGGTTAGTAATATAAATTACAACAATTGATAAGATAAAGGCAAATGATTTTTATCTCCTAAAGACCTCTAGGCAACACTTTGGTAGTCTATTTCAAGGTACTATAAATACTTGAAAGAAGAACATTTCTTTAAAAATATCATAATCCTGATTTTTCAGTAATGTAGATTTGTTTTCCTCCCAATTAGTCTTTATTGTAAAGTTTAATATATTTAATTCAGAATATATCCATTTTTAGCATTTCGAAGCATGCTTCTATCCTTAAAATAAAATTTCACGTTTAAATGCGAAAAAAAATTCTACAAATTATTAAAAAAAACTATCATGACAAAATTGAGAATCGTTATTCAAACACACATGGGGCCTCTGATAAAAGGTAATTTGATTTAATAATTTTAATTTACATTGTTAATGTACAAGAGCATTTCTTTCAACCTACTGGTTAACTCATACACACACACACACACACACACACACACACACACACACACACACACA
>NW_020954610.1:12307995-12428953 GCF_900497805.2 Vombatus ursinus | reverse complement strand
CACACACACACACACACACACACACACACACACACACACACACACACCCCCCACTGCTGTTAGAAGAGCAGAGAAACTTCTGAAACACTGTCATCTGAAAGAAAAGCAAGGCACTCTCCTTTAACAGCTGGCATATTCCTGATTTCAGCCTACTAAAGGCATGTTCACACCAAGAGAGCTCTAAAAAGGGGAAGAATCATCTGCTGTCTCTTTTTTTTTCTCTAGTGATCTCTCATTGATCATTCATTCTGCACAAACAAGTCTGTCAATGTCAATAAAGGTGGACAAAATGAGTTGGGAAGATAATTGAAGTTAAAAATAATTGTGGAAGACTGAAGCATACTGGCCACATTCAGCTCCGCACCAGGATCTGAACCCCAAACTGGAAGCCTTGTTTGCCCTTTCTAAACAATATATCTTATTCAGCAGACTAACTTTCAGTGAGCCCAACTGTTATGAAATGGGATGATGCTAACTAACAATTCACTCTGAATACTAATAATGATGTGTGTATGCAAAATTTCTAATTCATTCAAATCCATTTTAAACTTAGTCTGACACTAAAAAACATTAGCTTTCCTGATATTTAATAATGTTTATTATGTTTGCATATAAGCTCAAAAGTCAATGCAAAAAACAATACTGTACTAGAGGTTTATTTTCAGGTAATCTGAAGATAGTAATATTTTCCTAAATGTTATCTTCAGATAAGTTGAGAATATTAACTATAATGATAAAAAGTATGTTTTCCTAATGACCATGCTATAAGTCTTGATAATAACCTTTCATAAAAGTAAATACAAACATAATAAATGATTAAAATATCAGATGATTATGACAAATCATACAATGACTTGACATCCAGGTTATCCTATGCAGCAAATAGGCAATTCATTTGGCATTTGTTTGATTGTATAATTTAATCTCCATATAAACAACAGAGGTTTTTTTTTTCCTTTAAAAGAATAAAGCCAAAATTGTTTAAAGCTAACAAAAGCTATGGTGACATCAGGTTGACATTCAAAGTTTGTTCCTTAGCAAAATGATGAAAGAAATTTTGACTTGATATAGTGCATATAATATAAAGAGTTTTAGTCTTAAAATCTTCAACTATTATTTGAATTTAGCAAAACATGAGCAAGATCGTAATATCAAAGTGCTAAACAGTAAGGACTGTCTTAAAAGTCACTGCAAATAAACCATAAAAGAACTGCATGTATAAGTGACATGTATTATACAAATGGTTAATTAATAAAAAGACACATTATAAATATATGTATATATAACTTGTCCTATGTATATATATATATATATTTATAGTTTTCTAATTGGTGTATCCAAGCCACTGTGAACACCCCACTTGATCACTCTGTAACACAGCTCCCAGGAGCTGGCAGTCACTGCAATAAATACAGGCAAAGCTATAACAATATACCATGCATACAAACGTTTATACAAAGAAGAACACTATGCAACAAAGTATCTCATATTAATATGGCATCAACAGTATAAACATACAAAAAGGGAATACGAACACGGAATGTTTAATCGCAGCCCGCTCACTATGCCTTCCTAAGCACTTACATTCATATGATTTTTACAAGGCTTGCTTGTTCTTGAAAATTGTCTCAGGTCTGGTTTTTTTGTTTTTTTTGTTTTTCTGTTTTTTTTTCTCTTCTTTTCTTTTCTTTCTTTCTTTCTTTTCTTTTTTTTTTTTTTTTACTAATTTGAAACCTAGATTAAATTATATTTAAAATTTTTTTTTACTATCCCTGATGCTCACCCTGTATTATCCAATGACTACTTATATTTACTTCCTTATCTAGGGAACAAGTGCTCAAATGAATCACAAAATGTCCCTCTGTTTTTCAAGTACATATGTCCTTTAGACATTACACTAATGCAAGTTTGGGAAACTCTGGTTTTGTCAGTATGATGGCTCCAAATCAGTTGCATGTGATTAGTCTCATATTTTCAAATTTCTTTAGGTTGTTGAAAAGATGGTTTTGCAAATAACTAGACCTGTGGTGCAGTGCTTGAATTCCATCATGAAGACAGATGAAAAATCTTGGCCTGAACATCACAGTCTAATATTTTAGGTCAATTAGGTGAAGCCTCTGTTGTGTAAATTAGTGCATGTAATTAGAAAAAAACTTGACTTTTAAAATTTCCTTATTAAAATAAATTAGAGTTAATAAACAAGACTTAGTAAGACAGCACTTTAAAAATGGCACTTGAACGTGGAAGCTAACAGCCATTATTATTTTTGCTCTATTTGAATTATATGAAATCCTTAATTTCACATAATTTTTAAAAAATGAACTTCTGTTTAGTTTGCACCACATATGTGCCCTTGATACAGGAAGTATATTCTAAAGGTATCAATCACAAGACACATACTACCCTGGCAAACAACTGTTCGTTGTTCTTGTTTTAAATACAAAACATTTACAACTTTATTCCCCATAAAGAGATTGAAAACAGTCATATTAACTTTTTTTCCTGCTGGGATAGCATCGTCCAAAAGTGCTTTATTAGCAATTTCTTAGAAAACCCCAACAAATCACACACAAAAAAAGGACTATAAAACACAACCCCAACACAATAAGATGTTATGTCTTCTGGCTTAAGGTCCTGAGGAACCATGCCAGTAAATAAGTCCTTGTTTAACACTGGACCTGCTTTTCTCTTAAGCGAGGACAGAAATACTAGCTGTGATTAATAATCTGCTTCTCTGTTCAGAAAAGCAGTAGTGATCCATTGGTTAATTTCCAAATTCAGAAGGGCAAAGTGTCCAGAAACAGCCTGTCGATGATAGAAGGGGGTGGAACCAAATCTTCCAGTTTCAGGTAAAAGATGCGTTGGAGTCCCAGTGTGCAGAGAGAACGTAAGTCAGCAAGGGCACTCAGTACCTTAGGTTCTGCAGGCTCAAGAGGTTGTCCTTTAGTTTGGCAGCCAAAAGCCAAATGATCTTTCAAACTACTTGTAATCTTCTTGCATAGCTCTTCCACTTTCTTTGGTTCTTTTAACCCATGTCTTTCTGCAGAGACAATTAAGAGTTGATTTCAGTAAACATCTGATTATGTCATTCTTCTGCTCAAAGCCTTTTAACGCATCCCTATTACCTTACTAATGATTTAGGCTTACCCAGGCTCCCATAACTAGTAGGCAGCAGAACCAAGTCCTTGGCTCTTTCCACTATACTGTTACGCTGCACTAGAGTCCCAAAGCCAGATCCTAAGCCTCTTACTAATCTTTTATCCTTAGCTCTTCAAACTTTGCTTTTCTGGAATGCAATAGTTTAGAGCTGGAAGCATCCATGTTCCCATTTCCAGGGCTATATATAGCAGGGAAAGATAAGCTCCTAGGGTCCTAAGTTGGAACTTTGGACACATTTCCCCAAAATTCTATAATATTAGGAGTACTGTATAGGCATACCCTTCTTCTGAGAGTTTTTGATTTTTTTTAAATAGGATGTTAGGTAAAACAATGTGATGGGGTGGGGAGGCAGTTAGTTCCACAGAAACAATGTTGAAAATGGCCAAATAACACTTTGTGGAGGTTCTGTGACCTCACAGTGCAGTTTGTTATTGTAAAATGACATTGATATGAAGATTGTTACATGGTATGTTGTCTGTTCTACATTTCAGGCACACCAGGGGTTAAATAGGCTTTTATGGCTCATCTGGAGGCCACCATTGATAACACATTTATAGGCAGCTAGGAGGCACCATGGATAGAGTACTATGCCTAGACACGGGAAGATCTGAGCTCAAATCCAATCTCAGCCACCTAATAGTTGTGTGACCTTTGGCAAATCACTTAACCTCTGTTTGTTTCATCTTCCACAACTGTAAAATGAGGATAATAATAGCACTTACCTTTTAGGGTTGTTGTAAGGATCAAATAAGATATGTATAGAGCACTTAGCACAGTACCTGGCACATAGTAGGTACTATGTTATTGATAGCTATTAATATTATCATCATCATTATTATGAATACTGTTCTATGGGCAAATATGTTCTTTGAAACCAACTTATGAATGAACTTTTAGAACACAGCTGGTATCTCAATTAGGAACTGCCTATAGTAATAAGTACAAAATAATGCCTGAATATTGCATTCAGACTATTGAGGGTCAAACCTTGGTACCATCTATATTTCTTATACCAGATTGTATTGTTCTGTAATTAATAGAGTTCAACTGACTATATATCAGTTTCTTCATATACAGCTTTGAAAAACCTAAATGATGAGGCACACTCAAGGTCCTGTTTGCTTTACCTTGACATTTGAAAGTTTAGCTTTCCATTTACCATCTAAAGCTCCTACCACCCTATCTGTTGAAGAAAAGCATGGGAACTACAAGTTTTGTCAATTCAGTAAGATATGGTCCAGAGTTTTAGGTTAGGCTGAAAGTAGTCCCTAGAAGTTTGATGTCATCCTCAGTTCAAGTTAGGGAAAGAAAAAGAAGAATTTTCATTAGTTGGTGGGAAGAGAAAGGGGGGCACCACTAGAGGTTTTGAGGTATCCTGAGGGGCTCTGGCATATTCCAGAGTAAATTTTCCTAATCTTTCGAATGGCTTAGGAAATACCTAAAAATTGCCCAGCCTCATAGAGATGGTGAAAACTAGAGGGCCAGAACACCTATGCTTGCCCAAACCTTTGAATAAAATCAGATATTTCTGAGATAGCCTAGGTTGGTAGGGTTAACCATTCTTCCAATCAATAAACATTTATTAAGCACCTACTATGTACCTGAAACTGTACTAAGAACACTCTCCCCCACAACCTGACAATCTTCCATTGATAGTGATGGATAGAATCTACAGGGACAACCGCTTTATGACATGTGGAAAATACAGTACACAGTTTGGCATCCCCTGATAGAATGATTCATTGATAACATTCATAGAATTAAAGAAATAATCCATTTTCTAGTACCCTGTTATCCTCCCAAAAATTATCTTGTATTTAGCTTGTATATATGTTTATCTATTTAGCTGTTGTCTCCCCAAGAGAATGCAAGTTCTTTGAGGGCAGGGGCAGTTTCATTCTGTCTTTGTATTCTCAACATTTAGCATAATATCTGGCACATAGTAAGCACTTAGTAAATGCTTATTGATTGGTTGATTGAAGTCTGGATATAATTTCTAATTGGTTTTTGCTCTAGTTTTTTAAGTCAAAGTTTTCATATTTTTGATTCTACAACATCTGAAATAAAAATTCTTAGTGCACATTCTAAATGGTAAAAACTGTGAGTGCTATGTTTCATTCAAATGTCACTTTTATTTTTCTTTCTGGTTGCAAAAGTAATTTCTCCAGAGCAAACGTCAGCCAGAAAACTAAAGAAATTATCCAGACATTTTTCTCAAATTATTCTATCGGCTTTGACAATGTAGAGGGAATAAATTTGGTAAAATTAGGTGTGTATGGGAAATTGCAGTGAGACTAATTCAGGCAGAGATTGATTAAAATGAGGGTCCTTGGGACTAAATCTCCCAAAATGTTGGACTTGGTTAAATGATATGTTTGAATTCAAAGCACATTTTGCCTAAGAATTGCTAGAGGAATTTTATTAGATTTTAACCTACAAAGCTTCCATCTCTGGGTGGTTAGGCTCTCAATTTACAAACAACTCTGGAACAAATTTTTCTTTTCTTGACTTTACTGACCCTGCAAAACCAACAGGTAGCATGCCTTGACAACAGACCCAAGGGCATCCAGTCTATTTCATTTGGTTCTGGTTCTTTAGTAAATAGTCACTGTGTCTTTCATCCAGAAAAATCCTTCATATACTTTACGCTAAAAGGTGTTATGTTCTTTTAACATGATTATAGGATTAAGAGCTGGAAGAAATTTTAGAGGTAATCTCGTTGAGGCAGGCAGGTGGCCCAGTGAATAGAGTGCTGGCTTTATAGTAACACTGACATGTGTTTAAATTATTATGTGATTCTGGGCAAGTTACTTAATCTTTTTCAGCCTCAGTTTCCTCATCTGTAAAATGGAAATAATAATAGCACCTACCTTAAAGGGTTGTTGTGAGGATTGGATAACATAATATGAAGTGCTTTGCAAACTTTTAAGGCAGTATGTAAATGCTAGCTATTATTATTATTCAACCCTGTCATGTTATAGTTAGGGTCACTAAGGTTCAGAAAGGTTTAGAGATTTGCTTAATGTTATATAGCTAGTAAGTATGAAGGCTGGTATTTTGAACTTAGATTTCCAGAATTTAAGTCCAGTGCTTTTCATACCAAACAAGGTAAACTGTCATCTCATTAACATCAAATTAAAATTCCATAAATAAGAGGGTATGTAAAATTAGTCCAATAAGATTAACAGTAACCTGGGGATCATTCTTTTCATATAACCAACATTCAGTGACAATTTCCTTTTTACACAATGCTGCCTTTCTCTTGAATAGAATTCATGTTAATTATCAGCATAAAGAAACTAAGCAATGTTTGAGGCCTAATTTAGGATGCAAATTGATAATGAAATTCTGTAATTGAACCTTCTTATAGCCAAACTCACAGAAGGTGTTTGGGAGTTTTCCCTGCTTCCCTACCAGTTGTGAAAGCTCAATAACTATGGCAACCATTATTTATTCAGTGAATTCAAGTAGAGATCAATACTCACTGCCATCTCTATCAGTGCTAGGCCTGGAATTCCACAAGGAATTCGTGAGACACTCTTATTAGAAACCAAAGACACCTCAACCATCCTTTGTTATTTTGATTATATGCTGGGTCTATTGCTTATCTTTTAAAAAGAGTTAAAATAAATCTAGAACTGTTTCCAGCTTCCAGTAAGAAATATAAAATGCTGAAGATTTACTATGTTTTATATATAGCCTTCTCAGAGGCTTTTTAAAACCTAAAGCACCGACATTTTAGTTAAAGGACCCTTTTCTTGATGCTCTGTTAAATGGCTTCAGATATATTACCTAGCACCAATAAGAGTTTGGGGAGAAAGATGCATGCTATTTATCCTGGGGTTTGGGAGAGCGAGAAGTAAAGGGGGAGTGGTGTAGGGCTTACTGTTATTTAGAAATTCTTTCATTCATCTCATTGACCCTCTTTTTCATTCCCTGCAAAGCTGTTTCAAACAAACCTTTTTTCATTCTTCTCAAGCCTCTAACTCCACCCCGCACAGATAATCTCACCCGCTACATTACTAAGAAGACATAGGCCTTTTGATGTGAGCTTGGTCAGTCTCTCCCCTACCCACTTTCAAATCTCTCTATAGTATCGTCTTCATTTTCCTTACTTATAAGTGCTATGTCCTTCCTTATAAATGCTAACCCCTCCATGTGCCTTTGATCACAATCCCACCTACCTCCTCTGGGATGTTACTCCATCAATCATTCCCTCTTTCTTGCATCGTCAATTTCTGTCTCTATATTCCTTCCTTTTCGATGCCTACATTATCAGATCTTATTTATATTAAAAACAAAAACAAAATTACCTTGTCTTTGACCTTATTCTCCTGTGTCTTACTCTTCATAGCCAAACTTGAAAGAATACACTATGGTTGTTTCCTGCACTCTTTGCATGTACTCACTCCCCAACGCCTAGCAATCCAAATTATTTTCCAACTATGTGACTAGTCTTCTCATCTCCAAATCTGAAGGGTTTTTCTCAGTACTCATCATTCTTAATCTTTCTGCAACACTTATAAAGAATAAACATTCTTTATACTCTCTCCTTTCTTGATTTTTGTGATATTGCACTCTCATGGTTCTCCTTCTACTTCTCTGACTATTCCTTCCTAGTTTTCTTTATTGCCTACTTTCCTCCTTCTGTACCTTAACTCTGTCTCTCTCGTCAGTTTCAATCATGCTGGTTCAGAAATTCGTAAGAGTTGGTTGGATCCTCAGAGGCCATTTAGTTCAACTGTTTCCAATACACAGAACAAAAATTTAAAAATAATTTTGAAGTTCTATCATGAGTATATAAGCTAGTCTAAAGCTATTCTGTAATAAAACATGCTCCTAACGTTTTTTTTGTATCTTACTCACAAATTCTGGATTATCAATTCAATTCATCACACAGTTATTAAATGTCTACTAGGTACAAGGAATTGTGCTAAATGTTGGCAATACAAGAATGAAAAATGCCACAATTTGGCTCTAATCTATGTTTCCAGATTTAATTCACACCATCCCCTTATGAACTCTGATCTAAGATTATTATTTCCACACATAGCCACCTAGTTCTCTCTTTTACCCTATGCCTGAAACTTGCTTCTTTTTGTCTGATTGTTAAAATTTTTCTTTTCCTTCAAGGCTCCATATGCCACTTCATCCATTAAGCTTTCCCTGATCCCTCTCAATGAGTGATCCTTCCCCACTAAAATTTTCCTAGAATTCTGTCTTGATCTCATGTTTGCTGTAACACAATTTTTGCTGTATCATACTGGTTGTGTATATTATATCCTTCTCTACCAGACTAAAAAGACCCTGCCTTCAAAGAACTTACAATCCAATTAGTCACTATGTTAGTATAGAACATTCTAGCCATTAAAAACTTATATATCTCATAAGAATGTTTAAATAATGAATTAAATTGAGTTAGAACTTTTGGATCATATGCCGTTAGCACTGGAAGGCAGTTTTGAGGCCATATGCTTCCCACCCAGTGCAAGACTCCCCTGGATATTCCTAATAGATAGTTGTATGATTCCTCTCTAGCACTTCCAGTGACAGGGGGCTCACTAACTCATAAGGTGTTCCATGCCAAGGTAGGGTAACTAATCATTAAAAAGTACTTCCTTTATTTTGAGGCAAAATCTGCCTCCTTATCACTTATAACCTATTACTTATATAAAAGATAATGTGGGTCTTTAATTTTACATGCAAATATGTATACATTTAGAATGTTAATGTTCGGTTTTATTTCATGTGTATGGTATTTTGACTTAACTAGGAGATAATGATTTTCCTTTGGACTGTGGGTAGAGAGAACATACATGATGTGAATCTGTAACCAAACTCAAATATTCATGTAAATTTTATATAACTCTCCTATATACCAACTAAACAGGAAAGTTTGAAATGTAAATATATTCAGGTCCATAATCAATTGTTATTTGAACTCCCTATAGCTTTTACTCTGTAGGTAACTTGAAGACTTCCTGGTTTTTAGACATATGTGAAATACTATAGTCAAAAGATGGCCACTCTCTAAGAATTTTAAAAAGTAGATATTAAAAATTAGATTAAAATTTGAAGGATTAAGGTGTTGCCTGTCATATTTCTTAATATAATTGTATATGCCTATATTGTATAGGTCAATCAGAATAAATATTTGGACTGATACATAAAAGACTAATCAATCATACTACAATATTTCATAAAATCAGTAAGAATTTTTCAGTCTTTTAAAGGATTTGGGGGAATGTTAAATTATTATTTTACTCTTCAAAGAGCTTCTACTTTTACAAATTACTTTGAGTTCACATAATTAGCTTAAGAATCTTAAAATCCTAGGGTCAGCTAGGTGGTACAGTGGATAGAGCAGCAACCCTGGAGTCAGGAGGATCTTAGTTCAAATCCAGCCTCAAACACATAATGCTCACTAGCTCTGTGACCCTGGGCAAGTCACTTAACTCCAATTACCTTGCCAAAAAAAATCTTAAAATCCTGAATAAGACCTCCATGACTCTGACCTTAAAAACTGATTCAGTCTCTATGCTTGGTGTGGAACTAACTAATGTTGCAGTAGAAGTTAGGACACCTTGATTCTAGTCCCACTTTGTCACCATGAGCTGTGTGACACCTTAGGCCACTTGGCCTCTCTTAAACTAAGTCACCTTATTTGTAAAATGACCTGGTTAGATTAGATGATCTTTAAGGTTCCTTCCACTTCCAAAATTCTATGATTCCATATAGTCAAGGAGTGATCAGATAGATTTTGATCTCTGCTTTGGACTTGGGAAAAATTGTGGATCACTTGTAGAAAAAGTATAAGAAAAAAATGTCCCCTTAGATCCAAACAGTAGTGAGATGCTCCCATTGCTTAGGAATAGGTTAAAATTTCAGAATATATATATATATATATATATATATATGTATATATGTATTAGTAAATACATTTTAAAATTAAATGGATTCTACCCCAAATCCATTTTCCATATACACATTATTTTATAAAAATTGAGTGTTTTCAACAGCACAGTACTTTCAAAAGCATAGTACTTTCTTGTAGTTCCATTTTTTCTCTTTGTTAAAACTATTACTTAAATAACTATTTTTCCTTACCCTAAAGGAAAATTAGGTTAACATCCTTGCATTTGGTTCACCTGCTGATGTGCAGAACCAGGGTAAAATAGTGTGAATGGCCATTCAAGGGCAGCAAACATCTTAGAATCATTAATTCTTGTTGCAGACAAGACAGTTAGCCTGCATTTTCTGACAGTGAAATGGTCAATTAAATAAAATAACCAATTCAGAAATTAATAATTTGGATAACAATTCCTTTCTGTCTTTAACACTTTTTAAAGCAGAAATAATCTTTAAGAAAAATGTAAGTGACTTTGTTTTAATGGTTTATTTCGCTATTTTGAAAACTATTTTCTGCTCCTAGTTCTGTACTCCTCTGTTAATGTTCTTAGAGCCTTACATTCTACAAGACTAGGAAAATACTGCTGAAATTCGAGCTCAGACAATATGGTTGAAATGCCAGTGAAGCTCTACTCAAGAAGTGTACAGAAATCCATATGGCTCATTTCTCTAGTCCAATGGTTTTCCCTACTTGAAGTACATAGATGCCCCTTTGGATGGTTTGTGGACTGGTCTCTTATAGTCTTAAGGTTTATAATATTATCATATTTCTGTTTTTTTTCCTGAATGAGGCATTACTATCTTACTAATTGTATTTAATTTTTAAAAGTATACATGACCTCATCAATGTATTATGAAAAAAAATACCAGAGTTCCCATTAATTTAGAATAAGATTTTTGGTAGTTGCAAATGAGAGTGGATAGTATATAAAATCTGTGAGAGATTTTGCTTTGTCAAACTGGTTTGGGGACCCAAAAAGTTTGAAAACTACCATTGTAAATTCCCTCATTACTGTCAGACCAAGGATCAGCCTTATTCTTCCCAAGTCCCACAAAGTTCCATTCCAACACATCACCCCCTCTATTATCAAAATTTCCTCTAAAATTTCTTCCACTTCTTTCCTTAATTAAAACCTGGCTTTCTTTCCATTAATGGCATCATATCCCTTGCCATCCTCTCTTTTGGAAGCTCTTCTTTTCTCCTCTCCTCTTCTCTAAATTCAGGAATAGAGGCCAGGGTAGGACCGGATTACTCCTTTCTCTCCACTACCATATCCAGAATAGTCCTCTATCTTCCTTTGTCAATAACCTTTCCTCCTTTGGAAATCATGAGAACTAATCACTCTCTCCTTACAATGCTATCATTATCTACTGACCTTCAGGTGATTTTTTTCATAATTTCCTTACTGACTTTAGTACCTAGCTGGTATCATCTTCAGGGACTTTAATATTCATATTGATGACCCTTCTAACAGTATGGTAACACGTGATTTCTCAATTCCAACAAACTCCATTCCTCTTCAGCAACATATCACAAATATCTTAGGCTCCCCCAGTCTCTAAGAATTGGCTTCATCTCTAAGATCCTTAATGTTGAAATTCCATACTTTGATTTCCTATTCTGCATCCTACAGCCTCCTCTCCTCCCATCTCTCTCATTCCCTCACTTAGCACTAACCTGTTCTTTTCCCATAATAAGATATTCAGGCTTTTGGTCCGTTCCTTTTCCCCTACTCCATATCCTCCACTCTTACTTCATTTGCTCCATTCCCAGACTTGATTTCATTGTTTTCCACTTGAATGAACCACCAACCTTAAATTCCCTGTTTTCTCCTGTAGATTTTCTGCCATTCCAAACTTGCTAGTTCTTACTGCTGAGTAACCCTCACTGTTGAATCCTTCTGTTTCTGCTCCCATGTTGCTGAGTATTATTGGAGAAAGCCATGAAATTGAACAAATTTCATCTATTCTACATTTATGGAGCATAACTTCAGCTAGTGCCTCACTGGTGCAACCTTCTATTACTGTCTATCTCAATATCCACAGAGACTGTCAGAGTTAGAAGGAGCCTCTGAGGTCATACAGTTTAACCCACACTGAACATCTTTTGATAACCCTAATTGCTAAAGAATGTATCTACTTCATAAGGTTTTTGTGAAGGATCAAATGGGATAATTTATGCATAGAATAATCTAAACATAATGTATTATAATTAATTATCAAGTCAAAATATATCACTTTGCAACTTCTACCCATTTTTCTTAACTATGCCCTTCTTGGCCAATCTGAATCTAATCTACTTTCTCCATCACACATCTTCCAATTTTTGAATTCATCTATCATCTTCTAAGTATTTTTCTTTCTCCTCAAATCTCCAACTGCTCTCCATCCCTAACACTTATCTCAGTTTATCTTCTTACTTAAGTGAGAAAATCGTGGCTACCTAGCTGATCTCCTAACTTCTAAGAAACTTCTCATGATCATTACTCTTTTCCTTCCCTTCTGCCTACAGGACAAGGCATCCCAACTTTTTCCTAGGCAAATCCTTCTACTTGTACCCTTGATTCCATCCTATCCCACTTTCTCTGTTTGGTGTTCAAAGCCCTTCATAACCTAATCCCCTCCTACCTTTCCACTCTTCTTGGACTTTATTCCCCACCATATAATCCAGTGACATTGGACTCTTTGCTGTTTCACAAATGAGACACTCCATCTCTTGGCTCCTGGCATTGTCTCTGGCTGTCTGTCATGCTTGGAATGGGCTCCCTGCTCATCACTACCTACTTCCTTCCCTGGCTTCCTTTAAGCCTCAACTAAAATTCCATTTACTAAAGGAAGACTTTTTCTGCCTCTCTTAATTCTGGTGCATTCCCTGTTTTAATTATTTCTTATTTATCTTGTACACAACGTGTTTGTACATATTTCTTTGCTTGTTGTCCTCCCCATTAGATTGTGAGTTCCTTGAAGGTAAGGACTGTCTTATCTTGTCACAGTGCCAAGTACATACTAGGCACTTAAGAAATTTTTATTGACTATAGATTGACTTGCTCCAGCAATCATCTCCTCTCTCACACATATATCTTTAATCTCTCTAGATCTGTCAGCTCAGGTCTCCAAAATCCTTAAAAAACAAAGACCTTCTGTTGATTTTTCTATCCCCATTCAGCTACTATGCCATTTATTTCCCCTTTCACTTCCAAACTTCTTTAAAAAGTTGTCTACATTCCATTGCCTCTAATCCTCCTCATCTACTTCACTTTCCCCTTTACCCTTATAATATAATTTCCATTCTCTTCATCCTATTGAAATGGATCTCTCAAATGCTACCGATAACTTTTATTCAGTCTTTATCCACCTTGACTTCTTTGTAGTATCTGATACTTCTGATTACACACATCCTTCGGATAGTCTCTCCTCTCCTTGTTTTTGAGGTATCACACTCTTCTGATCCTCTTACCACTCCTAAATATTTCTTTCTTCTGCTTTTTCTGATCATTTAATGTATGTATTTCTCAAAGGTTACTCTCAGCCCTCTTATTTTCTCTCTCTGTTATCTGCATTCTCTTCTTTTACTTCAACTATCATGTTAACATAAATGAAGTCTCCATCTACAGCTATAGCCCTTGAGTTCCAGACCAGCATTTGGAATTGCACGTATGCTCCTGAATGTCCTACCAGCATCTCAATCTCAACATGTCCAATACTAAGTCCCATTATTTTGTATTATAGCTATTTGTGTATATTATATTTATCTATTTGACTATATTTTTTCATTAGTTCAGGGATCCCATCTTATCTAAACTTCTAATTTCCCCCAAGTACTACTATAAGTGGTGTTTAATAAAGTTTTGCAGAATGAAAGACATGAAGTATCTAAAAGAAATCACGTCTATTCAAACCTTCCCCCATCCTAAAGTGTTTGTCATGGGGAGGGAGGACAGGATACTAGAAGGTGAAGTTTGTGGACAGTAAAATTAAAAGGTAGAAGTACTCTTTGTTCAAGAATCCAAAGATTAACTCAGTATTTAACAATCTAAATTCGAGTAATGAATAAATTCACATTTCCACCAGGTGAACTCTGTGACATGAAAAGCACTAGAAAAGCAGAATTGAAGAATTTGAACTTAATAAGAAAGTATGTACCTGTAATCATACTGAGAGCTGATAAGCATGCTAAGGCGGGGATGTCGAGGTTAAGGCTCTGTAAGTTTAATGAAAAGTCTTTAATTGAGTCGAGCCATTCCCCAAATCCACGAAGGCACTGAAGTCTATGAAGCACAAGTCCATTGCAGAATACAAACTTATCTTCAGCTGTGTTAGATCTGAAATTAAAAGTAAGTCAGGAGTACTTTACAAATATGTGCATTATCATAAAATATATGCACTCAAATATCCATACAGTGTCACTTAGAATCTAACATGTTGTCCAACACATGCAAGCACTCATGTTTAACAATATGCTTCTTACTCAGTAAGACTTCAACATACTTGGTAGAAATTTTAAGTTTCCAGTTAACCAGTATACTTGATCACATTTACAAAGTGCTTTTCCCACAACAATCTTTTAGGGGTAGGTAGTTCAAATATTATTGTTTCTTCCCCCACCCCCACACCTTTTGCTTTACAGAAGAGGAAGCTGAGGAGTCAGAGAAACATTGTAAGCTTGCCCATAGTTACACAGCTGGTATGAGCACTGTGATACAAACCTATGTCTTCTAATGCCACATCCCAAGATTACCACAGTGCACCACATCGTTTCTAATAATTGCTAATGTCTCATGTCCAAATGGGATTAAGATTGGCCAAAAGACATAGAGAAAAAATTTCACTCTACACTAAATATTTTGCAAGGTTTTCACTGAAATATTATCTGTGAGACCTTTGGGCAAGTTATTTAACCTCTCTGAGCCTCAGTTTCCTCATCTGTAAAATTAGGGATTCAACTAGATAGATCACCTCTGAAGTCCCACTTACGACTTATTGAAAAATAGTGATGTGTACTGCCATGAAGTTTATGAAAGATGATTTAAAAGCTGTAATTATAATAGCTTCTTCTTGCTTCTTAAAAAAAGCCCAAGAATAAAGACATCATATTACAGATACTAAAAATACATAAATGTATACAAATTGACTATAAAAAACAAAGTCAGTGTAAGTGCCAGAATATAATCCCATTAAAATTGCTTATAAAATTCTTTTTCTTTTCCTTCTATGCTTTTCAGAGTGGTGTGGTACTTCCTTGATCTGTTTTTGCGCTTTTCTGTTACTACTGGTATTTCTATTTTTGTCCAGTTCTCTTTTTTTCTGATTAAAAAAAAAGTCCTCATATTATAATCTCAGTTTTCTCTTATCCTTATATCTAATACTTTTCTTTTAGCCATATTTATATTATTAAAATTGTACTATTTTTTATAGTTCAGATCTGCAATTTAAAAAATATAAGGAAGGTAAAGGGAATAAGTACATAGCATTGTCTGTGTCAGATCCTGTGCTAAGAGCTTTACAAATATTATCTCATTTGATGATTATAGGGAACTACCAGTGTGGAAGTTGCCTCCAAAATGCAGACCAAGAATTCTTCTGTAAATTATGGTGTTTGAGAGCAACCTGGATCACTAAGTCAAGTGCACTATCTATGGTCACAAAGAAATATGTGTCACAGGCAAGGCTTAAACCTGTTTCCCTGATTCCAAGGCCTACTTTCCTAAGAATGCCTTTCACTTCTGTTATTGGTGGCCTCAGTTTAATTTTTGTGTGTGTGCTTTTTTTCCCCTTCATTTCTTAACATATCTTTCTGGTTTACCCTATTGCCTTTCTATCATTGGGTGTCTATTATAGTGAAAAAGCAGTAAAAAATTAGGAAATATGGATTCAGATACATACTGTTTGTATAAACATTGGCAAATCATTTCCCTCCAGTTCTTTGGTTTGTAAAATAGGCATAGGATCATAAATTGAAAGTTGGAAAGGACGTTAGAGGTAATTTAATCCAATCCTCTTGTTTTACAGATAAGGAAAAGTGAGGCCCAGAAAGGAAGTGACTTGCCCAAGTTAATACATAAGATTATATATAGTAATGATAGGATTTGAACTGTTACTCTGACTCCAGATCCAGCATTATTTCCAAATCAGAGCAGTGATAGTGATAGCTATACTATCTATTTCCCAAGACTGTTATGTGAAAAGAACTTTATAAACCACAACATGGTATGTAAATGACAATGGCTGTTGTACTTTGTTTTACTTAATGTTTATTTAACCTAATCCAGCTCCCATGTTAAAATTTTTTTTAAATAGTAGACAAGAAACCTCTCATTGTATAAAATAACATTTTGTAAACCTCTCTAAGTTATAATGCTTGGGAAGCAATATCAGCTACTTTCTCTAAAATTTGTGGCAAAATAGTGGTGAACTGAAAACACTTTCAAGAAAATGCATGAAAGACAAAAGGAAGAAATGTTAAAAGATATATTACATTTAGAATTGCACTAGAAGAACTATTTAAGGCGCTGAATGATCGAAAAATGCTTTCTTTTCTTCATTAGTATCTGTAGTTTAATTTTATTGGGTATGATACATTAGTATCTATAGCTTAATTTTATTGAATATAAATACTGGGTCAGAATCTTCAAATGTTCTCTAGGAATAAAAGGCCTCGAGCATGGTAATTATGTAATAAAGGCTTGTTGACTTGACTTTGCATAATTGTATTAACCCTGTCAGGCCACTAAGTAGCATGTGTACCATGAGGTATACTGAAAACTGTAAATTGTTACATGGTACCCTAGAGTTTTGAAAGAATTATATAGTTTCTTAATGCAATAGATTTGCTTAGGAAATAGGTGAAAAACTTTTCTCTTATGTCTGAGTTTCATTCATTCAGTTACTTGAGAAAATAATTTTGTGTCAGTTGCTAGATTACCAATAGAACCAGCTTTAAATCTTTCTAAAAATGTGAAAGCTTTCAGGACATTCAAGTATGTGAATTTATGGTAGAAGGATGATAGATAAGTAATAGAAGTCATTACCTGATGGAAAGTCTGAGTACAAATAGCTCCAGAAAGGCAGATTCTATTAGTAAAGTCTGATCTTCTTTAGGGAGATCTGTAAATCCTGGAATTTTTTCAGCCCAGCTTCTAGATACGTCTATGGAGGCTGTCAGGAGGTTATAGAATTGTTGTACATGTTCTGCATCAGTGCCTGCCGCAGCCTGATCGCCGGAACAGTACTGGAATGAAAACCACAGATAGGAATGAAAATATCTCATGATTCATCATGAAAAAAGACTCTTCCTATAGAACCCAACTAACATCTGTTGAATGTGATGAGTGCAAAAACCTTCATCAGTTTTCCCTCCCTTTCTTTAGTGGCTCTGTTTGTAACCTCAAGCTTCCTGCTCCTCTCTGGATTTGCAAGTCATAAGAATAAGAGTCCTGGTGAACCCAATGGCAGGCAGAGTGTTCCTGCCACATGAAAAGACAATAAACTTAACAAAACAACATATGATGGGTCAACCAACAGCGAGGACTTAACTGTATTTACAGACAAATATATACCATATTTATTTAAATATTCTCATGGGGTAGCTGGGTGGCACAGTAGATACAGTCCTGAGCCTGGAGTCAGGAAGATCTGAGTTCAAACCGACATATATTAGCCTCAGACACATATTAGCGTGTGACCTGGGCAGACCACTTGATTTCAGTTTGCCTCAGTTTCCTCATCTGTAAATGAGAATAATAATAGCACTCATCTCTCAGAGTTCTTGTGAGGATCAAATGAGAACATATGTAAATTGCTTTGTGGACCTTAAAGTGTTATACAGATATTATAAATTACAAAGATGATAATGGTGGTGGTGGTAGTGGTAGTGATTGGATTTCCCTATCTTGCCCAGACTGAAAGTGTAGGGCCTACTCCCAAGCTTGGTCCCACTCTGACTGGCATAGAAACTATGACCTGCTCTGTTTTTCCATCATGGGTCAGTTCACCCCTTCTTAGGTTAGGGTTTATCATATTAATGCTGAACTTAGTGCAGGCACCCAATCAGCTTAGCCTACTGC
The DNA here is from genome assembly GCF_900497805.2 of Vombatus ursinus. Classification (NCBI taxonomy): domain Eukaryota; kingdom Metazoa; phylum Chordata; class Mammalia; order Diprotodontia; family Vombatidae; genus Vombatus; species Vombatus ursinus. The sequence continues at coordinate 12,410,822 of NW_020954610.1, read as the reverse complement.
AGCTCAGCAGTACTCAGGTTCAAGAGATCTACCAGCCTCAGCCTCCCTGGAGGAGGGGTTTACATGCATGTGTCCTATGCCTGACAACTACATTTATTATTACAATTATTATATGTGATGGTATAGCTAAAGAATATTTACATTTACTGAACTCTTAAAAAATACCTAGTTTTATTAATACCTTTGTTTTCAGGGTTAGTAGTAAGAATATCATAATTAATTGGTCTTCATTTTAAATGAAGAGTTAAATTTACTCTTTGACCCATATGTTCCCTTTCACAACCACATAGGAGAGGAAGGTTACCTTATACTTCCTACTACCTAGCATTTTAGGATACGGTACTACTCATCCATTCAACTCTTCATTGATTCAGCTCTGTTGTCTGGAGGATGAAATTGTTATTATTCAGATATTTGCTTTGGTGGGGGAAAATGAGGTGCCCATCTCAATCATAAGATTGTGTCTTTTCCTTTTTCCAGGAAAGAACAAATTAACAGTGAAGAGCTGGGACTGATGTCATTGCTCCTTACAGTCCACTAGTCCTACTAAATTGGAGCAGTAAAACTTCCTTGTATATAGGGCTATTTAATTTACAAATTGCAGTAGTCAAAGGCCTAGAAAAGTTCCCCACAGCTGGGAATTAGAAGCTGATGGAAATGTAATAATTAAGATTATACTCAAACTTTTATCATCTCCTCTGAGAAGCCCCCAAACCTTGTTGTTACTTTCGTCTTCCTACTCAAATTACCTTGTATCTATCTATCTATGAAAATATTTTATTTCCTCAGTAGAAGACTGAGAGCAGGGTCTTTTTTTTTAAACTTTATATCCCATGTGCTGGGTGCTTAATGCATATTCATCAAATTGACTTGATTACTAGGCTGCTCAGAAGCTTGATGGGGACACACAGAGAGATTAAAGGAATATTGTTCTGTACTGGGTATAGATGTGTGAAGAAGCTGAAAATCTTGAATGTCACTAAGAATAACTCATATTTATACAGTACTTTACATTTTTGGAAGCACTTTAATATGTTTTCTCATTAGAGTCTCAAAGAAACCCTCTAGGGTTGGTACTATAGGTATTATTCTAAACTTCAGAGAGGTTAAGTTACTAGCCTATAGCCACACAGCTAATAAAAATCACAAGCAGGATTAGAACCCGGGTCTTTGGAATCCAAGTCCAGCATTATGTTCAACATATATATATATATATATATAGATATATATATGTGTGTGTGTATGTGTGTGTATATGTATATATATAGTGTGTGTAAATATATGTACTTGCATTACATATGTAATATTCATATGCATGCATATATACATATGTATTATATATCTATATACCTGTATACATACACACATACATTTATCAATCTCAATGTAGTTTTCTTTTATGAAATCTGCAATTATTCATGGCAGATCAATTCATTTAAAGTTGTGACAATTACATATAAACTCATGCTAAATGTTCAATACTTTAAGATGCTGCTGGTAATATAAAAATTGATATGTTTAAAAAATATAACATTTTAAAAAGCTGGAGGAGAATAAAAATTATTCAAACTTGTTTCTTGGAACGAAATCTGTTTTCAAATTTATATCCATTAAAATAAGGTGCTCATTCTTCACTGTCTTTCCTCCAATAGCCATTGTGCTCATCTGATAATCTTTAAATAGTTTTCTGCCTCTGTGATTCTTCCTGAAACCCTTTAAGAGATCTTGATTTTTTTTTCCCTTCCAAATGCCTTCTCTTGGGCTCTGGCTCCTACTGAGTTCAGATTCCATATACTATGCACATAGAAAACATGATGCCCACATAGAATTTGAATTTGCCATTAGTGAAGACTAGGAAAGGTCAGAGAACATGGGAGGTTCAAATGTGAGGACAGACTCTCAAAATATTGTAGTGAGTTTATATACATTCTGAAATCCTAGACCAAGTCTGACTGACCCAAAAATAATATCATCAATATTTAGAGAAAAAAGAAAAATAAGCTTATTTTAGCTTAAGAATTTCTTTTAAATTAAAAATCTTGGCTCTTTTTGGATTACATTAACAGTTTGTAAAGACTTCTCTTTAATTTAGGAAGAAACATAGTGTTGGACTCTTCTTAGGAACTTTTTTTCTTACTCTTTGTTGTTCTGATCTAAAATCATGTCAATCTGTCAATCTCTTAACAATCTAAGTTAACAATATAGTATTAATAATAATTACTAGTGAGCAATGCCTAATGGATATAGCCCTCAAGTTATCTAGAATGAGAATAAGAATCTAACCTAACAATAATGAATAACAATATAAAACTACTTTACATTTTTATATCATATTGCTATGGTCATGAAAGTTAGAAGAGGGTAGGAGCTTGAGTGTAAAAGAAATAATTTAGATGTAGGAAAAGTAAGAATTTTTGGAAAAACTGAAGATATTATCCATTAGTAATATTAATATTGCTTCACTCAAAAAAGCAACCCTACAGCACTTTATTTAGTAGCAGACTTAAGGCAAGAAAATCAAGTCTTTTGTCTCTCAACCTTGACTAGATTTGTGAAAGCAATAACAACTCTAAATGTAACAAATTTTTTTTTAGCAAATTAAGTTAAATGTATATTTTGCTTTCCTTATCTAACCTAGTGTATTTAAATCCATAAAGGGTGCTAAAGTAATTAATGCATATGTTTCAAAACATTCCACAGTTTTCATTTTTACTTCCAAAAAAGTTTGTTTTTTCTGTCATGGTTTCCAAAATTTTAATTATATTTCTTTAGTTGAGGTTCCTTCTCCAGAGAGAAAAGTTCACATTACTATGTGAACTCTAAGAAGAAACAGATTCTTCTGAGTAGTTACTACATACACACATACACACACACACACACACACACACACACACACACACACACACTCCTTATATTGTTTATTTAGCAGGCAAAGCATATGTTAAATGTTTTGTTGACTTAATTTTAATATCTTTTTAACACATAATGGTAAATTTTGCTTGTGGATGCCTCATTCTGTATGATGTTTTTTACATGTGGGATCAGTTACTACCAATTTACCCTGATTGCCAGAAATCATTATAGTTTGATGAAGAATACATGAAATGGCCAACAAATGGGTACATAAAGCACATTTTAAAAAATTAGTAATTATGTGCTTTCTGAACCATAGAATGCACATGTATTACTAAATTAAAAGTAGTAGTAAAACAGAAAACAAATGAAAAAGTTGTAAAGAGAAACATATCTAACATGACATGTTTTGACTAAATAAATACAAAATAACCTGAGTGTACTTTTCAAACAAAGGAGTTTAGTCCAATGGTCAGAGTGCACATCATGGAACCAAGAGCTCTTGAATTCCTGTTAGTTTTTAAAACCTATCTCTTTTCTCTTTGTGACTTTAAGTAAAACTTCCTTGGCTCAGCTTCCTACAGGCTTTGAAGAACATGCTCACTTACCAATCTGAAAAGTTTGCAATTTTGATATATGAAGATTGAAACTTTAAAATGTTTTAACCAACATATTTTCTCTTTCTCTTTTTAACTTATTCAATGGCAGAAATTATGGGCTTTAAGGTACAGAACAATTCAACTACCTATTCATCTTTCTCTGTATCTCTAGTACTTAGTACAACACCTGGCACAGAGTAGGCACTTAAAAAATGTTTGTTGACTTGACTTACCATTATTTAAACAAGACAAGAAAAATCACCCAAAATATAACTTGCTATTACTGTAACATTTTAATGGAATCCAATAAAATTGAGTTATAACTATTGATGTTCTAAAAATCATTAAAAGACAGAAACATCATAATATGAATGGGTGTCATATGTCATCATATAATGCATAGAAAATGAACAATAAAGTGAATTTTAGATTTTAACATAAAAAGGTTAAGTAAAGCTTCATAGATGTATCATTTAGACTTGGTGGAATGCAACTTATGGTTGGTATATGGCAATGGAGCTGTATTCTTTGTTCAGAAGAAACAGATTAGTTATAAAGGGCAGCAGGGTATTACTTTATGTTATGAACATAAATGTTTGTAGGGATGTTTATAAGCCTAAGAGTGAGAAGCACATTGGAAAACGTTTGGGTAAGAATAAAAGAAGGGTACAACACAAATGATATTATGGTGTGTGTGAACCACAGACTGCTTAACCAGGTGGAAGAACTCTATGATGACTTTCTGTTATAGATCATGAAACTTATTTGGAGGCAAAGTATACCTATATTCGAAGGGTTTGACTATATGGACATCTGCTTGGGGTCTTGTCCTGCTAAAAGCAAAGTAACTGATAAATTCCCGAGGCATTGATGATAATTTTCTTTTAAGAACCTAGAGTAAATGATAAAGAGAACTGCTATTGTGGACATGATTTGTAGGTTCCAACTGGTAAAATAGAAATGACAGGGAACCTTAAAAAATGACCAAGTTACCTGAGCATTTCTAATAGATACTAGTCATAGTATGACTTGTACCTTGGGCTTTATAGGAGGATATATGTCAAAGAATTCAGAGAAGAGATAGGCAGGATTCCATGGATTGAGCCTTTAAAAGGGAAATTGGCTCAAGAGATATGAAGAGACTCTCAAGAAGGAAACTCTGATGTTGCAATTGCAAATGATCCTGATGAGAAAGAAAAAGGGGAGATCTTTATGAGATGGCTACACAGAATTTCATTATTGAGCTCAGATTTTAAAGACACAAAATATGGAATTTAATTGAGGATAAATACCACAGACCTATAAAAATACTGCTAGGAAGGTTACTGAAGGCTCAGAATGACCTGAGACTGATGAAATATGCTAAGAAAGAAAAGAACTTTTAGTTTAGCTGTATTGGAGGTCAGAAGAGTAAGAAATAAATAACCCCATTGTTTGGGAGTAGATAAGATGATGATAACAGAAGAAAGAGAGAAAGCACAATTATTAAAATTATATTGCTCCTGTTTTCCCAATTTAGGGCATCATCCTAGAGATTTCTGAAAAGAAAAGGAGGTGGGTTGGTCATGTAGCAAGAGTAAAGGATAGAGAACAAATAGTCTGAGTTCTTCACTGGTACCCATAGACTGTTAAGATCCCTAGAGGAAGACATTTTGTACATTGAGTAGCTCTCTTATAGGTCAGATTTATGGGACAATATGGACCAAAGTCACACAGGATAAGGATATATTGTCATCTTGCATCATTAAAAGGACTACCCACATTGATGAGAACACATATTTGTTGCAATAGTTTCTTACCTAGGAGAATGTTCTTAGAACTAGAAAGACTCAAACAAAAAACAGCTAAAGGGAGATTGAAAACTAAAATAAGTGAGGAGATGACAAGAAAGACCTTAAGTGTCTTCAAGTTACCTCACCTGGGTGAATTACATCCCAGGGAACTGAGAGAAGTTATGAATATGATTGCAGAACTGTGAGTGGTCTCTGAGAAATCCTAGAGAAAGGAAAAGGTGCTGTAGACCTGTGATTTGCACAAAGGGGAGGAAAATGGATTCTGTAACCTACAGGCCAGTAAACTTGATGTTGGTTCTTGGCAAAGTTCTAGAGTGGATTGTTAAATGTATGTTTGGTGAACACTGAGAAAAGAAGTATTGATCACTATTGGTCAATATTGGTTCATTTAAGAATAAGTCAAGTTGGACTGATATGGTTTCCTTTTTTAGATAAGACATTTGATCAATGAAATGCTGTAGACACAGTGTACTAAAATGTCACCAAAGCACTGGATAAAGCCTATCATGATATCCTTGCAGATAAGGCTAGACAGGTGAATTTGGAACTGGTTTGAGGGATTAAACCCAAAGAGTATAAGTTAATGATCTGATGTTCTAACTACAAAGAAATCTCTAGTGATATGTTGCAGGATTTAGTCCTTAGCCTTCTTTTAGTCTGTGTTGTTTCAATGACTTGGATAAAGACATAAATATTATGCTAATCAAATCTGTCCAGAACACAAAACTGGATGAGACAGCTTATAAGTTGGATGATAGAACCAGTATCTAAAAAGATTTCTGATAGATTGGAAAATAGGCCAAATTTAATAAGATGAAATTTAATAGGGATAAACAGAAAGTGCTGAACAGGTGCAAAAAATCAATCATACATGTACAGGATAGGGGTGATGTGATTAGATAGCATTTCATGTAAAAAAAAAAGATTTGAGGCCTTTAATTTGTTTGGAGTTCAATATGAATGAATAGTGTGATATGACAACCAACAAAGATAATGAGATTGTTGCCTGAATTATTAGAATTATGGTATGTGAAACAAGGGACATGATCATTCCATTTTGTTCTGTCTTGTTCTGGTCAACCCATATCTAGAGCACTTTGTTTCTGGTCACCAAATTTTAGGAAGTACATTTACAGGCAACAGCATATCTGGAAAAAGATGGTCAAACCAGTAAGAGATTTTAAATAATACCATAAAAGGATTAGTTAAATAAACTGGGTGTATTTAGCCTGGAGTAAAACTCTTAAGCTAAAGAGTCATCATTGCTGTCTTTGAATATTTGAAAGATTGGGATATAAAAGACAGATTAGACTTATACTGTGTGATTTCAGAGGACAGAATGATGAACAGTTGGTGGATGTTAAAAGATTAGAGTTTACTCTAAAGAAAAATTCCTAACAATTCGTATATGCAAAAATGGAATAGGCTACCCTGGTAGGTTGTGAGTTTCCCATCACTGAGATCTTTAAGTAGAGTCTGGCAATGTGACAGAAGGCATTTAGACTCTGTGAGCTGATATGAGGGTGAGGGATCCCTAATCATGCAGGGCTAGACTGGATGACCTCTAAAGTAATTTCCAACTCTCCGATTCTGTGAAATCTCCCATTTAAAAATTAATCTGTGCAGACTTCCATTGGCATAACAATCAGGAATCATCTAGCAATACATGACTGCACATTTTTGGTGCTGAAAGACTTACTTATAATGATACATATTGCGTAGGTAAATTACAAATTGAATGTGTGGAATTATTGAAATAGAGAGATAGCCTGTTCCTTTACTCGAGGTCAAGGTTTTATAAAAACTTACTCTGGAATAATCCAGGTCTCTGGGAGTTGAATCCGTTAAAGCACGCACAAGGCCATTCATCACACTGATTGGAGGAGGAGGAGGAGAGGGCTGGGAAGGTTCCTGCTGTAACGGGCTCTTTGGTTTGGAAGGCAGACGACCTCTCCTTCCTTTCAGACTATCAGTACGGACAACTGATTTCAAAAGAATAAAAAATTTTGACCTTCAAAGACATTCATAAATCATGAGAATCAAGACATATTTTAAATGATTTTAAAAATCATTCATGTGAGCTATCTTCTAGAAGCAGCAATGAATTCTAAATAATGTTCACTGCACAGCTGAGAGTTAGCTAAAATAAGCATTATAAAAGGCATCTTCTGTCTATAGTTGATAATGAAATATTGATAAAAATCAACTTTACAAAGATTACCATATTTATTTACATACATTAACTGATTTTTTAGAAAACTAGAATGATAAAACATTTTAAAATGTAAATATATGTTAGTAACAAAACATTTGGGAGCACAAATGAATCCAGAAACTTCACTACTAAAACATTAAAACAGAATTATTTTATATTTCTAGAGTATGTGACTGTTATTAATAAAAAGATCATAACTTTCTTACCTTCTTTAACCATGCCGACATTGAGACACTTCTGAAATCTACAGTATTGACATCGGTTTCGACGTCTTTTGTCTACTGGACAATTTTTATTTGCCAGGCAAACGTATTTTGCATTTTTCTGCACTGTTCTCTGACAAAATACAATATAGAGATAGTTAACTAATAGTTTCTTGAAAGAGCTAGGACCCGACAAGATGTATTTTAATTACAATGTGAAAAGTGACAGTGCAATTCGTATAATTAGATAAATTTAATTTCCTAACATGCTAGCCTGCAGGAAAAACAATTTTATTAGTGTTAGCTGCTGACAATGAAAATCATCTGGGATTGTTGTGAAGCAAGTCTCAGGAGACGGTCAACTTTGAATGATAAAATAATATCTGAAATTACCAGGTCAATGCATCATACCTTTGTGGATTAGATTATCTCCACTAGTAAAATCCCCTTAGGAACAATTTTCTTCTTGCTTCACTCCCCCTGATTATTGTTGACCTTATTAGAATTCCTTATTAAAATTCTTTGGAATGCACTTGATTTGCTATGCTTATTGTGAGTACATCATAGTAACTGGTATGTTGAGGTAGAGTGATAGAAAGGGGGCCAAATTAATTTAAAATATATAGAAAATTTAAGCATGTTACCATAAAAAATTTTATTCAGCTTATATTACCCTCATTGATGTTAGAAAATGACAATAAAATTTCAGATTTTAAAAATTCTTCACTAAAGTCCTTGTTTAAATGTTTCATCTTGGAATGGAGGTGATGGCTATGCCATTGCATTACTATCCCTGGTAGGTCTTACCAGCTAGAAAGTCTTCAAATATTGCCTACAAATGGATTGTATGTCTGTTATCTTCATACTAGTTTAGTTAAGTTTGGAAAGGCTGGCCATAGCAAACTCAGGAACATTGTTTGCTAAGGAAGGAATGGGTTTGTGATGAAGTTCATTGGTATAAATACCCACAACAATGACATGAAGGACTTTTAAAAATATTTGAAGAAAAAACATTAATGGAGATAAAGTGATTTGGTGACAAATAAGTTTAACTACTATTTTTAAAAAATACCTCATATACTCAGAGCAGGAAGGGAATATTATAATTCAAATGTTTTTGTCCATTGATATTTGAAACAAAAACTTTTCTTGCAATCAAGTATTTATAGAAAAATTCCATCAATGTCATCGCAAATAACCAATTTGTTGGTTATGTCACATTCAGCAGGCTTAGACAAAGAACTCTGTTATTTTCATCCAGAATCATAATTTTGTTTGTTTGTTTGTTTGTTTTTGTTCTGGATCTGAAATCACAGATCACAGTGTTAAGAATTTCCTGGTGTGCAAATTCCCTCAACTGAGGCAATTCCACTATTCATCTTAGAGAGTTGCCTATGGGCACTGAGATACTGTGACTTGTCTATGGTTACACACCTAGTATGTGTCAGAGGGAGGACTTGAACCCAGGTCTTCCTGACTTCAAGACCCAGCCCTTTGTCTGTCTATACTTCTTTCGGAATATTTTAGCAAAGGTAACTTTAAAAATGAAATCCTCTCATACTCAAACATTAGAAGTAATATTGGCCTTACAAGAAAGTTGTGTAAGCTAATTATTTATCATGTGAGCACTCTCTCTAAAGTTGTTCCACCCATCATCACATCACAATAATATCCTTAATACATTATAATAAAGCTACTGCAATACTCATAGGTGTGCCATTGCTCAGCTAATGACTTATTGATAATATTTATTACAACATTATTTTTGTGGAACCAACTGCCTCCTGTAATATTGTTTTATCTCTAATGTCCTTCTCCCCCAACCAACTAAGGATCTAGACAGAATATGCCTATGTTTAGAATAAAAATTTACAAATGACTGCAAACCTGGATTACCCAGCACAAAACAAAGTGGAGAATGAAAACTGATTTGATACAGAGTGGTATAGAGAACAAATCCAGATAATCTGGGATAAATAGCCTTCTTGTTGTCCAAGATTCTTTGTATGCTTTTTGATGAGGTTCTACCAGGGTCTTTAAAATGAGTGTCAGTTTTTACCATGAAACCTGTTTGTTTTGTTTCTGAGACTTCAAACTTCACTTAACAAGACTACTCAAATAAAACTAAGTTTTAACAAGGTAAATGTTAAATATACATGTCAAAAATAATGTAAATTTCACCTACATAAGTGAATATTCTCAAAAGTTTATAATTCAATATTAACAATGCTGACACACACATATATATATGTAAATCTATTCAAAGCTAACAGAAACTAACTACTAAATGATGTTTCTTACAATGAAAATGTAGCCCTTCCTAAAACTATACTTGCTTCAATGACATATGTCAGTTGAATTCCAGTAGTATTTTGTTTCAAGTACCTTACACATTTTTTCCAATAAACTAAAATACGTCCTGCATTTGTGTGTGGCTGCAGAGTTTGAGAAACAGGAGAAATCGTTATGGTTCAATAATTGAATTCCCATCATTAACTGCACTTCATGTCACATTTTAAAAGAATTCAATTTAATAGTGGAAGACCACTGGGTAAAATATGCCTCCATTTCTTTAATTAACAGATTTTTTTTTGGTTGGCTTGCTTATTGTTTTTCCTTTTATGTATAGATTTTTTTCCCCCAAAGTAAAATAGCTAGAACAAAAGGAGGGCCATTAGTAGGACACAATGGAGATTTCTACCTTAGAATGTACTACCATTTAGGTATCTCAGTCAACTTTCAATTATTCAGGGTTGACTTTATCTATGGACATTCCATGCCTTTCTTAATTTTCATTATTTTTCTCCTGCTGTTTATCATCTGGCCTTTCATTTGTTCTTTAGCAGTTGTAACCAGGAAAAGGCATAAGATGGAAAAACCCAAGTCAAAGGCATACAATAGCTTGAAAAGTAGCTCTCGAAAATCCTTGATAATAAAAGGGGTTTAAAGCAAATGGCTCAAATGAAATGTCCATATTAATTGTAGATTTCCTTTATCTGTGTAATCTCTGTCATCTGCTGACAACAAGAAGTCATGTTTAGTTGTATACCCTACTCAGATCATTTTCTGTCCACCACTCTAAGACCCTAGATTTCATTCACCTAACCTAATCTCTTAGCTCTCCTCATTCCTCCCCCACCTCCCAGAAACAACAATCAGCAAAACATTGAGTGAATGTGCAGATTGGAACTCTTGTGAAGATGTAAAGAAGGGAGATACAGAATCAGGTATGCACGGAGGTGTCTGTGTGTTTTGTTCCAGAGAAGGCGGAATAATTAAGTGTTCTACAAAGTCTATGAATGAATAGCAGAGTGCAAGACTGAGAGGTTGAATGAGTCAGTTTCTCCTAAAGTCTAAACTAACTATGAGATTGTAAGATAGGCATCTTTACAAATGCATTCTGGCAGCTGCCCCTTGCCATTCCTAATTTACACCTGAGGATTTACCTTAAGTACAAGGACAATAAAAGTCATGAATAACATAGGGTCACAGGCTTGGATGCCAGTGGCTAAATTTCTGGACTGTAGGATGGAAGGAGCCTAACCTTAGGGAGATTGGGGGAAAGAAGAAGAAAAGGGAAGAAAGATGCTCACCTTGAAGAAACCCTTGCAGCCCTCGCAGGTGCGCACACCGTAGTGTTGGCACGCTGCGTTGTCCCCACACACAGCACAAGTGCCCTCACCGGAGGAGGAGCTCCTACTGGGAGGTGAAGGGAGGCTGGTACTCTCTCCTAGCAAGCTGGACCCGGCTGAGGCGGCAGCAGCAGTAGGTGGCAGACTCAGCTGAGGGAAAGGCAAGGGGGCAGCCCTCTTGACTATTGACAGCCCAAAAGGGTGGCCCTCTATGGGGGCTGGTTGGCCACTTGAAGCAACCCGGTCCGTGGCTCCTAGCTGGAGGGGATCATAGCAGAGGTGATGGCCTCCCACTGGAATGGGGGTAGGAGGGTGAGGTGGAGAGTGCTTGAAGTGAATCGGAGGGAAGCGAGTGGCAGTTGGTACTGTTTTCATTGGGGCATCCATCAAGTGACTTGTTGCGAGGCAGGTCTGGGTGGCCTGCATCTGGTGTGTTTCATCCCATATGGTCGTCTGCTGCGTGGGGAAGTTGGGTGTGGTTGGGGTGGAAGGGGGAGACTGCTTGAAGTACATAGAGGTACTGGGCATCACTTCCTCTTCTGAGGAGGAGGAAGGCGGCGGAATGGACGAATGGTGGTGATAACTGTGCCCCCGAGAATCTTCCATCTTGACCGGGGGCCGGGGACCAGACGGCTGCATTTGGTACAGGCAAGAGGGCTTGCATTCGTAACTCCCGGGATAACCCTCCATGAAGGTGCTGAAGCTGGGCAGGGAGGTGGTAGCTGTGGCTGTGATTTCAGTACTGCTTAAGTCCATGTTCAGTTTGGTGTAGTCAGGGTTCATGATCTCCGAGGTGTACTCCGAGCCGTAAGCATACGTCTGCGCAGCATAACTAGAACCAGGAGGCGAAGGACTATATTGGGCTTGCACGCAGGGCATATCTGCAAAGAAGAAACAAAAAGCCCTCAGAAACAGATATGAATTCTCCCTAAACTAATTAATTAGCAAGGTCGATTGTTGCCCTTCCCCCTTCAATTTGTGAAGAGGTCTCCTTCCCTAATCCTCTGTTCCAGAAGCGGTCAAAGCCAAAGCTTGTCGTCTTTTGCAGACACTAAAACCCAACCTTTCTCACTCCCCAGAAATTCCTGACTGGCTGTGCTGTGTCAAAGAGCATATTAGGCAGGCGGTGTCCTCTGAAGCCAAGCCCCAGGCTTGAGCACAGTTAATGCCTGAGCCTTCCAACAGACCCAGGGAGCCTGGTGTCACTGGTTAAAACCCAGAAGCGTTTGCTAGAAAACTCTGCTGAGAATTAACTGCAATGGCCTCTTTGACAACCAAGACCTTGAGTGGGCAACTAACAGACTAGTAAATTAGTACCTTGTTTGTTTATTTTGGGAAAGGAGAGACCACTTCATTCACCCAGCCACAGACCATTTGCCCACAAGAAACTGAGTTCATGAAGAAACAGCCCGACATCAGACTTAGTACTTGTGGGGAACAGTGACATATTTATGAGTTAGGACAGAGGAGGTCAACCCGCTTTAGAGTCACTTTTCTTCCCAATACTTCCCTTTCCAATAGCTCTCCTCCAAACCCCGCCACCCCCTCTTACCCTCCCCCCACCAACCACCAACAACTTCAGTCGTCTAGGCAAGGAGATGGAATATAGGCCCAGAAAATGAACTCTGGGCACTTTGCTCCATCTGCAAAGAAAAAAAAAATTCCTCAACTGCAACAAAATACCCATTCCAAGGATATTCTGTGCCTTAGTTCAAATATACATATATACATACATATTTGTGACTAAAACAATCAGCATTTATTAAACTCCTACCCCTTCCCCCATTTAAATTAAGTATTATGGAGGGAGGAGTGGGTGAGGGAGGAGGGAAGAGAAGCTAAGCAGTCACAGAATTAGGATCTGTTTCCCTATCACTTTTCAACCAAGACTGCTGAAGCAGTTATTGGCACAAAGTGTTCTTAGTGTACTTAACCTTCTAGAGAGATAGCAATTTGATACGTCCCTTAGATCTAACTTTGAGTCACAATATTTTATAGGCGTAGTTAACTAAAAGTCTAAAAAGCCCGTCTCTTTGCTTTATGGTTATATGAATGCAGCAGCTTGTAGCAACTTGTTTTCCTTGAAAAAGGAAGGGCAGGTGATATGGTCAGATCTACATAAAAAGAATGAAGGACTTAAAAAAAAGTTATTTGATTTTCCTTTGACAACCTTATCTTACCCATATTTCCAAATCTCACTGATTTATTATCCTAGGAGAAGACATCTGCACTTCCAAAATGTAGAGAAGAGAGGATTGCTTGGCGTCAGTTGGGATCAAAACACTATTTTCTTTGCTGCTAGGATTGTTAAAATGAGATGAAAGACTAATAATCACTGTTTAATTGTTTTAAAGGAAAGAAAATAATAATAAAAGGGAAGAATTGAGCCCTCTTTTTTAAAAATCCCCAAACTACCCCATCTTCTATAAAACTCTACTGTCCTCTACTTTAATAATAACAAAGTGACTTTCAGTAGAGATAAATGGAAATCCTGTGGTTTATAGGAATAAATTTTTATTATTATATTAAATGACGATGCCATACCCCTTAAATGCAAAAAAAGATGTCCCCCAATTCTGTGGCTAAAACGAATATATTGAAACCTAAGAAGGATAATAATTTGTAGGTTTGTCTGTGATTTTCTTGGAAAAAATGATTCAGAGAAATACATAGCTTAGCCCTAAAGCACAAGTCCCATTACTAGGACATTCAAAGCTTCACTATGAAAAAGGAAGTTTATATGCTAACTGCCAGAGACAAGATCAGGTCATGAAATCCTGGTTAAGGTAAGGCTTCACATAGATATCGGGCCTAGAAGCCAAGGAAGAGTGACTTAACCAGCCCATTCTGCATTATCTCCCTTCCCCATCCACCAGGGGAGGAAGAGCTTAGGGCCTCAGGCGGCGGGATTACCTGGAGGAAATCTTGTGCGCTGAATGATGGGGCTGGTTGTCTCTCCGGAGGAGGCTACAGACAGAGGCTGAGGAGGGGGCGTTGGGTCCAGCGGGGTGGCGGCTGTGAAGCTGCTGTGGTCGTCAGTGGTTCCAGTCTGAGAGCTAGCGCTGGGCTGGCGGCGCTCTTCCGAACTGGGTTCTGTCAGCGTTAGGCACGGCAGGGGAGAGAGTAAAGTTCACAATGAGACCAGCTGGGTCTTCAGCCGGACAATGAAACCAGTCAGACGCTAAGGAATCGACATTAAGAGTGACATCTTCCGACTTCGACGCTGCAGTGGTGTTGGGCTAGGTTTTTGTCTGGTTGGTTGGTTATTTGGCAAGGGAAAAAAAGGGGAGGGGGATAGGTACAGGGAATAATGAAAATGCCATGTAACTATCAATAATTATCATAAGGACAGTGATAAGAGAGAAAGATCCTCATTTTCCAGCACTAAAGAGCAAACTAGTACCTTTCTGGAGAGAAGGCAACACACGGAAAAAAGTAATAACAGCAGCTAAACTTACCGTATCGATAGAGCCTATGTCTATGACATCAGGGCAACTGCCTTTAAAGACAATCCCAAATCATTTCATCAAACATAAAAATTTCTCAATGTTATTCGAAATTTCAACACATATATTTGAAAGGAATGAAAATATATTCGGGGTTCTAACAGAACTGGTGGATCAATGAACGTAAATATGCAGAATGAAGACTTTTTTCCTCTCCTGCCAAGGAATACAAATTTACAAGGTGGAGAGAAGGTGCACATTGTTCGTAACGAATGTAAGACGACTCCAGGGAATTGACAAAATCTTTGCTTTTTAGTCTAAATGCTAATAGATCTTCAGTTCTATTACCAGAGTTTAACTTCCCAGTGGTAAGGCAAACAAAAATAAAAGATTGTTAATCAGACACTTGCTGACAACGAGAAACTTGTGAATCTGTTTTTGAAGTCCACTTGTATGCTACCTCACACACCAATCCCTCAACCTCTCTTTCCTTTAGAGTTCCACTGGTCTACAGCCCCGCACATATCCTTAGTGGACACTTTTCTCGGCCCACTTAGCTTTAACTTGGGGCTCCTCGGAGGTACATACACAAAAAGCAGCAGTGAAACTTTCCAACGCCAGCCTGGGTTCTTGGCTTGGCAAGCCACAGCCTTCGGTTTGCAGCGCCCCCTTCCACTGGACGAATTTAGAATTTCGCTTTTGAACTTGAAGCAAAAATTTCTATAGTTACGTAATCTGGAGGGAGGCTCGGAAAACTTTAATTTCCTATTTGGAAGTGCGGGCACTGGATTGTGTCTGATAAGGAATACTTTGGCAGCGGGTTTAAACTTCATAGTCCTGAGAAGCTGCGACTGCAACATTCTGACTGGGAAAGTGGGGATTCCCTAGCCATCTCCCGCCCCTCCTGTCCCCTCCCATCCCTTAGCATCTGGTAGACCGGAAACCTTCGGTTCTGTTCCACGTGTAAGTGATACCTCCTCTCGTTTTGCATTGGACGCCTCACTTTTTCCTTATTATTATTTTTGCTTATCTTTAATATGATCTCTTAAAATATCCCGCCTCCCTGCTCCCCAACTGGTGAAGCCTAATGGGCGAGTCTTCGAATGGTTTCTAACCCTGGAGACACTTTTTCAGCGTCGCTGTCCCATGCGGTTACCATTGAGTTTCACCAGGGTCTCGGTTGGGGAGGTGAGCAGTTCATTTTTTTGCTCCGAGGTTTTGTTGCTTCCTTTTTCCCGGGGTTAGCCCCCTGGTGAACGAGGCTGCTTTTCTCTCTAAGCTGAGCGCCCTTGGGCTCCTCTCCGCCCCCAAAGCCGCTGGTTACCTAGAAACACTCTCTGCGCCTTTAAACACGTAAGACTTCTCCTGATTGCAGCAGCCACAGCCTGGAGCACAGAGCCTCGGGGGCTGTAAATTAGGGAGCGATAACTACTCCTGTCAAAGCGGCTTTCTTCCCCATATTCAGACTCCAGTGACACCCCCAGGTTTCCCTCCCCTTTGCGACTTTTGGAGGAAACCATGAAAAGTATTATTGTGGCTAGGGTCCTCAGTGGAGTTTCCAAACCTGGTACATTGGGGGACAGTAGGGAAGAGAATTGCTGGAAACATACTCCTGGGCCTGAGAGTGGGGACAGGGGTGAGGGTAGGGTGAAAATGTAGCAAAGTTGGAGGTTAGGGTTGATTTATTCCGAAAATTTCATTAAACCATAATAACTTTAGCACACTACTGCTAACAAATACATTTAAGCTCAGTTTCCGAGTCAGGCAGATTTTATTTCTTTCAGCTTTTTGCTTTCTATGAAAAGTTTCACATTAGCTGAAATAAATGAGCATTCATTGGCCCCAATGCCATGTTCATTTCCTGATATATTTCAGTATGGGGTGGGGTGTGTGTGTAAAAAGACTTCAGATAATCAAGGCATTTACAACCTCCTTATTGACTTGGAGCACTTATAAATGGCATTCTTTGGAAATATTACTGGAAAAGTGGAAGAAAAATATACACCTACAATCTACATACCAAACAATACCTTTCCCAACATGTCTGTAAGACATCTTTTAGGAGGTACTTTCAACCTTCCTATAACTTCTCTTTACCGAGAACTTTCATTTCAGTCATTTAAAAAATGACTTTGTTCTACTCCTTTAGAGCCACGAGCTTTTTCAATTAACAATAAAAAGATTAAAAAAAAAGTAATTTCTACATCAAACCAAGACTGAGAGAACAGGAAAACCACACACACGTGCTGGGTCACTAAAGTTGGTAATTACAATTTATTACCTCCAAAAGGAAAAGAGTAAATGTGAGAAGAGCAGATGCAGGGCAGACGTGCCTAGAGAAGCCCCCGTCTCATTTCATTACAATATGCCACATTCCAACAATTACCACTGTGCTCCTCAGAGCTGCTTCTGTAGCTCCTGCAGTCTCTGCCCCCCAGGTTATTTTCCTCTCTCAGCCCAAATCCAATCAACCTGCCCTGTAGTTTCCATTAGGTACTACTAACTTGTACCAACAAAATTACCTATTTTCAAGCCTACTTAAAGAAGGAAAATTACTGCCATTCATCACCGGAGCTGCAACTCCCGGCCGCCGCCGCCGCCGCCGCCGCCGAGAGCATCATTTCCATGACAACAACCAGAGCCTGAAATACCCTGAATAATATCGCTGGAGCAGCTATTGAACAAATCCTGGTCCTCCTCTTTGTTAAAGAAAAAGCCTCTCCAAGAGGGGGAGGAAATCACACGAACTTCTAATCACCCAGCGGGACTCATAGGGGGTAAAAGTTTCAGATTAGAGTCCTCAGGACTCCTTACAAAACGACTCACTTGTGGGGAGCGAAGAGGAGAAAACCACAAAAAGTTGTCAAAATCAGTAGCTACCAGAGAGCCCTCCGAGCAACTTTTAGCAACTCCCCTAAATAGCTCTGCGAATCTCATACGTACTTGGCTGCTGTGGCGGTTCCGTCTTTATATCGAGTTTATAGAGGACTGCCCCGAAATCTTCATGGGGGAGTAGTAGCCGAGGTCCCGGAAGGGCTGACTTGTACAAACTGAGGAACTCCCGGAGGCTGCGGGCTCGCAGGAGATGCTGCGATCCCAACTCATGGGAAAGCAAAGAAGAGGAGCTCAGCGGGCGCCCTGGCTCCTGCCGCTCCTGAGCCAGGGAATAAGGAATAAACCCAGGGAAAAATGCAGCCGCGCCGCTGCTGCCGCTGCCGTAGCCTCCGTTATTCCCGCTGCCGCTGCTGCTGTTCCTGTCAGGGTGACAATGTGAGCCGGAGGCGGGGTTCGCTGGCCCGGCTGTGCACCACAAAGCTCGGTTGGAGAGGTGTGTGAGTGTGTTGGAGAGTGTGGAGTGTGTATGCAAGTGTGTAGTTCTAGGTGTGTGTGTATCTGGGGATGAGTGTGTGTATGTGTCAGCGTGTGCGCGTTTGTGTGAGGAGAAGGAGAGGTGCTGCAAGCTGGGGGGAGGCAGGAGACTGCTCTCCCGGCTGCGCGCTCGCTTGCTCTCTCCGAACGTCATTTATGCCACAGGAGCCCTAGCGGCCTCTCCATAGAGCTCCTGGAATGCGAGACGTCAATGGTGACGCCATGGGACGCTCACGTCACCCTCCTCCTCCCCTCCCCTCACCCCGGCCGGTTCCGCGTGTGTGAGTAAGGGAGTGTGTGTGTGTGTGTGTGTGTGTGAGCGCGCGCGCGCTCACGCGCGTGTTCCAGTCACTCGCTCTGTTTTACAATGGAAGCTGAGCACAGCTGCCTGTCACTCTGAGAGACCCTAGTTGGTGGCTGCCAATCTCTGCAGAACACGTTGCTTCTTGGACGCTTGTCTGAAGACGGCTCATCTGTGCTTCTAGGCAGAGACTGTCCGCGCAGGTTGCTTGGACTGGGGCAGAATAAGAGAAGAGGTGTTGGCACGACTCCAAGAATGCCCAGAGTGTCCAGGAAGCCTGGGTGAAAAGAAGGACAGTGCTTCATAAAGTGAAGGATTTGTCATTCAGTTTCACTGAGTGATCTACCTAGCAGTGGATGCACAGGGGTCTGTCACTATAGCTAAATGACCCTTTTGCAGTGAAACTTCGTCTTTCTCATGTAATGACTTCCTAAAGTTGCTTACTTTTATCCAGCTCTCTGCAAAGAGGGTTCATTAGCAAGCCTCCCTCCAGACTCTGGTGCGTATTTCGCACAGTGTATTAAGGTTACTTTCAGGGTGAGGTTTTATTTCATGACATTTACGTTATTGTTTGTCTAGCTGGGAGCATTAAAATAATCGAAAACGCAAGCACAATATTTGTATGATTTAGCTGAACTGGTCTCTTGTTTAGAACACAAATACAATACATCTAGACCACGTTAAAAACTGAACACAAAAGCCAGCACTTTTACTTTTTGCATATTGGAAACGGTTTCTTCCTCATGTCCCCAAATTAAAACATTGTGATAATAAAATGTATAGCAATCAGTTACTCGTTTGAATATTTGGTTTGGAAATATCGTCCCACTGTGTGATGGAATTACGTGCAAATAAATAGCTATTGACCTTGTGAATGTGAGACTCTTCCCTCCATCCCCACCGTCTGAAAGTTGTGTTGAGTGTGAATTTCTCGCTGAGAAAAATACGCTAAGTGTCCCGAGACTGGACGCCGGCTGCTGAGAGTTCAAACAACCTTTTGGACCAAATGCTGTGGAGTGTGGTTGTCTAGGTAAGTCCGCACAACTAGTAACCGTCCCCGTGGTTCTCTGCTTGAATGAGACCTGACATTGCATCTCTTTAATATGTCACAATCTTAGCCTGAGACATGGGGGAACTGGCCGTATATTCCATTTCAGGACTCCTTTGGAGAAGGTTCGGGAGGGGACGGGAATCTAGAAATGCATACATATATGTATATACACACATGCGCATGCATGTGTATATGTATGTATATGTATATATTCCACCCTCCTCGCCCCTTCTCTCTTTTTTCAAACGGGGAGGGCAGCAGGGAGCCAACCGAGTGTGGGAGAAAGCTCGGAAGGTAGCCCAGTACTGTGGAACACCGCCCTCTTTCTCGCTGCTACCAATCCAGGGACTGGTGGAGGGCGCTGCTACATTGTATCTATTCAAAGGGCCCCGGCCAACTACTAAATTTAGAAACCTCGCCTGCGTCAATCACGCGCCTCCCGTGCGTCAGCGCCTAGCTGCTCTCTGTCCGGCTCCCTTTGAATAGATACAATGTAGCAGCGCCCTCCACCAGTCCCTGGATTGGTAGCAGCGAGAAAGAGGGCGGTGCTACATTGTATCTATTCAAAGGGAGCCGGACAGAGAGCAGCTAGGCGCTGACGCACGGGAGGCGCGTGATTGACGCAGGCGAGGTTTCTAAATTTAGTAGTTGGCCGGGGCCCTGCCGCCGCCGCGCGCCGGAGATAGCGGAGTAGGTTCCCCTCCGTCACCCCCCCTCCCCCCCAGCTCCCTCCTCACTTGCTCCATTCAGGCGCGGGCCGGGCTGTGATCCGGCCGAACCAAATATAGCAGTGGGCAGTTATTTTTAGACCCGTGGGCCCCGGCGCGCGCTCCCTGCCCTTCCCCCTTCCCCCCAGGCCCGGGCACTCCTGGTGAGAACCCGCAGGGAGGGGGCGCCCTGACCCCGGCCCTGAGGACCTAGGGAGCCTCCTGGGTGGGGGGCGGGGACATGGTGCGCGCGCCGGGGGACACTCGCCATTTTTGTCATCCTGGTCCAGTGACCCGGGCCGATGGGGACCCTGCTCCCCCTCGCCTCGCCCCCAAATGTACACACGCACGCACACACCCACACACCCACACCCACACACACACCACACACGTCGGCGCAGAGGTCGGGGTGAGTGAGTGGGAGTCAGCGGGTTTCTCTCGGTGTGGGGCCCCCCCGGAGGGGGAGGGGAGGGGTGCAGAAGGGGGAGGGGGCGGAGGCGCGGGCGGGGCTCGGGGATGGCCCGAGGTGCCCAGCGGCCGCGCGTGGGGGCGGAGCCGCAGCAGCGGCAGCAGCAACCCCGGCTGCTGCCGCCGCCGCCGCCGCTTCCTGATCGTCTGGGGATACCCCTGGCCGGACGTCACGGAGGAGCAGAGGAGGTGGCGGCCCAGGGGCTCATCCTGCCCTGACATCACGGGTGCAGCGGCGGCGGCGGTGGCGGTGGCGGCGGCTGCGGCAGCTCCTTCTCCTCCTTTGTAGCTTCCCCCCTTGTTGAGTAACTGCTTTGTTAACTGAAAATACCATGACGGGCCAGTGTGATCACTAACTAGCTCCAGACCTCAAAGAAAGTCGGGGAGGCTGTCAGGCAAGATCGGGGAGACTCCCCCACGCAGGCTCTGATGGTATCTGGTGGGTGGATGTGTGGAGAAGCATCTGACAGTTTCCACGTATTTCTTCTTACCTAACTGTGCACCCTAAAGAGGTTTAAAAATACTTTTATTTCCATGGTGTAATATTATAATGTGTATTCCACTGCCCTCCTCTCCTTTCAAAGGACCAAAATGTATTTCTGAAAAATATGCAAAATTACGACGAGCATGAAGAAATCCTAAAATAATGTGGCAGAGTCTTGGAGGAAAGCGCCTTGAACTGATTTATTAAATGGCAAAAGTTTTCAACAGTTAACCATACAAATTAGTATAGAGAAAAAGTAGAATTTTATAAGTGGCAGAGGCCTTAGAGAGCTTGTAATCAGATTTATTTTAATTAGATTTAAAATGAACAAGAATTTACAGCTCTTTATTTTACAGAAAATAGTAATCAACATAACACTTTGAAGTGTGAAAGGTTCTTTATATACTGTCACACTTGATCTTCACAATAACCCCTTGCAGTTATTGTCATCCATATTTTACTATGGAGGAAACAGAGGGTGACTTGCCTATGATCACAGAACTGTTAAGTGCCAGGCTGGATTCCAACCTAGTTTTCACTTGACTCCAAACCCAGTTTTCTTTCAAACATGAAAAAAATCCTTGTATACCCAAGATGTTTATCAAACATTTATTGTCACTTTTTAACATGATTGCACCACTTGAAATAAGGCCATTCTTTGTCAGCTCCTAATACTTACTCTAACATTTCTATAAGCTCCTTCACTTATATTTTCAAAATTGTGTTTATTTGCCATTTATTTCTTGACATCTCTTCTAGCATAAATAACTCAAAGTGACATTTTCTCACTGGGTAGTTATGTCACTGCGTTCTATAGGATGATGATAATTGTTTTATGCTCTCTGTAACTTAGGTTCATCAGGTTCCTTATTCTGCTCCGTGACTGTTCTTCACTTGATGTTACTTGTCTGACCCAGTTCATTCAATTAACATCTCCTTAGCACATTGTGCTTCTTAAAAGGAAATCTAACTATATGAGATTCCACTAATAGTTGAGAAGTGGGGTCTCAGTTACATTCAATTTGCAAGTATAGATAGTAGTGGAACTAGGACTTCTTACAAATTATTATTTCCTTTGGGTCTCTCTTTGATTCCATTACACTCCTAAATTAATTTCATCTTTTGGCAATGTCAGTATTTATTAAGTATCTGCTCTGTGCAGAGGACTGTAACAAATACTGGGGAAGATGGAAAGATGAACAAAACAGTCTCTGCCATTCCTGGTACCCACAACTTGATTAGGAAGATGGAACACATTTGAAATATAGGGGTATGATACAAACTGCTGCTAGATAAGTGTATGGAGAGATTCACATCAAGTTCCACGTGAACACCAAGGAGGGGTAAGATAATTTGTGAAGGGGGAGGAGGGACCAATTCTTTCATGAAGGAGTTTGCATTTGATTGACCTTAAAGGACAGATATAATTTTTCTAAGGAGTTTTAATGAAAGCATTCTACGCTATCAGGAAATGATATGATCAAAGATCTATAAAGGTTTAAGATGTGTATGGGGGACAGGGAGTAGTCCATTTTAACTGAATTGTATTCTACTACCCCTTTCCCCTCCCCCCCCCTTTGGAAGACCAGAATACATTTAAAAATATCTTATAAAACTGGAAACAATGTAAAGTAGAAATGCTTAAACAGTACACAAATCTTGAGAAAAAGACCTTTCTTTAAAAAAAGGAAGGCCTTGAATTTTTATGGTAAGATGTTTGAACTTAGTAAGAAACCAGTGAAGGCTTTTGAACAGAGGAGTGATATAATAATTACTCACATTTTTATAGGGCTTTATTTAAAGTTTATCATAATCCCATGTGATTAGATCTGTGCATGAAGCTACTTGAAATGAAAATAAATACTGACTGTTTCCAGTAAACATCTGATGTTTTGTGCATTTTAAAGGTAGATTTATTAGTAACATGTACATGTCTAGTTTTATATTATATGGATATATTATAAATAAATATATTTATAATCAATCTAAACACATGCTGAATTATATACTTTCCTTAAAACAAAGTGTAGGAATAGAAACTGGACCTATGATTTCATTGGTATAAAGAACTCTCAGGTGAGGAAACTTTCTACCAACACAAGTTGGTATCTTCTTTGCAACTTAAAGGGTTAAAAGAATTGTTCAGAACAGTGGTGGTAAACTCAAATAGAAACAGATCTCTGTGGAACCACTTGTAAATATTTTTATTTACATTGTAATGGGTTTTTATTTATTTTGTTAATCAGTTCTCAATTACATTTTAATCAGGTTCCAACAGTTTGACACCCCAGGCACAGAACACTGAAGTTAAGTCACATGTGCAGGGTCACAGAGCCAGTAGGTGTTAAGAGGTGGCACTTGATCTTAGGTCTTTTTGGCTTCAGGGCCAACTCTCTATCCACAATGACAGTGCTGCCTCCGATAAAGCATATAATTCATATATAGTAAAATATTAAAAAAGTGACATAAACTGTAATGAATATTTGTATATATGACATTTTGAAAATCCGTAAGATAATTAGACTATTATATAATTTGCTTAATTGTGCTGATTACTTTCCCCCATTTATTTTTAAAAATTTTTCTTACATAGTAAGAATTTTATTTATTAAAATGTTCATTGTAGGATATTCAATAGAGCCAGAACATCTGAATTAGTGACATATTGAAAATACAGCTGCTTCAATGTACATTTCGGACTTGGTCAGCATAGATAAAGCAAAGGAGGCAATTGTGGTCATTAGTCTTGAGAGCCAATTTACACTACTCTTAAAAACTCTGTTTTGTTTTATGGATTCAGTAGATTGATGGTACCTTCCACTTTGCTTTGGGCCTACAATAAAGAAATATTTCTTTTCTTGAGAAAATAAAATAAAGCCTGGAGAAGGTAATTTTATTTGAGTTGGTATTTATTTTAATAAAAATGAATTTTAAAATTGCTATACGTGCTTTTTTGATATAGCAGTGATGAAGAATTACTTTGTTATTCATGAAGAACTGGAAGGGATCTTAGAGATCATGTAGTTTGGTTCCCTCATTTTACAGATGATAAAACTGAAGTCTGGAGGAGTTAAGTGACTTGCCCTAAATCATACCAATATTAAATAATGGAAACAGGATAGAAATTGGAGCCTTCTGATTCCAGATCTATCACTCTTTACATTATACTGCATGACCTCTGTTGATGCTATGTAGAGAATGGTGAGTCTGCAGAGAGGGAAGTTTCTTTAATGAAGAAAATTGTCTGGATAAAAAAAGGTAACCCAATATGATCTCATACTTCTTTGATATCTTTTACAACTTAATGTCTATTTCAATCAACAGACGATTATTTAGGACTTCATTTTGTAGTTACCTGTGTACATAAGTAAATATGTCTCTGAAGATAAAAATGGGGAAGGGATACTGTTTTGAGGGATGGCTTTTCTACTATTATTGTAACTATATAGTCTGAAACAGAGATGTCCAATTGCCAGTGACCCACAAAACTTCCAAGTATAGCCTGAACCAGATTAAAATGTAATTGGAATGTGTTTAACAAAATTAAAAAAAAATACAATACAATATAGATAATGTTAATTTGTGGTTTTCTAAGCCAATATAGTATTGTTTCTATTTGTTTGACACCATTGATTTAATACATAATTTTTTGTTACACTTATATGACTTTTAAATATATAGATATTTAAAATGTATACATATATGTACATGTACATTTATATGTGCACTTACACACATGTATATACACATGTATGTGTATGTACATATACATTAAATATATATATATACACACATACACATTTATAGTATATATGTATTACCTAACAGTCCTGGAGCTTATAATTTTTAAAAACAATCTAATCTAGTTATACCTATTACTTTTACCTTTTAGAAAATTATGATTTTCTTCACCCAGACTTTTGGTCTCTTTTTATTCTGACTATGTTTTCTCCTTATCCCCATATACTCTTGTTGAAATGTGTACAGTGAGCTAAGAATTTAAATTTAAATTCTGTGAATTTTCTGTGTTTTTATCTCAGAACTTAAGAAAATTTAGAACCACAGATTTTGTGTTCAAATAGTTGTATGTACAGATTCATGAATTTCACATTCCTTTCAAAACAAACAGTGGCAAGTAGGACAAAGATCTCAGGGTTGTAATCATTCATTGGAATTTTAATAAAGAGGCTTTTGAGGACCAAGAACATTAAGATTTAATTGAACTCTGAAAAATTAGAATTGTTTATTGGCAGGTTTGTATCTTCTGCTAAAGAAACAAATGATTAAAACAACTAGATAAAATGAACTATTTATTATCAATTGTTATTAAGGTATCAAGAATTGATAATGCCTAATTTTTTCCTTTTAATAATAAGTAATAACTAAGAAGGGTAGATCATAGGATGGTATAGAGTCAGAGATGAACGAGACCTCAGAGGCTGGCTAAGGACTAGCCCTCCTCATTTTACAGATGAGAAAACTGAGACTCAGGGAGGTTAAATGACTTTCCCAAGGTCACATAGGTAGTAAGGTTAGCGGCAGGAGTTTAACCCAGATCTTCTGATTTCAGAGCCAATGTTCTTTCCACCGTATCACAGATACTTTCTAGAATGTTTTAAATGACAAACTAAAGAATTTGGACTTTGTTTAATAGATAATGGGAAGCCATTAAAAGGCATCATTTTCATTAGTTGATTGATAAATTAATGAATCTATTTATCTTTTTAAAGCAGGGAAAGGATGTGATCTCATGATTAGAGCTGTAGGTTGGGAAAATTGACCTGACCATTAGATGGATTGAAGGAGGGAGGAACTGAACATGGGGAGCTCTTGCATAGAAACTATTGGAGTAGCCAAGCTGCCAGAGTCTAAGGAGACCTGAGCTAGGGCAATGGCTGTGGGAATAGAAAGGAAGAGATTTATAAGAGCGATATCAAAGGTAGACTCAGCAAGACTGAGGGACTAGATTGGATGTGAGTGATCAAGGGATAAAGATGAGTCTTGGAGGATGGTAGTACTATGAGCAGAAATAAGGAAGTCAAGAGGAGAAGCTGATTATGGAACAATATTGTATATTAAGTTTTGTATGCTGATTTTGAATGATCAGTGGGATAGCATGGGATGGATATGCAGTAGGCAGTTGGAAATATAGGATTAGAGCAGTGGCTATGAATCTGGACTGTAGACCCCTTGGGGTCAGCAGAGTTATTGCAACGGGTCCACAAATTCACATTCAAGTCATGTCAATAAAGGTTTATTAAATGCTCCTTAAAGGCAAGGACTGTTCGTTTCATTTTTGTTTTTCTATACCTAGCTCCATGCCTTGGATATAGTAGGGGCTTAATAAATACCAGTTGAATTTAAGTGCTTACTATGTGCAAGGCACTAGGTATTGAAGATATGAAGACAAAAATAAAACATTTTCTGCTCTCATAATGTTTATGTCATTGGAGGCATACAGCATGCACAGTGATAAAGAAATACAAGGTAATTTGAGAAGGGAGACTACTAATAATTGAGATCAAAGAAGGCTTCATGAAGGAGGCAGCACCTGATTTGAGTCTTGAAGGAAGATAAGGATTCAGTTGTTTATATCTGTACATATGAGAACAGATATGTGATATTGGCATGGAATATGGATGGTGGTTTATATGATTGCACAGAGGCAGGAGATACAATGTCAAGTTTGTGGAGCAGCTATATTTGGTTAGAATCTAGATAAATGTACTCTGTTTTATGTAATTTTTAAAAAAAATTTATTTAGTGCTCAGGTTTTTTTTTTTGTTTTTTTTTGTTGTTGTTTGTTTGTTTGTTTTTTTAGGCAATTGGGATTAAGTGACTTGCCCAGGGTCACACAGCTA
Organism: Vombatus ursinus; assembly: GCF_900497805.2. Classification (NCBI taxonomy): domain Eukaryota; kingdom Metazoa; phylum Chordata; class Mammalia; order Diprotodontia; family Vombatidae; genus Vombatus; species Vombatus ursinus. The sequence goes on along the minus strand of NW_020954610.1, from coordinate 12,383,840 downwards.
GTAAGTGTCAAGTGTTTGGTCTGAGGCTGGATTTGAACTCAGGTACTCCTGACTTCAGGGCCAGTGCTCTATCCACTGCACCACCTAGCTGCCCCTATGTATTATTTCAAAAATATATGTATATCTGAATAATGTGAAAATATGTATAATAGGAATGTATATGTATAGCCTATATCAGATTGAACACTGTCCTGGGGAGGAAGGAGGGAAAGGAGGGGGAGAAAAATTTAAAACTCAAAAGCATATGGAAGTGATTGTTGATAACTAAAAATAAATTAATAAAATATGTATCACATAGATGTGATTAATAAAACAAAAATTCATTAAAAGTATTACAGAATTTGTAGTAGCTTTTTGTCATATATATTCTCAATCAGTGGATAATAACAGTAAAACTACTATCTTATTATGTAGGGGGTCTTGATACATGAAAAATTGGGAGCTGCTGCATTAGAGGTAGAGATTAGGACAACAAAGACTGGAAAATCACTCATAAAGAGAATAGTTGAAGCCAGGTGAATAGATGAAATTGCTAAGGGAGAAAATTATGGGCAGAATAAAAGAAGGTTGAAGACAGAAATTTGGGGAATGTTTCTCCTTTTTGGTTGGAGGCAGAAGACACAGACAGCAGAGACAAAGTGAGTAGTCAGAGAGGTAAGGGGAAAATAAATATAGTGCAGGGTAATAGACCCACGGGAGAAGTCAAGGGTTATGACTGATAAAAGGCAATTAGGAAATTGTTGGTGAACTTTGGGAGAATAACTTTAATACAGTGAGAGTGGTAAAAGTCAGAATGAAAACAATAAAGATATGAGTGGATCATTGGCATCTGGCATAGGCATCTAGTATAGAATTAGAGAAGTCTGGCAACGAAAGGCATGATCGAAGTGCATGTACTTCAACAGCATAGACAATATTGTGTTAATTGCATTATTTTCCTAGGAAGACAAGCTTAATTTTCTTTTCAGTTTTTATTTCTTTGTAGCATTGAATCTCTCCTAGTTTGGTTGTTGGCATATCCCAGAGATAAAGCAAATGGTTTAATGATAAGAATGGTGCACTTATAATGTTGGGGATGGGGGCGGGGCTGATGATAGGCAGAGGAAGTTGTGCCTTATCAGGCATTTAATTCCCAGAATTCTGGTAAAAGTGGGTGGCAGAATTAAATCAAAAGTTAAAGTCTTTTCTGTCAGTGCAATTGTCTGTAACTGAGCCAGAGTCAGCTGATAACATCAATCAATACCAATCATTTGGATTTTGCTTCATGTGGTATGTTGAAGTTGACTACATAGGTCTCTAACAATGAAGTTACTGGAGACGGTTGGAACAAGCAGGTTCAGAGCTATCTACCTGCCGCCAAATTCCTACCATTTGACCTTGTTGACTGTGAAAAATAATCAAGACCTCTAAGTGGGAACAATGCCCTCTCTTCAGTGGTAGCTGCTATAATTAAGATTTACCTGTGTCTTATAGTCTTTTCCAGTCCCCTCTGTTCTATTCCATTCATTGTAAACTTTAGGGTTTGAATAAATCTAGGCTTTAGTTTGAAATTTTTCCTTATGAAAAAATTTACTGAACATCATTCTGTGATATGAAATTAAAAATGTGAACATTTCAATAAAATAAATGCAGTTAGAATGTTGATAAGATACTTACAGATGTAGATAGGTGTACTGTTCATTCTATTGTATGATAAGACAATAAATAATATAAATTCCAACTGGTGGAAATGTAGCTGAGCAAACTAAATGTGTTTTCTAAAACACAGCAGAGTTTAGTGAGGTATAAGCTCTATTTATGTATCTAGTGCTTAGCATATTTCCTTGCACATAATAAATGCTTTTTGGATTCTTGTTGATTGACATATATTGAGGATTTGAATTAGAAACTGAGCCACTACAATGTGGAATTATTTCAAGATTACATAGATAATAATTTTGGGACACTTTGTGTATCATAATGAAAACAATCCTATCATTGTGTTTCCAAGTTTTATGGCAGTCACAAAAAATCCCTGTAAATAGTCGTCCTTTAAAATCAGAATCTTCAGATACACTTACTCCCTGCAAGATGGAGCATCATCATATTACTGTCACATTTTGATAGATTATTAGAATATGTATTTATATGAGAAATGGGTGGCAGTAAAAACAGACTCCTTCTCATCTCTGATCTTCTGTTCATAGACTTTTATTTGGTGATGGTGGACAGGGGAGGGAGGAACAACTTATATGCTGTGTATGCTAGAATACTAAGAATGTTTAAGAAATTAAAACATCACATTGAATTACTTTTTACTTCACTTTCATGAGAAATGTGTGTGTCAGTTTACCACCATTCCACAAAATGAATAGAAGCTGTGATGAGAAATTTGAACATTTAAATCTTTAAACTACTGCTATAATGTTTTAACATATTTTCCACATAAATAAATACACTGATGACTATGTTGACACCTATATTTAAATACCATGCTTTTGTGTAATGCATGGATAATAATAATAATAATAGTAATGATAATTACAACAACAACAGTAATATAGGGCAGCTAAGTGGCACAGTGAATAGAGTGCCAGGCCTAGAGTTGTAAGAGTCCTCTTCCTGAGTTCAAATCTGGCCTCAGATCCTTACTAGGTGTGTGACCTTGGATAGTCACTTAACCCTGTTTGCCTCAGTTGCCTCATCTGTAAAATGAGCTGAAGAAGGAAATGGCAAGCCCATCTAGTATCTTTGCCAAGAAGACCCCAAAAGGGGTCATGAAGAGTTGGACATGACTGAACAGCAGCAAGTGCTTTAAGATTTACAAAACACTTCACAAATCTCTTATTTTATCTTTGTGACATCCTCAGAAAGTAGGTACTGTTATTATCCTCATTATATAGATGAGGAAACTCAGGTTAAGTGACTTGCCCAGAGTCACACAGCTAGTACATAACCTGAGTCTGGATTTGAACTCAAGTCTTTCTGACTCCATATCCTATGCTCCATCTTCTGTACCATCTAACTGCCTCGTTACTTCTTTATCTCTAAATAATGTGGGTATCACAGTTAAATAGCTCATATCAGCCAGTGTCTGAACAGAGAAAGAGTATTAGTTGATTCGGATTCTTTTCTAATGTCATGAGATTGTTTTTTAAAGTATTGGTCCTGGCAGCTGTTGCAAAAATTCTCTTGCTGCTTAGCTTAACCTTTTAGCTCAGTAACGAGTATACTAATTGGGAGATTTTTCTTGACGGCATATTCAATGCAGACTCATAGAATTAGATTAGATATAGAAGGGACCTTGAAGGTTATATGGCCAAATCCATTACCATATACAGGAATCCTCTCTATGACTCAATACTCAAATGAATCTATGATTTTATCCATTTGAGAGTTCCCTCTAATGATACTGATTGAATCCCTAACCATCCTGTATGATCCAAATACATGTCTTTCCAAAAGTTTATCATCGTGAGTCCAACCAAAATGCTGGAGGCTTTCCTTGATTTTGTTTGATATTACTAGTTGAACACTCTGGCTGTCCACTTGTCATCCTTTGCTTTTGACATATGACTAGCCCATCACCTCTTTCCTGTAGTCATTTCTTTGGTGACATTTTTTATTCCTGTTTATATGTTGCAGTCTGCTCACACCTATCATGTGCCTTTGCATTGTCTGCTGTTTGATGTTAATTTGGTCATAATAGTCTATCATTTATTCTTAAGATTTTACAAATGAATTGATATCTAACCTGGAGTTACCTTTGGTGGTCATCTCTATTTAGCAAGTAAATTGAATGTTTGCTGACTAAAGTGCTTCCTAGGCTCTTTTGTTATTCCTATAGCAGAAAATTTACGTATTTGCATTCATTTAATTTCTGGATGATATTATTATAGTTGGTTTCAATGTCATTTTTATTGTCCATTTCCTATTTTTGATTTTTAATAGCTTATTTAATTCAGAGTTAAATCTTCTTAATTATGTACCATATCTTTTTCTCATTAATATTCTCGATTTTTTAAAATAAATTCTGATCTTAACTGTGAATGACTTAGCTATTTTCAGCAATACAATGATCCAAGACAATTCCAAAGGACTAATGATGAAGCATACTACTGCCTCCAGAAGAAGAACTGATACTGATTGAATACAGACTGAAGCATGCTATTTTATACTTTCTTTAATTTTTTTCTTTTATTTGCATCTTCTTGTACAAAATAACAAATATGCTAATATTTACATGTATAACCTATATCTGCTTGCTGTCTCAGGGAAGAGGGAGGGGAAGGAAGGAGGGATAGAATTTGGACCTCAGAACTTTAAATAAAAACGTCAAAAATAAAAAAAATCTGATCTTAGCTCTGACTAAATGTTTGTCTGCATAGACAGCTGACTTAGGGATAACTCTCACATCTGTTAGTTATTTCCTGTCTATTAAAATGTAGTCAGTTTCATGCTTTGTCACGTTCTTTGGTTCTGGCCATGTGTAATACCTTTCAATTCTTCTTTTGAAGAACATATTTGTGGTATAGAGGCATTATGTTTCTATATATGTCATTTGCCTCATTAAATTCTTTATAGTGAATCATGCACTTCTCCCCATCCTCACCTTTTCCCACCATTGCATTGAAGTAATCAAGTATCAGAGGGTATGTTGATTTGTTTGGAGGGCCCTTCCAAGTTCTGCATAGAATTTTTCTACTACTTTGTATTCAGGAAATGATACTGTGCATAAGTTGTAGTTATTTTCAAGACGGGTTTTTTGCAGATACTATTAATGTTTCACTGCATTATGACCATAAGTCTCATGAAATAATATTTCTTATAGTTTTGGGGCATATGGTAAAACTCGCTTTGCTAACTCCTCTCTTTGCTTCATCAGAGTATGTGTTAGCCATCCTTCTATCTAGCTTCAACTTCCTTCTTTCTTTTGGTTTTATTTTGTAGCAAAAATGAATATCAGTACTGATTTAGCTTTTTTAGAGTGCCAGTCAAGTTAAAGTTTGTTAACAATGTAAGAACTGTGATTCTGGGCCTCCTCTGCCCCCTTTATTACCATTGGCCTTTGTCACTGCAGAAGTAGAAGGGACCTCAGGACTGAGAGCCATTTTTTCTTTTCCCTGTTTCATGGATTGCAATGGCCAAAAAAGTTTGATCACCAGATTGCCTCCCAACTGACTGTCATTAGCTAGACTGGTCCTTGGAAAATTAGTTTGGTTTATTTCCTAGGCCATGCTCAAAGCCTTTCCATCATGACAGAACTTGTCAGAGCTTGTTCCCCACTGGCATAACTTTCAAGAACCTAGAGTCACCTTTAGACCATGAGTAGGACTTCTGTGGATGTTGTCCCTGACAATTGATTGACATTCAGCCTTTGTGTGACTACCTCTAGTGATGAGGGGTAGAAAAGTCTTCCTTGTATTGAGCCCAAATCCATTGTGTTCTAACTTAGAATCAATTCCATAATCTTAGAATTAGAAAACACCTTAGAGATCATCATAGTCCACCCACACTTGAATAGCTTATAGAATATCTCTAACAGGTGATCATGGAGCCTTTACTTTGACATTTCACTACTTCATAGAACAGCCTACTGCATTTTGGGACAACTTTAATTTCTTCATATTAAGTCAAAACCTGCATGCTTTTGTTTTTGTACCTACTGGTCTTAATGTTATCCTCTGGTACCACAAAAGAATAATTTTTTCATATTATGATGCTTCAGATTTTTGAAGACAGCTTGTCATATACTCACTAAACCATCTTCATATTTCCATATTTATTTCCAATTTTCTCATTTAATCTTCATTTGCCAATATTTTTTTATCTGCTTGTTCTTGTGTAAACTTTTTCCAGTTTGTCAACATCCTTACTAAAACATGAAACCCAGAAACTCACCTTTGGGATCAATTAAATGTATAAGTTCCTCTATTAGTTAATTTATACTGACTAAAAAATTCCTCTCCTTATTGTCAACCTATTTGCTGACATACTAGTTCCCCATCCTCTGCCATCTAGTGTCTTAGATAAAAGTTGTATCCTTGACTATCTCTGGAACCCTCATTTCTATTCAGGTCAGTTCTATTCCTTCCCACTATTTTCACCCTGCGTTTTCCCATTCCATTGTGTTCTTCGGGACCCCTATTCTATATTAATAAATTCATGTCTGGTCTTGAACTTTTTCAGTATTCCTTCCACCTTTCTTTCATTGAAACCTGGATTTCTTCCAAGGATACTACATTTCCTCATAGCTCTCTCCATTGTACTTAAGTATCACAGGAATGGAAGAAAGAGTTGGTACACATTACTGTTACCAGACCATTTCTCTACTGCCATCCCTCAATATAAATATTCTGCTTCCTAAAGTCCATACATTTTGTTTACACTATCTTCTCTCTTTTTGTGCTTTCATCTAACAACTTAAGTTAACTAGAGAAACTTCTTGACTTTTTAATGACCTTTCTGTTTATACTATTGCCTGTTATCATCCTCTGAGTCTTCAGTATCCATGTTTATGTCTTCAACTCCAACATTTCCTTTCTACCCCACTTCAAGTATATACTAGCATGTATTCACACCTTATATTTGACATCTGAGAACCCTGCCATGTCCAGGATTCTAAATTTAAGAATTTCAACCACTTATCATAATCCCTTATCTTTCGCTTCTCCCTTTGGTAGTCTCATTCACAATAAACCTCTTGTTTAATTTTATCATTACCTTCTGTCCCTTGATGCCTTCTTGTTCTCCAAATCCGTCTCCTTTGTATAGTTTTATTGGCTTCCATATCTAGTCATGACTCTATAATTTGCTATTTTTATGATTCATTAGCTACTTGTTTCCCTGACCTGCCATTATCAATCTACTAATCTACAACCCTTGATAATTTCTGTCCTATGATTCCATAAAACTTCTAATCTATTCTTATTTGCTTCCTATTTCATTTACCACATTAACTGTTCTAGACAGTTTCCCCCTTTCTCAAGTCCCTATAGCTACTGCTGGATACACCATACTTATTGCAAATAACCTACCCTCATCACAGAGAAAAATTTAGGCATTTGATGAGGAGCTTCATCAGTCTCTTCATTCCTCAAATGAATTCCTGAAAACTCACTGATTTTCTCCTTATCTCCTGCCTCAGAAGTGATAATCCCTCTATCCTACCTTCTTTAAGATCTTGCTGTTGTCATTTTGTCCTCATAAGCTTCCTTATTTTCTCCCTAATTATTGTCTCCTTCTCATCTCTTCACTCTCCAGAATAGTACTTTGTGCCTTTCATATGCTTATCATGTCTATTTTGTATTTTGGTTATTTGTGAATTTTGTTACATTCTTTTGCTAGATTGTGACTTGCATGAGGATAGAAACTATGTCTTAACTAAGTTTTGTACCTCCCCTAGCAGCTATCATAACAGTCTTAAGCTGTACTTAATAAATAGTTTTTAAAATTAAACTTTAAAAAAATCCTCCAGATGTGATCAAAGTAGAGCAGAGAACAGTGTGGCTATTACATCCTTCTTTTGGACACTATACTGTTAATGCAGCCCAAGGTTTATTTGCTTTGTTGGGTGCCATGTTAATATGGACTCATAATGAAATTGCAGTCCACTAAATTCTTTATCTGATTCTTTATCTTTATCTTTTTTATAAAGATTTATAAAGACTTTATTCCAAAGAGTATTTCCAGATACATAAAAAGAAGTTATAAGTTAATGAGGTTAAAAAAAAAGACTCAGTTGATAGGTATTCCTGTGCCCATAAACTAGTGCAAAAACCATCTATTTCTCAATAAAAACCATCCAAAGCAGATGAAAGAATTAACAAAGGAAGAACCATTTGACAAGTACTAAGATCAACACTCACCCATTCTGAGCCAGCCCTTGGCCATAGAGTTCTTTGGTTGAAGAATTCAGATGCTCTTTGGAGAGCATTGCCAGATATCAGAACAGGGTACAATGAGTGGGGTGGTGGTAGGGCATGGTCAAACTAAATGTTAAATAGGAATGAGGCACTTAAGGTTCAAAAACTTAGAGATTAACATTCTGTCTTGATCCCTATGGTTTATACCCCAGTGCCATACTTGTAGAGATCTCAAAGCAGCCTTTCTTCAGGTTGTTCTGTTGGGCTCTCCCCATGACAATTGCAGAGAATGCTAAAGACACTCCCACAATCTTTTTCGTCACTTTCCATTCTTTTGTGCTGTGTAGCTGCAACAGCTCTTGATCTTGCAATGAGATGGATTTTGGAAGCATTCCTTTCTTGTGGCACTGAGCTTGTTTCAGGGTTCATGTTTCTTTTTTTAAACAAACCATCCTTCACCTTCATTCCCTCTCATCTTGAGATAGGAATATTGGCATAAGTTAGCTCATTAGCTTACACTGTCTAGTATGGGATCTGCTAGCAAAAGACTTTGATTTTTTGTCACCTACAAGCTCATACCATACCACTAATTTAATATTAGGGTGCTAATTGAACTTCATTGGAAGTTCAAATAGCTATATTTTGCTTTTTGCATTTGGAAAGTTGATGCCACTCTTTACATCTCTCAGACACCAAAATAGTCCTGTTCTGAGACTAGACGTCACTGGTGTAGGGAGATTAACACTGTAGGATTCTCCTTTGGGCAACTTCACCTCTTGAATTTTTCCGACCACGGAGCCACAGTTGAAGTGCATTGGCTTGGCCATCACAGTGGCATTGAGTGCCAAAAGCAGGAGTACTGTGGCTGAGGTTGTCATTGCTAGCAGCATGAGCTCCAAAAAGTTTAGAGTTAGTCTTTTTCAAATGGACTACTGTCTAGCTAGACTTTGCTCATCTTCTACTTGTGTTATTGGTTTTTCTGAACCAAAATACAGGATTTTATATTCATCCCTTTTAAATTTATTTTTAATCGGGTGATAGCATACTAATTGCATTGACACTTTAGAACACCATGAAGTCTCTGTAGCAGAGGAGTCAAACATGCAGCTCGTGTGGCATGAAATACTCCTGAGTGTAGCCAAACTAGATTAAAATGTAACTTGAAAATACTTGACAAAATAAATAAAATACAATAAAACATACATAGCATTAAGTTAATATGCAGGTCACAGGAATCCTTATGTATTGGCCTTTCTATTTGATATTTTTTTAATATTTTAAAGATAAATATTTTTTCAAGTCATAGCTAATGTTTTTATTTTTTCCAATTACATGTAAAGATAATTTTAACATTCACTTTTTTATGTAATTATGAGTTCCAAATTTTCTCCCTCTCTTGCCCCTTCCTAACACAGTAAGCAATTTGATATAGGTTATATATATGCAATCATGTAAAACATATATCCCCAGTTGATAGATATCACTTTGGTTTTCAGTTCTTTGCTACAACAAAAAGAGCTCCTATAAATAATTTTGTGTGTAATGGGTCATTTTCCTCTTTCTTTGATCTCTTTGGGATGTAGTAGTGATGTTGCAGAATCAAAGGATATATATGCAGAGTCTGTGACTGGACCAAATTCACTGCTCCACCATTATACTTTTCCTCCTATAGCCCCTCCAACAATTTTGCCATCTTTGCCAATCCTATACATGTGAAGTAGAACTTCAGAATTGTTTTGATATGCATCTCTCTAATTAATAGTGATTTGGAACATTTTTTCTATTGCTATTGATTGCTTAGATTTCTTCCTTTAAGCACTGCCTCTTCATATCCTTGGACTATTATTTAGCTCTTAGGGAATGTGGTTTTTCTAAAGTGGGGGTTTAGGGATAGGCACTTGGAATCCCAAGAGGTCTTAGAAATGGGAAAAAGCAGGGTTCACGAACTAAAATGACTATGTTTTAGGTAAGTCAGTGGGAGGAGAGGTTGTTGGTCAGGTAATGGAGATTGAGGAAAGGACTTAAGATTAGGGGTATACTCATCCATTTAATTGATTCACTTGACAAATATTTATTGAGAATATTATGTGCTAGGCACTATGTAATATACTAAAATGAATAAGATGCGTTGGTCTCTTAATACCTGAGAACTTCCCCTACTGGTAAAACATAGGGGCTATGTGACTGTCATTTAAGCTGCCCAGAACCTTTTCCACAGTTTGAGGATGTATGTTTCAGATTTTGAAGTTGCTGAGAACTGTACTTCTTTGCATTAATTTAATTATTTATTTAGCTGTTACTCTAATACAAGCTGTATTTCACATTCATGTGATGCTTTTCAAAATATTAATGCATATATTAACCCATTTGATGCTCACAATCCTATTAGTTGAGTAGGATTTGTATTATATTCATTCATTCAACAAATATTTTTCTGTTCTTAATTTAAAAAGTAGGTGAATTGAACATTTTATATTTCTTCAGAAACTTTTCCCAAATTAGTTATTGCTCTTGATTATTATCATTTTTTTCCTTTGAGGCAATGGTGTTATAAACAAACAAACAAATACATAATTGCATACATGTACTCAAGAGGTAGCCAACCAGAGGGAGAAACAACAGGTCTGGGAAATTCACAAACCACATAATCAGACCTTTTGATATTTGAAAGTTGGCCCTTCTTTTTGTGGAATAGCATGCCCCTATCTAGGATCCCAAGTGAAGTGAGCCTACAATTGGAGAAAAATCTTACTCTAGGAGAGACAGTAGTTTGGTTATAAAATTGGAGTGGTGAATACACTTAATAATGTGTTTGTGTACATCTTGTACTTGTGTGATGCAACCAGTATTTAAATCACTGAGTGCCAGCATTGTGTTAGCGCAGTACAGAACACATATTTCTTGGCACAAGGGTTTACAATCTAAAATGAAATTAGATATCGCCAAGGATGTTTGATTCCTCCTTCAGAATTAGTTATCATGATTTCATTTCAGAAATTGATACCTTTGTTTAAGAGTCAAGATTTAAAAAGTAAATTAAAGTGCAATGAAATATGCAGCTACAGCATAGTCCCTGTTTGAACGTAGATGATTATATGGTTTGGCAATTTCTAAGTCTTTATTAAGTGCTTACTATCTGCTAGGCACTGGGCTAAACTCTCAGGATACAGCTATTATCTATGGCAATGCTCCTCTCTTCTCCCCAGTCCCCTTACTTCTCCTGTAGGTAACTTCTATCAAGAGAACGTTTAATATAGCAAAATTTTGAGTATCTGCTACATGCAGGGTACTGTGGGGAAAGCAAAGATGACTGATCCTTGCTTTTAAGGTGACTGAAATGTATTAAGGAAAAAAATATTGAAATAATTACATCATAAGGCAGATTCAGAGAAGTCCTATAAAAGAGGTACAGAAAAAAGTGCTGTAGGGTTTCAGAGAGAGAGAGAGAGAGAGAGAGAGAGAGAGAGAGAGAGAGAGAGAACACAGTCATTTGAGGGAATCAGCAAAGACTTCATTAAGGATGTGATATTTGAGCTGGGCCATGAAAGAGAACTAATAAAATCTTTTATAGTGCTTTAAGGTGTACAGAACATTTTCATATACATGGTTTCCTTTGGTATTTATAATAACCCTCAGAAGTAGGCAGAACAATTATACCCATTTTATAGATGAGACAGTTGAAACTCAGAAGTGGTAGGGGAGTTCTTCCTCAGAGGTGGTAGGGACACACGTAGTTGAGTAAATTGCAAAACCAGAACTAGAACCTAGGTATTCTGATTAGAAGGTGCCTATAGCTGTGGTTACAGCTAAGTAGTGCAGTGGCTAGAGGGCTGGGACTGCCAGCTTGTGACCTGGGGAAGTCATTTAACCTCTATTTGCCTCAGTTTCCTTAATTATACAATGGGGATAATAATAGCTCCTACCTCTCAGGGTTGTTGTAAAGATCAAATGAGATGATTTTTGTAAAGTGCATAGCACAGCACCTGGCACATAGTAGGTACTTAATAAATGCTTATTTCCTTTCTTTCTTCCTTATCCCAGTATACTTTCTACCTTACCACACTGCCTCTCAGTATCAGATTTCACCAGATGGAGATGGGAGGAAAGATATTGCAGGTTGAAAGAACAGCAAAAGCATAGAGGTAGGAAAACATATACTTAGGAAATATTATATAGCATAGTTTGAAATTTAGGGTACCTTTAGAGGAGTAATGGGAGATACAACTAGAAAGGGAGTTTGGAACTAGAGAATTAAGGGCCTTAAATGTGAAACTAAGGAGTTTGGACTTGAGTTGATAGGCAATGGGAGAGACATTGGTGTTTTTTAAGGAGATATGGAGAAAAGAAGAATCAGAAACTGATAATGGTAATGGTAAGATTTTTAACTGGAAAAACTGCTTGAGAATAAAGTCTATATTCCTTAATCAAAGGAATTATTATCTAAGCTAAAGTATCTGAAGTCTAAATAATAGATATTTCAAGGGCTTCTGTCCTCATGTTCAAATTGTGTTCTTTTAAAGTCAAATATACCTCAACATGGCCCTTGAAAAAACCTAATGAAAAACTTCATCTCATTTCAAGTAACATTAATTGACTACTTGAAGTAGTATATGACACTATTCTGGGTACAAGGATTGGTCTTAGGTAAAATTTTGAAAAAGGTGAATTATGTTTTGTACCTTCCCACTTTACTCGTGGTCCCCTCCCCAGGGACCCATTTCCCTGTTTTGGTACCTCACCCAATCCAACTCTATCTTCTACTAAAATATTTCATACTATAAAATGTCTTCCCAGTAAAACTCCTTCCCTCAGTGAAAGTGAATTTAGCTAGGTCCTAGGAGAAAAGCCATCTCATTAAACTAATTGATATTAAGGTGTGATAGTCACTTTATAGTCCCTCTTTCATTGGTACTTATATTTTAAAAGAGAATGCTTTTTAATCGAAATACATCTCCAACACAGTTACTCTTCAGACTTTGCAAAGTCTGGTTCTTCCAAATGTGGCAGTGAAATTATTACGGGTTGGTGGAATTTCAGGGAATGTGAAAAAGTGAAATGAAGAATTTCAGGAAGTGTGGGGGAGATATTTTTGTGCAGCTCTAAGGACATAAATCCCATAGCCCTATACCTGGAATATATTTTATAAAGACCTCCCGTATAGGATTCTGACAGTGCTGGAATTAATGACAATATGTTGGTTTACCAGACTGGCATGCTGTGGCAAGTCTAGTTGCTATGTATCCCCTACTCCTTTGGTAGTTTCCCAACTTTCAGGCCAAAGTAGGACTCATATTGGAGGAAGGTGTACAAACCACATGAGTATGGAACATCATTTACATTTTTCCTTTCTTAGCTTATGGAGCATCAGTTACTCTATCTTCCCACTTTTCTTGGAATGAGGTATTCTCCTTATGCTCTTCAATCTTGCCCATAACCCACCCCAGCACACACACACACACACACACACACACACACACACACACACACACACACACTTGCAAGAATCTAAGCCTAGCTTCATTCTCTCTAGCTATAGCAACATAGGAACAAATAAAAGCTGAGGGTGATAGAGTAGTACAAAATAATTCCTTTCTTTCCCATTCTACCATTTTCTTCAATTTGGCCTTTTATATCTTCTTTTGTATAGGAAATAGACTTATATATTTGAAAGACCTCAATAGTATCCATTTAGTCTTTCCTTACATATAGTGAGCATTATGGAAGGATTTTACCTTGCTTTTAAAATTATTTAATGGGTAGGCTCAAAATGATTGAAGCCTCTGTTTGTTAGAGTGGGTCTTTTTTATTTACTTGATTTGCCAATTCAGTCAGCATTTAGTGCTTACTGTGTGCCAGGTATTGTGCTAAGTGCTTGGGATTTAAAGATAATGATAAAAGTCCTCTTCTTAAGGCGCTTGCATTCTTTTGGAAAGTAGCAACGTGTACATGGATAAATGAAATTTTAAAATGTGCAAAATAAATATGAAGGGGGTGGTGGTGGAAGGGAAAACACTAATAACTGAAGGAATCAGGAAAGACTTCTTGTATGAAGTGGCGCGTCTTGAAGGGAGCTAGGGATATACAAGGCAGAGATGAAGAGGTAGAGTGTGTCATCCATGGTGGGAAGTAGGGACAACTTGTGCAAAGGCATAGAGTAGGAAGATGGAATGGGGTGTATTGGGACCAGCAAGTCAGTCAGTTTGGCTGATAGGTATAGAATGTCTGAAATCAATCTAGAAAGATAGGGTGGAGTTAGATCGTAAAGACCTTTAAATGCCAAACAGAGGAGGTTATATTTGTTCTAGAGGCTATAGGAAATAACTAAAGTTTTTTTTTTTATTAAAAGGAGCACATAATCAGACTTGTGCTTTAGTAAGATTATTTTGGCAGCTATGTGAAGAATAGATCGGGGAGGAGAGACAATGAAGTCAGGGAGCTTATTTAGGAGACTGTTACAGTGTAGTCCATATGAGAAGTGATAAAGGCCGGAACTAACGTACTGCTCATTTGTGTGGCCAAAAAAAAAAGTTGGATATAAAGTATAATTTGGAAGTACAGTCAATAAGACTTGGCGGCTGACTGGGTATAGGTGAATAAGAGTGAAAGTTTTGAACCCTCATGATTGGAAGGATTTCTCAAAAGAAATAAGGAAGTCACCCAAATTAACAGAACATGAAATAGAAATCTAAACAATCCAATTTCAGTAAAAGAAATCAAACTAGTTGTACAGAAACTACCAAAGGAAAAATCCCTGGTCCAAATAGATGTATAAGTGAATTCTGCTAAACTTTAAAAAATAATTAACACATGTACTATACAAATTAATCTCAAAAATTGATAAACAAGGCTTAAAAACAAATAATATATACATGAGCCTAGTGTTCGGTGAATTCAAGAATACAAACCACTGAAGAATGGACTATTTCTTTGAAAAGATTGTTAGAAAAAGCAATTTGGTAGAAAATAGGTTTACACCAACATCTTACACTATCACACAGTAATTATGAAAGGAGACATGTTTTGGAATATGTGCCTTAGAATTCCCTGGGACTTCCACAATCCCCCACCATGGCAGAAAAACTGTTTGCATGTGTCCACTAGAGCTGGGGCTTATCCAAGTGAGTCTAAGTTAAGAATTTAGGCCTCTGGGTATCTCTCCTGCCTTTTGTCTCATTCTCTGAACATAGATGAGCAAACAGCCTACAAGTGTGAGAATTATTCAGCACTCCTGGGACACCTTTTCAGAACTCCTCTGTGAGTTCAAGAGGCCAGGTACTCTCAAGTTCTTCAGTAAGAGCTGTCTGACAGCAGGAGAAGCTTCTGAAACTATACTTTATTTTTTTGAGAAGGGAGGAAGAGTCCAGAACCCCTTGGAATTGTCCATACCATCCCTTATAGGCATTCTTAACCTCACCATTTTATTAGAGCGGACGGGGGCAGAAGATGCCCTTGCCTACAGGCAGCACAATGGATGTTGATGCTTGCTCTAATAGAATGAGTACTGGCAGAGACAAGCCCATTGCAGCCCTGTGTTTATATAACCTGGAAATGAAAAGGCCCTTCCACATTGCTGCTGACAATGGTCAACAGATAGCTCCTTTTCAAAGAAGGTTCAAGGAACCAAGAAGTGGAATTGTTGAGAGTTTCCTTATTTTCTTCCTTGTTTTCTAATAGTCTGTAAGACATGAAATTATCTATGTAGTGTCTCAGCAGAGACTTCTAATGGGGCAAAGATGTGATATTCCTCTCTAATAGGGCTCCCAGGGAGAGGGGAGATCATGGCTGATGGTCTATGGAATACTGAATGGATGGTGGTGCTGACCAAGTTTTGATACAGATTTGGATCCCGGGATAGGTTGCACGTAAGAGGGTAATGACCTTTTAGCTACCTTACTGCAGATGACCCTGACCCATAATGAGGATAGGTAACTGTTAGGAGTATCATTATCTGTGCTGTGATCGTAATGTTCCTGGTGCTGATTCTCTTCATTGTCACCGCTTTACACTAGGAACTAGCTGTCATCACCTCTACCACCTGAACTACACTCCTTCAGGGGCCTTTACATTGCTTATTGTCTTTTGGGAGCATTTTTTGTTCTACTCTGTCAGTGTTTCCTACCCCAGGCTTCTCAAATTCTTGAAGTCAGGGTTGTGTAATAATGGACTATTTAAGTGGTCCTCTATACAGTGGTGTCAAACTTGCAGCCTGGTGGGGAGTGTCAGAACCAGATTAAAATTGGGAAATGTTAAGCAAAATAAATTAAAAAATGCAACATAGATGATGTTAATTTGTGGTTTTCTAAGTCAATATGCAACCCACAGGGATCTGTTTCTATTTGAGTCTGATGCTACTGCTCTAGAAGAACTTTAGGCTCTTTCCACCAGCAGTAGTGTGTGATAGGAGCAACATCTGCCAAGACTATAATGTTGTTATTATATATAGGCTAGGTCAGTTTTTTCTTAAAAAAGCAGTAAACTGATTTAAAGGCTTAATTGTCCCAGAGGAATAAGGCTTGAACCATATGTGTAGTTTCCTGGAAGCTGTTGACATAATAAGCCCAGCAACTGAGTAGTTGTTGCACCTCAGACTTGATGGACTTCCTGTTGCCATGAGTCAACATACCCTCCTGACCACAAAGACCTCCGTCTGGAGGCTGATCCAACTGAACCATGCTGTATCTTTGTTAAGTATCTTTCTTGTGCTATTTTAAAATAAGCTTCCTTTTATATGTTATTATACAGGCTTTATATGTCTCATTTCATTCCAATCCTGGACCTGAACCTTCAGACTAGTCTGAGGTAAACCTGGCCCAGAAGAGAGGTACAACCCTGGAAATATTGCTGGAGGCTATGGTTAATTTATTCAGCCTTCCTTTCTGGATTGGAGTGGTAAGTAGTGGAGAGTTGAACCTTATTTGACGAGTAATACTGGAAGAGAAAAATCCCTACCACCCTGTTGTAACTATAGGTCAAGGTATCCTAAAATGGGACCATTAGGTGAATTGTCATTTAACAAATAATTGTTTGGCTGTAGGGATAATAAGGCAGACAGCATGTAAATAATTATGTATGTACAAAAAAAAATGGAAGGTAGTCTCAGATAGTAATCATTAGCAGGGATGAGGGAATTTGGGGAGGACCAGGAAAAATCTCATAAAGAAGGTGGAATTTGAGCCGAGTCTTAAAGGGAGCCAGGTAAATCAGAAGGCAGAGATGAAGGGGGAGGGCATTTAGGGCAAGGACAGCTAGTACAAAGGCCCAGAGTTGGGAGATGGAGTGTTGTGTTAGGAACAGCATGTAGTCTAATGTAGTTACATTGAAGAATGTGAAGAGGGGAGAAAAGGATAAGACTGGAAAGGTAGGAAGGTACCTTTAAATGACAAACAAAGCACTTTGTATTTGATCCTAGTGGTAATAAGGAGCCCCAGGGTGGTAACATGGAGGAACATCACTGTGGCAGCACTAAGTACAGGTTGGATTGGAGCAAGAAAAGACTTGAAGTAGGGAGACCAATTAGATTGTTATTATAATAATTAAGACATGAGAAGATGAGGGCCTGAACTAGGGTGGTAGCTATTTGAGTAGAGAGATGTATAAAATAGAATTTGTGACTGTAGAAATAAGATTTAGTAACAGATTAGATGTGTGGAGTGAGTGAGAGTGAGGAGTCAAGGACGACATTGAGATTGTGAACTTGTTGAAATTGAGATGCCTATAGGACATCCAATTTGAGAAGTCCAAAAGGTAGTTCATGATTCAGGGCTGGATCTCAGAAGCGAGATCAGGGATGTATGTGGAGATCTGGGAATCATCTTTGTAGAAAAGAGAACTAAATCCATTGGAACTGATGAGATAGCCAAAGGAGATGGTATAACTGGGGGAAGAAAGAAGAGGACCCAGGGCAGAGCATTTGCAGATACCCACAGTTAGAAGGCATAATATGGATGAAGAGCCAACAAAATAGACCAAAATTTAGTTTCATGATTTTGTGTATGGATAATACTTTTATTTTAATAAAAATTTTATTGATATCCTTCATTTATATATAGTTTTGTTTCCTAGTATATCCCTCCCCCCAAAAGACAGCCATTTATTTTAACAAAGAATTTAAAAAATAACTCAGCAAAACAAAAGCACATCAGCTAAGTCTGATAGTATATGCAGTGTTCCACACGTTGTTCCCCATCTCTTTTCTTTGGAGTTCAATCCTTCAATCCTGTTTTGTTATTATTGTTCTTTCCATTTACATTGTAGTCATTGTATATATTATTTTCCTGGTTCTACTTGCTTCACTTTGTATCATTTCACATTGTATAACAATTTTCATATGACATGCTTAAATTCTTCACAAATTGGCTTTTTATAAACCTCTTTGAGAGAGGTAGAAACCATTTTGCAGTTGGCAAAGTGTAGAAAATTTTTCAGTAGAATTAAGAGATTTGGAATCGTAAACTTCTTTGATTTTCCTAAACATTTAGTGTTCTAAAATCTTGAAATATTTAACTTAGTATAAAATTCCTTGCATTCTTTTGGCCTTGAAGAATTTTCTGATTATCACAAATCTTTTTTTTTTTTTAAACTAAGAGAGCATTGTAATTGCTGCCAATGATAGGGCAACCAGAGGGTTTGGCAGCTTGTGGGTGGGAGTTTCAAGGTTTGGGGATTTGGCAGGAGTTAGATTGGACTGTTGGTGTAGGAGGGTAGAACTGAGTATTGATGATGGTCTTTGTCTTCCCTAAATCATAATTGCATCAAATGAGTTAGTTCAATTTATGGCTGAATCTACGCAAGTGTGATGAGAAAAGGACAAAACTGGTTTTATTGAGTAAGAAACATTTATGGCAATTAAGGCCACAAGCTGGAACTGATGCTACTTTAAGCATTTGGATAATCTGGTAGGAAAAAATATATCCTCTGTTCTTGATATTATAAAGCAATAGATACTGATAATTTCTATCTGTGGATGTAATGGCTTTTCCCCTTGCTTAGGGGCATGAGTTTTATTCCTGTCAAAGACATTCTAATTAGATGACTTCTGAAAATAGGCATAAAAATGAGAAGTGTATTTTAATGAAAAGATAAAAACAGTTGCACATGAAGTGAGTGAACTGGCTTGAGACTATAACACATGGTTGGTTAGGTTTCTCATGACTTACCTACATGGCAGAGCTATGTGACTGGTTCCTGAGAATACTAGCTTTGTTGCTTTCATAGTATGGATCAATCAATAATCAACAGACAATTATTAAGTGCCTAATGCATGCGAAGAACTTGTTATATAAAGACGGCAGTGAAACAGCCCTTATCCTCAAGAAGCTTATAACTTAGCCAGGGGAGACAGCATGTGTATGTATAATTATATACAAAATAGATAAAAGGTCATTTTGGTGGGGAAGGCACCAGCTACTAGGGGGATTAGGAAAGGCTTCTTATAAAAGAAGGTTTTTCCTAAACTGAGTCTTGAAGGAAATTAGCAATTTTAAGAGGTGGAGGAGAGGAAGGAATGCCTTTCAGGGATTGGGAACAGCCAATACAAAGGCACAAGATGGGAAATGAAGTGTCTTCTGTGAGGAACAGTAAAAACACCAGTTTGGCTAGATCATAGTGTATATATATATGTGTATAAAGGCTGGAAATACAAGTTGGAACCAGGTCATGAGAGGCTTTTAGTGCCAAACAGAAGAGTTTATATTTGTTCCAAGAGTCTTAGGGACTCATTGGAGTTTATTAAATTGAGGAATAACATGTTCAGGTCTGTGGTTTAGGAAACTCACTTTTGACAGCTTTGTGAGGATTGACTAGAGGAGGGAAAGATCAATTAGAATTTTTTTAGTACTCCAGTGATAAGTGATGAAGGCTTGAACTAAGGTGGTAGCCACGTGACTGGAGAGATGAGAGGGATGTCGTGGAGGTAGAAATGTCAACACTGACTGGATATGTGGAGTGATCCAAAGTGAGAAGTCAGAGATGACACTGAGGTTGTAAACCTGAGTGACTGGAGGGATGATAGTGCTCTTAATAAAAGTAGGATTTATTGACGAGTAGACTATGGGGCAGGGGGAGTGTGTGTATGTGTATTTATATATGTGTGTGTGTGTATGTGTGTGTGTACGTATACACACACATACACACACACATATATATGTATATATATATATATACATAAAACATACTGCAATCTTTGGTTTTGATTCATAATAAGTGGTGGATAATTCTGTAATAATAGAATACTATGAAAGAAAAAATGAAATTAAGTTATCTAAGAAAACTGGAGAAATCAGTATCAATCACTTTTGGCTTTTATTTGTATTAGAAAACTGTTTGATAAAGCTCTAGAAAGATCTCTTCTAAAATAATATCCATAATTTCCTGGGTATTATGTGATGGCACTTTTTTCCCTAACTCCTGCTATACCTACAGAATCATTTATGAAGGATTTTCTTCTTTATTCATTGAAGAAGGTTCAGTTTTTACTAAGTTGCTGTGAGTTCCAAATTATTTGATTCTATCTAGAGCTGCAAGCATACTAGAAAACTGTTTTATATGGCACATAAGAGAAGAGTGAAAAAGTAGGAGAACTAGGAGAGCACAACATCACAAAAGTTAAACAGGATCTTTGTTTCATTCATCTTGTTATCTCCCAAAAGTGCCTTTCACGTAGTAAATTCACTAAGTAAATACTGGTTTTACATATATTCGATGAAATAATCTATGAAATAATGTCTCTCAAAACAGAGTTAGGGCAGCTAGGTGGCGCAGTGGATAGAGCACCGGCCCTGAAGTCAGGAGGACCTGAGTTCAAATGAGGCCTCAGACCAAACACTTGACATGCACTAGCTGTGTGACCTTGGGCAAGTCACTTAACCCCGATTGCCTCACTAAAAACAAAACAAAAAACAAAACAAAACAAAAAAAAACAGAGCTAGACTAGATCAGGGATTCTTAACCTTTTTTTGTGCTGAGACTCTTTTGACATTCTGAAGCCTAATGGTGTTGTGGTTTATTGCCTACATTCGTAACTGAAGGAATTGCTAAATTTCAGTTATAAGTAAGTGAAAATAAAGTTGTAAATTTTTCCCATCCATAGATGCCTTGAAATCTTTTCATGATTCCATTGGTTTGTGAACTCTAGGCTAAGAACCTCTAGATTATTGATCTCTAAGGTCTCTTCTAGCTCTAAAGTGTTATAATGAAAAGAGAGCAGCTTCATCTTAAAAAAAAAACCTTATGTAACACAACTAGTGTCACCCAATAGGACTTGGGCAGCAACAGAGTGATGCAGCCTGGAGGGCGGGGCCTGGGAAGGTTTATAAGGGGATTTTAATTGGAGAGATGGGAAATAGGTAAAAAGTTGAGTACAAGAGGAATAGGCAGCAGTATAATTGCGTGCAGGAAAAAGCTTAAGTCTAAGAGAACAGACATCATTGATCAGTTATCTAGAGTAGGAGACTAGGATTTAGGCAGGAGCTTTGAGTAACAGTTGTTGAATACCTGGAGTTTTTAATAGCTTAGAAAACAGAGAATCCTATATACTTCCCATCTTGGTCTAGCAAAAGTCTCAGAGTTTAGGCAAACTAGGGAGCTCCTTGCTGGCAAGTGTATCACATCTTGCTGGAGTAGGGAAGTAACAGAATATGTGGTAGGACAATTGTTGATAATAACTCCCTGTTTAATTGGGGCTCTCTTTACTTCTTATTTCCATTGTTAAAATCTAACACAGTTTGGCTATATGTATCTGATATTTATATAGTACATTATGACTGATAAAATATTTCCCACCCATCATCTCTGAGGTAAATAGTACTTATTATCTCAAAATCACAGAATTTGAGAATTGGAAGGGACTTTAGTGGCTGTCTAGTCCAAATGATGCAAAAAATGAACCACCACTGTAACATATCCAATCTTTGGTTGTCCATCCTCTGCTTAAAGACCTTTACAGAGAGAGAACCCACCACTTCTTGAGGTGGTCCATTCCACTTTTAGACAACTGTAATTTTTAAGAAGTTTTTCCTGACATAAAGCCTAAATTGGCCACTTTGTAACTTCTGCCCCTTGTTATTGGTTCTACCTTGTGGAATCAAATGGAACATATCAAATTCCTTATCCACATGATAGCACTTCAGATATTGAAGACAACTGTCACGTTTTCTTGAGTCTTCTGGTCTCTTAGCTAAAAATGCCCAATTCCTTTGATCAGTCCTTGTGTGACATGGACTCAAGGTCCTTCACCGTAATGGTTGCCTTCCTATGGACAATCTTTAGTTTATCAATGTCCTCCTTAAATCTTGGGAGCCAGTATTGAACACAGTGCTCCGGATGAGGTTTGATGATTGTATAGTGGGACTATCATCTCTTTATTTCTCGAAGCCTCTGTTAATATAGGCCAAGTTTGCACTAGCTTTTTTGGCTGTTATGTTATTGACTCATTGAGATTGTAGTCCACTAAAACCTTCAGATCCTTTTCAGAATAATTACTGTCTAATCATGCCTCCCCCCATCTTATAATTGTGGAGTTGATTTTTTTGTACCAGTGGTAGGAGGAACATCTACCAGGATCCACTGCCATGCAGACTAGACTAGTTCTTTTGTTTAATAGGTATTGAAACCAGGTACTTATTTGACTATGGAGACTTAAAGGCTCAGGCCTTTGAAATAGGTTCTTGGTTTTCCGAGCACAAAAGAGCCAGAGCATGAGGAATCCAAGGCCACCATTAGGCTTTATTAGTAAACTACCAAGTGCAATACAGGCAGGAAAGCTATGCTTACCTGAATCAATGCTGTATCCTGAATGACTATCCTTTTTCTGATCTGATTATCATTCTCCTATAGATAAGTAAAGGCAGCTAGTGTATAGAATGCCAGGCCTGGAGTCAGGAAGACCTGAGTTCAAATCCAGCCTCAAACACTTATTAGCTGTGTGACCCTGGGCAAGTCACTTAACTCTATTTGCTTCAGTTTCCTCACCTGTAAAATGAACTGGAGAAGGAAATGGCAAATCACGCCAGTGTCTGCCAAATGGGGTTATGAAGAATTGGACACGAGTGAAACAACTGAACGACAAATGAAATGGTTAAGTAAAGCTCTCTTTGTTTACTGAGATGTTCTACTAGTGTCTTATTTCATTCCCGTCAGAGTTCTTAGGGACAGGCCTGCCTGGTCAGACTTAGACCATTATACAACCTAAGTATAAGACTTTACATTTATCCCTGTTGAATTTTATCATATGGTTCTATCCTGTCAAATTCTTTTTGAATCTTGACTTTGTCATCTACTGTGTCACCTATCCCTCCCAGCCTTGTTTCGTCTGCAAATGTGATAAATGTGCCAATTATGCCTTTGTTCAAGTCATTTATAAAAATTTTGAATAGGACCAATCACTGATCCCTGGGATACTTCACTGGAGACCTCCTGTCATGTTGACATGAGCAATTAGCAGTGATCTCTTTGAGGCCAACTATGCAACCAGTTTTGAATCTATCTCATTATCATCTAATTCATATCTATCTTGTAGTAGAGAAGGGTGTCCCACACTCCTCTGCTGCAATTAATGTAACTAAGAAGATGCTAAGAGGAAGCTAGGTGGCTCAGTGCTTAGATCGCTGGACTTGGAGTCAGGAATAACTGAGTTCAAATCTGGCCTAAGACACTCACTAGCTGTGTTGACCCCAAGCAAGTCACCTAGCCTATCCCTTAATCCAGAGAAGAAAATGGAAAACCACTCCAGTATCTTTGTCAAGAAAACCCTATTCACAGAGTCAGACTCTACTGAAATGTCTGAACAACAATAAAAACAAGAAGATGCTCTATATCTTGATACCTTTGTCAAATGAGAAAGCCTGTTTGATTGAATTATATTATCAATCAATCAAACACATAAACTAGGTGAAAATAAATCCTTAATCGATTATGTAGCCCTAACCTCTTTGCTGGCCCCCAGTTTTACATCTCCAACTGCCCATTGGATTTCTCAAATCAAAAGTTTTATAGGTATCTTAAACACTATATGTCCACAACTGAACTTATTTATCTTTCTCCCAAACCTTTCCCTCTTCCTAACTACCTTTTCACTGTTGATGGTACCACCATCCACTCAGTTACCCGGGCTCACAACTTAGGGTATCATCCTTGACTCTTCCTCTCTGTCACCCCCCCATATCCAATCTGTTGCCAAGGCCTATCAATTTTACTTTCATAGTATGTCTCACATATACCCCTTTCTGTCCTTCGATACTGCCAATACCCTGGTGCAAGTCCTCATTACCTCGTGCTGGGACTATTGCAATAGTGTGTTGGTTGGTCTCTCCCCACTCCAGTTCATTCTTCATTCATTTGTCAAAATAATGTTCTTGTAACATGGGTCTGACTGTGTCATCTCCCTCCCCTTTCTCCGTAAACTCCAGTGGTTCCTTATCACCTCCAGGATCAATTCTCAAAGCCTCTACTTTGTGTTCAAAGGTCTTCATAACTCTCCTTCTCCCCTCTCCCAACTTTCCAGTCTTCTTACACCTTACACCTCATCCCTCCCAGGTGCTTTGTGATCCAGCAACACTAGTTACTCCTTGCTGTTCCTTGTACAAAACACTTCGTCTCCAGACTAGTCATTTCACTGATTTTCCTCCATGACTGGAATGCTTTCTTTTCTCAACTCCACCTCCAGGATTTCCTGGCTTCTTTCAAGTTCCAACTTCAAATCTCACCTTCTATAAGAAACCATTCCCAAATTTGAGGAATGCTGACAGTTTGGTTCCCACAGAATTGATAAGAAAACAAGACAGGAGGAGATTGGGTTATTGATTAATTGATTTCTTGGTTTATTGGTTTACACAAATATGTAAACAAGATAAGGGAGTGAATGGGATAATATAGGGTGAAGCCCCCTCAGGCGAATGAACTAACCCTGACCCCAGTTACTTTTCATACTTATGACTGTTTCGAGACTGCACCCAGATGCCTTGCAGCACACCCGGGCTGGAGCCATCTTAAGCGAATGCTGGGTGTGTCCTTTCTCATGAGAAAGCAATAAAACTCCTTTTTGCCTTTCTTAAGAAAAAGTCTCTGATTTGATTATTTTGGGGGTCACAAACACCCCACACACAAATCTCCCTTCATTTTACTTCCTTTCCTCTGTTGATTGTTTCCAATTCATCTTGTGCATAGCTTGTCTGTGCATACTTGTTTTCCTGTGGTCCCTTTGAAAGCAGGGACTGCCTTTTGCCTTTCTTTGTTATCTCCAGTGTTTAGCACAGTGACTAGCATATAGGTGTATAATAAATGTTTATTGATTCACTGACTGAATGAAGTACTTTAGACTATTGGTATTGGGATTGGTTGAAAGAATTAGACACCTCTTGGCTTATCAGAGGAAGGTTCTGAAGCAATCAAGCTTCAGGAATACTTGGAGGAGGGAGACTTCTTGTATGTTTTATTAGAGGACTGTGTAGGGAGCATGATGATGGGCGTGGAATGAGCCCAGAGGGAGTAATACTTCTCCATTTCCCCTTTTGATCAGAGGACAATCTTGTGAACTTTGAAAGGTTTGAATATGTGGACTTCCTGTCAGAGCTGATAGTAGTATCCCAAGAGTAGCAGTGACCCGAGAATAAACTAGGCAACTAGACACACTGAGAAAGGCAGCTTCAGGAATTGTGACTTCTTTGGGATAGAGAGAAGAGCACCAACTAACTCTGAAAAGGCACCGACC
Organism: Vombatus ursinus; assembly: GCF_900497805.2. Classification (NCBI taxonomy): domain Eukaryota; kingdom Metazoa; phylum Chordata; class Mammalia; order Diprotodontia; family Vombatidae; genus Vombatus; species Vombatus ursinus. The sequence continues at coordinate 12,358,292 of NW_020954610.1, read as the reverse complement.
TTCAGAGCCCAGCAATCAATCAATCATCAAACATTTATTAAATGCCTACTGTATGCTATGTGGTGGGGATACAAAAAATGACAAAAGGCAGTCTTTGCTCTTGAGGACCTTACAATCTAATGGGGGAGAAAACATGAAAACAAAGATATACAAAGCAAACTATAGATAGGATAAATAGGAAATGATTAACAGAGTGTGTGCTCATTCTTCCCATAGGCCCTATGGGCATTTGTGGAAGAGTATGCTGTAGACACTTGAGGAATGCGTTTGTAACAATTATTCTTGTTATATTTACTGGTAAATACCTTTTTCTAAAAGATAATTAGCTTTGGTAATCAACAGTGAAAATAATGAATGGGGGCTTACAAATAGTATATCATATTAGGAGAAAAAAAAACCCAACCCCTCAAGATTACCCCTAGAAACCCCAGGGGAGAAGTAGTTCGATGTGCCTATGTAATGGTAATGAAATAATGAAGAGGTAGCCCCAGAAGAGGTGCTACATTATGTGGGCAACATCTAGGATTCTTTTTGGGTCCTTTGCATTTGTAAGGAACTATTGGGGAGATTATCTATCCAGGACTCTTATTATTGGATACCCTACTGTTCAGGATGAAATTAAATGATACTACTAAGGATATGTATTGGGATTGGTTGAAAGAATTACATATACCTCTGGGACAATGTATATCATAAAAAGAATTTGAGCAGAAAAGTAGTTAAAATTCAGGAGTTTCTCGAGAAGGAAGATTCCTTGTTCCTCTGCTAGAGAGCAACAAGGGAGAGGTATGAGAGTTAGGGAGTATCATCCTTCCTCCCATTCCTCCCTTTCCCAGAATTTGGAAGGATACTTAAGATAGGTATGTAGAAGGAAAATATGCCAGAGGATGACTTTATGAACTTTAAAGGCTGGAAGATTTAGAATTCCCATTGGAATTGGCAGCTGGTTGAGCTGCCTGCCTTGAGTCTTCTCTTTTTAAGCTACATTTTAGAGTTGTCTTTTTCTTTTCTCTTCTGTGTAACATCCTTCCACTTTCCAACATTCTGAAAAGGGACATGAGTTTCCTTTCCTCTACCTCAGATCTCTTTTTCCCTATTGAATACTAAATTCTGTTCCTTTAGGCACACTTCATGCTTCATAACAACCTGGAATGTGGAGAGGAGTTCTTCATATTCCTTCATCTTCTCCTTCAGGTAGAAGATTAGCCTACACATGTAATAGCTGTGGTAGAAATACAAACACAGAATACTTAATGCAAACTCCTGCAGATTTTCCCTGCTCTTTTTAATGGTTACGGATCTTTGAAAGGTATAATGGTTGAGATTTCCAGCCATTTTTTCCCCACAAAAGAAGAAATGGAGGCTAAGTGATTTTCCTATCCCAGAACTAGTAAGTGTTAGAGGCAGGATTCAAAACCAGGTTTTTACTGAGTCCAAATCCAGGACTCTGCCGTATATCAGCTTGCCCTTCTCGTTTGCCAAGTTCCTAATAAGAGGCCCTTCTGGAGCTTGTATCTATACAGCAAATTTGTAGCACTGCCATCCATCTTTGCTTCTTGGGTAATGTCAGACTCTTCCTCTATCTTCACAGCCGCTCCACTCAGGAAATTTAGCATGGTTCAGGATAGGTTTGCAACTGAAATAAAATCTTACTATTAACTGCAAAGACTAGAGATTTTTCCAAAATGGACCAATTTGCTAGTAGTAGCAAATTAGTAGTATCAATTAGTAGAAACTCAGTGAGTTTCTATTAGTATTCTTTTCTAAAGCCTCATCTTATATAATAGTGTGTGTATAGTATATGTTGTATAGCATGTAGTATAGTGATCCCAGTCTAATATAAGCCCAGGATTTTCAGATCATGGTTTTATTATTAACAAAGTAGTACTGCCATTTATGAAAGGACATGTGGTACTTCCCCACCCAGTCTGACCAATATCAATACTTGTTTATCTCCTTTCGCTTTGAAGGGTGTACCTCTCCCTGCCTTAGCTCTCCCCTTCCACCACAACATTGCTGTTAACAGGAAACACAAGCATATCATGTTCAAGCTCTCTAGCAAGGAAAGGGGCTTCTTTAGCTTCATCACTGCCATTTCTAGGGCTTTTGGGGTTGTTCCCATAGCAATTCAATTTCCCTCACAAATAAAGTTTCTTCAGTACCAGACTTGCCAACTAGATAGATACAGTGATGCAAGTTTAATCTCCTTAGTAGTTAAAGTTATTTTTACATGAAAGCTAATGAATACAATGATGTAGCCAACTGTTCACATCTCAAATTAAATTTTCCCTTCTGCATCCTTTGTCTTCGCTGGGTAACAGTGAGAAAAACACAACCTTTGGCCCTCTACCATTTTGATGCCCAAAATTTCATAGTTATTGACAATACTTTCCCAGTAATTTTCTTTATCATTCCATATACAGAATGAGAGTTTCTTGCTGTGAGACTGAATGTGTTACAGATGTGGAAACAATTAGCTTCATCAAATTTGACTAATTGCACCATGGTAGAGGGTGGAATCAGAATATGTATATACTATACATGAAAGCACATATAATAATTATATATGCACATATACTTATATGTATATATACATGCATAGCCCTTCATATTGATATTATGTAGTTTTTCTCTATAGTGCAGGGCCATTCCTTGAATGCTAGTTTTATAACATTGAGGTGATAACCACAAATTCCAGCACCAACCACGTGGTGTTCTATCACATCCTAGAGACAGTGTGACATAATAAAACATTATATTTAGAGCTAGGAGACCTAGGTTCAAGTCCCAGTTCTGCTACTAATCACCTATGTGTCCTTGGGCAAATCACTTAACCTCTCTGGGCCTCTGTTCTCTCACTCATTCAGTGAAAAAATTGGGCAGATGAACTTTAAGCTGACTTCTTGTTCTAAATTCTATGCTGCCACCTGACTCTGGGGCTATGATAACAACATCTGGTGTTCCTGTACCAGACTCTAAGCATATGAATACCCCAGAGGACTTTAGCTCTGGTGGAAGAAAATGACAATTCTGGTGTTAATGATTAGAAATCTCAGAGGCTGCCACTGAATATTGAAAGAAAATCTCGACTTCCATTTGAATCATAGGCAGTTCAAGGGAAAGGTAGACATGGCTACTCTTCAGTAGGCCCTACAATTTCATCTCTATTTCAATTTAAGCCAACATTTATTTAGTGCTTATTATGTGAAAGTACTGTTTGAGGCATTCCAAGGTGAGTAAAACATTGCCCCGCTTAGCTTTTGTGACACATGTACTTTCCTGGTTCTTCTACTTCTTTGGCTATTCCTTTTCATTTTCCTTTCTCTTTCTTCTTCTGCCTCCTAAATGTTGCATTCCTCAGTGTTTTCTTAGAATTCCAGAATGTTAGAACATCATAATCAATGGATACAGTTCCAGAATATTCTGAAGTTAGAGTTCTTTAGGAAATTGGTATCTTCAGATTCTAATTCAGAAGCACCTAAACTTACTGTTGGAATCCTAGAATCAGGTGTTGGGAGAGACCTTAGGGATCCTCTAGTTCAGGGATTCTTAACCTGGATTTATGAACCTCTTTAAAATATTTTTAAAACTGTATTTTAATATAATTTTTTTGTATTCCTATGTATTTTATTTTTTGCATTTTAAAATGTCATTCTGAGAAAGGGATCATAGACCTCATCAAACTGCCAAAGGGTTCCATGACACAAAAAGGTTAAAAACCCCATTCGAGACAACCTCCCTCGTTTTACAGATAAGGAAGCTAAGGCCATTGAAATAAAATGACTTACTAAGATATTATATTAGAGATTTCAGTGCATTCTCATATATAAATTTTTGGGTATAAAATAAAATGCCTCTGCTGTGGTCATATTAACTTTTTAAAAGTTAATTTAAAATTTTCCTTTTTCAAAAAAATTTGAAAAAGCATATGAGAGAAAAACCAGAAACCCCCTATTTACTATATTTGGTATTTAATCCCCCTACCAATTTCTGATGTGTTTGTATGATATATCAGCATTAAATTTTTTAAAGTTAAATAACATTTTTCTAAATTTGTTTTTGCTTAACAAGCCAGGTTCATGCAACTAAGGTATGGCAGAGAGCTAGAAGTCTAGTCTCCTGAATTCTAGGCTCCTATTTCTGCCATGACATTGCCTCTCCCTTTGTTTCTCTTCTTCCTCAATACTTTCTTCTTATGCTCAAGGGGAAAAGCTTCTTAGTTCTGTTTGGGAAGGAAAACTTGTCCAGATTTAATAATTCTGTGAAATAAGGCAGTTTTTAGACATGGCGAAATGCCCAGACCATTCCTATATATATTTCCTTTTTTTTTGGCTAGGCAGTGGGGTTAAGTGACTTGCTCAGGGTCACACACCTAGTAAGTGTTATGTGTCTGAGGCTGGATTTGAACTCAGGTCCTCTTGAATCCAGGGCCAGTGCTCTATCCACTGCTCTACCTGTCTGCCCCCATTCCTATAGTTTTGATAAAACCACAGGGACAACAACAGAAGCATTCTGTAGTTCTGGAGAAAGAGAATCAATTCAATGAATGTTTATTAAGTGCTATGCAAGGCACTTAAGATGAAAAAATAAATGACACAACCCCTGCTCTCAAGAAGCTTATGATGTAATGGTAGAAGTGGGGACAAGACATCAGATGTATTAGAACTTAGTGGGGCACAAGAAGAGATCCAGAAAAAATACCTAGGAAAATTTGAAAAGGAATAGGTCATTTTCATGTGCAGGTAGGGGTGGGGGAGTAGTGGGGAGGGAACATCAGGCAGAGCAGTGTTAAAGAGGTGACATTTGAGCTCATCCTCTAGAACAGGAAATACTTCAACAGGTGATGAGGATGGAGGGCATTCCAAGTACATCCCAATAACTTGCACAAATAACTGGAATCAGGAGAGGGAAAGATGAGACCAGGAATGCTTAAGAGCCCAGTTTGACTGGAATGTAGAATACATGAAGAGGAATAATGTGAAATAAGACTGAAAAATGAGTTTAGAACCAGATTGTGTAAGCTCTTAAATTCCAGTTTTTGAGGAGTATTTATTTTAATTTATAAGGCGTTCAATTCAGTAAACATTTATTAACCATCTACTATGTTCTAGGCAAAAATGTTTGTTTGCTCAAGGAGCTTACATTCTACTGGGGTGGGAGTGGGGAGATAGGACATGTACAGAGAAGTAAATGCAAAGTAATTTCATGAGGCATGGGGCCACTAGCACTCAGGAGGATCAGCAGACTTCCAGCAGGAGTTCAAACCCAACATGTCCCAAACTGAACTTACTATACTTGCACCTAAAGCCATTGCTCTTACAAACTTCCTTGTTTCTGTTGAGGGCACTACTGTCCTTCTAAATAAAACAGGTTTGCAGTGTCATAGTTTTTGCATTCCTTCACTCCCTATGTCCAGTTAGTTGCCGAGTCTTGATTTTGTCTCTATATCTCTCACATCTTTTCTCCACTCACTTGGCAACCAGTCCGCTTCCAGTCACCGTCACCTCTCAGCTGTACTTCTGCAATAGCTTCTTAATTGGGCTCTCTGCTCCTGAACTCCTCCATCTCCAATCCATCCTCTACTTAGCTGCCAAAATAATCTTCCTGAAGTATGAGTCTGATCATATTATTACTCTGCTCAGGAATCTTCAGTGGCTCCCTATTGGCTCTAGAATAGAATATGAATTCTTTAGATTATTATTAAAATCCTGTATAATCTGGATCTAGCCTATTTTCTGGACTTATTTTATACTATTACCCTTCATATACTATATTTTCTAGCCAAAATGGCTAATTTGCTATTCCGTGAACTTGGCATTCCATCTCCTTCCTTTATGCCTTTGCAAAGTTTTTATCCATGCTTGGAATGTGCTTCCTCCTCATCTTTCCCCCTTAGAATCCTTAGCAGTTTTCAACTTCCTACAGGAAACTTTTCCTGTTCTTAGTTGTCAGTGCTCTTTCCCTCCTCTTATCTTGTGTCATGTACATACTACATCCTCCGGTAGAATATAGGTTTCCTGAGGGCACAGGCTATTAGTGGTTTTGATCTTTGTATCCCTAGCATCTAATATGTTTGGATTTAAGTCAATAGTCGATAAACATTTAAGTGCCTACTATGTTCCAGGTACTGTCCTAAATGCTAAGGATTTAACTTGTGATTTCCCTGATAAAGGGAGGAAGGAAACCTTCTACCAAATTGACATTTACCTTGCAGTTTTATAGTCTTGGGGTTGCATGGGGTGTGGGAGTGGGGCAGATTTACTGAGAGTTAAATGACTTAACCAGGGTCCAACAGCTATGTGTCAGAGGTAGGACTTTTTGACTCCAAAATAAGCTCCTTATTCACTATGCTATGCGCTGTTACACATAGTATCTATATAATAAATGTGAATTGAATTTAATTGAATGAAAAGCTTTTCCTTTTATCAAATCTAAATCTTCCTCTCTTCTTCATCTTCCACCCTTTGCTCCTATTTTTGTCTTCTTAGACAAAGCAAAAGAGATCTCTTCTGCACAATAGCCCTTCAACTATTCGAAACTGATTAAATGTCCCCTTCCATTTTTCCATCTCTACACTAAACATCACCAGTTCCCTTAGCCAATACTTATATATATATATGGATTCAAGCCTTATTGGATTCAGCCCATCAAATTTAGCTTGTTGAGTTCTTTCTGGATCCTTATGCTGTCATTCAATATGTTAGTGATTCCTCCCAACTTTGTGTCATCTAAAATTTTGATAAATATGCTATTTGTGGCTTCATCAAAGTCATTTATAAAAATGTTGATCAGGATGAGATAAAGGATTAAGCCCTGTGAGACTCTACTGAAGAGTCCTTCCCAGTGAATATAGATCCCTTACTCTTTGTAGTTTTGAATCCACCTAATTGTACTATCATTCAGTCCACATATCTCTATCTTATCTGTAAGGATTCCACGTGAAATATGTTGGTCAAGCAGAGGTCAGAGAAGTCAGCTTTGGCAGGGAGAAATAGGCAGGTATTTTTCAGACAGGTGAGGAATTACATCCTTGAGGACAGGAAACATGGAGTAGTGGAAAGTTCAATGTAATTGGACTTATAAGACCGTAGTTTGAATGCTAGCTCTGTTGATGAATAACTTAGTGACTTTAGGCAAAGTCCTTAATCTCCTCGACCTTGGTTTCCTAGATAATCTCAATAGTGCCTTCCAGTTCTTAGTTCTATGAACAAAGGATGAGAAATCCAGGTAGTTGACTAGTGAATAAAGGGACAGGTACTTACATAGAATGTCTCTAGGCAATGTGGGATGAGGGGCTTTTGGCCAAAGAATCTGTGTAACCAAAAGTGAAGATTTAGGTTAAGATGTCTCAGTATTAAGCAGAAGATAGGTAATGGAGACTGGTATTGAACCAAGGGTTAGAAGGTGAAGATTCCATACCTAAAACAATACAACTTTAGAACTGGAAGAGACATTAAAGGTAATCTATTTCAGCCTGTTCATTTTTCCAATTAGGAAACCTATGGCCAAAAAACCCAAATGATTTGCTGAGAGTTAGTTCATTTAATGGCAGAGCTGGGACTCGGGACTCTGGAGTCTGGAACTCAGGTTTGCTGATTCCTAGTGTGATGTTCTCTCCACTGATACCTTACTTCTTCCCAGGGCAAGAAAGAGAAGACTAGAGAACATCTGCCTTAAAAGTTTCCCACTTGGCTGTCGACAACTTTAGGCGCCTCAGATTCAGCATGTCTAAAATGAACATCCTTCTCTTTTCCACTGCTTCTGCCCTTCCTTCAAACTTCCTTATATCTTTGAGGGAACCACTATCTCTCAGTCACCCGAGTTTGCAACTTTACTGTCATCCTCAACTCTCCCTCTTCCATAAGCACTGAAGATACTTACCTCTCTTAATGTTGTTCTTGATAGCTAAGTAATTGAAACTAAAATCGATTAGCAGGAATATTATTAATGACATGAAGTAAAGATATACAGTATTATGAACGTATTTGTGAATGCTTGTTCTATAATTTTCCAAATATATATGCATACATATATAGATGGTATGTGCACAAAACATATATATATATATACATACACATATTTATATGAAGGGAAATATAACCATATACAAGTATATATTTAGTGTTTTTATATTATATATAACTGCAAAATGAAAATTATCTTGATTCCATTCCTGGTTGTAAATGTGTTTTATTTTTGGCATGCAATTTGCAAAAAGTGACTCAGAAAAGGAAGTGAGAATCATAATCTTAAACTTTGACCAGAAATTTTATTTCTGCTCAAGGTTGTTGTAATTCTTACATAATGCACATACAAAGCCTTAAATGTTTATTATCTGTGTCTGGTACTAGGGTTTTTTTTTTTTTGGTAAAACAACAACAGTAATAACTAACAACCCCATAACTTCCATGTCTCTCTAATTATATGTAAACTTGTTTAAGATCATCAAGTACGATGACTCATCCTGGCTCCAAGGTGCTATGCTAAGAACTGCAATGCTTACAAGATTTTTGTTCTCTATTTAAGACGCTTATTTTTGCTTTGGTAATTTTTCTGTTTTAAAATAGACTCTAGATCTCTCAACTACAGTTATTATATAAGAAATAATAAACTATTGCATACGTATGTCTATTTTTAAAAATGTACCCTTCATGATATAAGTAGCACATTATTATACTCTGAGAAGTATCTTCCTGGATTAAGTATGGTTATCATCATTTTCATCATCATCAGTTAACATGAAATTAGTGCTCATGTGATGCCTAGCACAGTACAGGTGCAGTAGAATTTACAGAGTAGCTTATTGACAATCCCTAACCTTAAAGAGGAAAGATAGAATAGATGAGTCATAATTGGCTTGGCCTCTCTAGAGACTGTCCCAAATTTACACGTTTTCATTTTTTTTCAAAAAGTCAGTGAAATGCTTCTCTTTCTTCAAGATGCCAACTACTGTATGAAGCCTTTGTAGACACTCCCCCCGTCCTTAAAAGTGATCACTTCCTCCTAAGATTTTTCATAGCACTTTGCTTGGGTCTCTTTCCTTTATACTTAATGTAACTCACCTTTTGATCCTAGTTACTTTTGTATTTGGTCTCATCTTCCCCCTTTCCCCCCATTAGATTGTAAGCTCTTTGAGAGCATGGTTTATGCTGTGTCTGTCTTTGTAGACCTTCTACAGTATCTGGAATTTAGTATATGCTTAATAAATGTGTTTTGAATTGAATTGCCGTCTTATTGATTGTACCTCCACAACATCTCTCATATACATCCCCTTCTTCATTCACAACACAACTACCTGAAATCAAACTCATATCATCTCTCATTTGGAAAATAATAATAATTGCTAGCATTTATGTAATGTTTTCATGTTTGCAGAGTGGTTCACACATGTTACCTCATTTGCTATTGATATTGACTGTTGCCATTCCAGTTGGTCTCTCTGCCTCAAGATTCACTGCTTTCTGATCCATCTTCCTCACAGCTACCAAATTGAAATTCCTAAAGCACAGGTATGATCATGTCACTCCCTTGTTGACAAAGCTCCAAGTGGCTCTTAGTTGCTTCTAGTATAAAACACAAACCTTTCTGTTTGGCATTTAAAGTCATCCACAATCTGTCTTCAGCCTACCCTTCCAGGCTTATTACACATTACTCTCCTTTGCACTGTGTTCCAGCCAAAATACCCTACTTGCTAGTTCCTAGTACACAATATTCCATCTCGAAGCTCAGCTCCAGTGCCGCTCCTGAATGAGGTCTATCTTGAACTCCCAGTTGCTAGTCCTTTGCCCCACCACCAAATTACTTTGTATTTACTTATTGTATATTTTGTATTTATTTATCTGTATTTACATTGTTTTCTCCCCAATTGAATGTGAGCATCTTAAGGATATATATTTTTTTAAATATCTCCAAGATCTGACACAGTACCTAGCATATAGAAGGCACTTAAATGCTTATTGAATCAATGAACTTCACTTTGGATTGCCTTTTAATTCAGAAATAATGTTATAAATGGTAATTAGTTTCCTAGGTTAGTCTACCAAGTCTATTAAAATGCCTAATCTTAGGGGCAGCTAGGTGGCTCAGGGATAGAGTACCAGCCCTGAAGTCAGGAGGACCTGAGTTCAAATCCAGCCTCAGACCAAACACTTGACACTGACTGGCTGTGTGACCCTGGGCAAGTCACTTAACCCCAATTGCCTAAAAATAAGAAAAAAAAAATAAAATGCCTAATCCTACATCTGTTTAACCCACGAGATACCTAAGATACTGCATATTTGCTGTGAATAAAATTTGGAAACCATATTGTTACAAATGTAAAGTATTAGAGCCTCTAGCTCCAGTAGATTCTTGGGATAAGCCAGGCCTGATTCTGAAACCCATTCTCAGTAAAATACCATTAATTTTTTATTTTAGTGGGTGGGGAGAAAAGGGAGAGAGAGGGAGAGGGAGGGAGCACTAGACCATTGAATAATGATATGAAAGACATCAGTGAAAATAACAAATATCTACTGGTATCCTTTAGCTAAAGTATTTCACCCATTCTTTTGTTAAATGTCCCTGGTGTTCTTATGCTCTTTCTACATTCCTTTCACTTTTCAAATTTTAGATTACACAGTACAACTAACTAGAAACAAATGGGGGTAAGGGGAAGACTTCCTCCAGGTTTTCCAAATTGGATGGAATCCATCCACAGATCAAGTTTCCATTTTAGACAAAGGCCTTGAAGTAGTGAAGATGGAGAAGTGAAATGGTCAGCTCTCCTTTGCAAATTCTTCACTATCCTTTTTGCAGCACTTATCCTGCCCCCCCAGGCATTGTGCCCAAACCCTGGATTTTCTAAGACCTGACCTGACCAAAGGCACTTTCTACTTTCAGAAGCATTACCCTGTTCTTTTACAGCTGGGGAAGCAGGCAGAGAAGAACTCAAAGCGTATGCTTCCTATGAAGACACTTGCCTCAGAGGCAGCTAGGCGATATAGTGGGTTGAGCACTGCATTTTGAGTCAGGAAGTCTTAGGTTTGAATCTTGTCTCAGATATTTACTTTGGCCCTGAGCAAGTAGCCTTATGATTAGGATCAAATGAGATTTTACATGTGTGTTTTGGGTGGACTGACCAATCAACTCTCAATCCTTAGCACATGCTAAGTGGAAGGCTTGGTGAGGCTGCTTCTGGAAATATATGATTGGAAGGGCTCTTTCCCTCCTCACTTCAGAGCATGTGCTGATAATCTCAGTATAGTTTCCTATCATCTTACTATATGATGATGAAAAGGTGTTTGTTTTTGCCGGGCAATGGGGTTAAGTGACTTGCTTAGAGTCACAGAGCTACTAAGTGTCAAGTGTCTGAGGCCAAATTTGAACTCAGGTCCTCCTGACTCCAGGGCCAGTGCTCTATCCACTGTGCCACCTAGCTGCCCCTGAAAAGTTTTTGAATTGTCCGCTGAGCTAGAACTCAGTGTGCATACAGAAAGCTTAAATGGATAAACTCACTCTTCCGGGACATGAGTAAGACAAGAATTGCTGTGAGCCTCTGGATGGGTGAGAGAAGATAGCACTGGCGCAAGCTGCAGCTGTGTGTAGCATACACTCTGAACTTTTTCTCCTAACCCATGCTCAGACTGATAGTGTGTTTCTCCTGCTACTATGTACCTTTCAATTACTAATTACCTTCAATGTAATTCTGAAGGAATGTGGATTCTAATAATGATTATAAACACCCTATCTGGCATATCCTCTCTACTATCATTCGACTAGTTAACACCTCTCCAATATCAGTGAATTCATGAATACCAATTAACTTTTATAAAAAACATATTTACTGAAAATGTGTAGCAAGGGGCAAAATACAAAAACTTTCCTAAACCACGAGCACATTCTCCCTTCTACATACCATTTAATAGCTAGGGACAGTGGATTCAAACCTGAAGTAGTTGTTACAAGACATCTGCACACCCTCCACACCCTCCCTATGTTCTTGCCACCAGATTTACCTCATGTAGTAACTGGTGGAGAAGTCAGTCCTTTGCTTTCAGGACACAATGCTTTAGCTGTCAGGTTGATTCACTGCTTAGGCTGGTCAAGCAGGTTACGTGTTAGGTCTGGCTTCTCTCCAAACTGGGCTGCTGCTGTTACCGGCTGATTGCTGGGGGGAGTCTTTGTTGTACCCTGGTCCATTCTGTTGCTGATACTCATTCGCATAAAATCCATACAAAAATATAGATAAAAGAAACAATTATGCTATGTATTCCCAACCACATGGCCTATGGTGGGGGAGATAATACAGCTAGTGGAGGTCACTACCATTTCCACATGTGCTACTTCTCCCACCATGTACAAGCTTACAGTAGTTTCTGCCTCACTCACAACAAGGGATGAGGAGAATTCATTTATTTGAGCCTTTTATATTCACGTTTAATTTTTACTCAGTAGCAAATTAAAAGAATTCTCATCATCATACAGACAAGAAACAGAATAAATGTGAATTCTCTGAAGTGAGGAGGGAAGAGGCTCCTGTATCCCTCACTTCCAGAAGCAGGCACACCAAAATTCCATGCAGATTGGCAACCAGCAGAACATTTGTGTAGACTCTAAAGTCAGGGCCCTCATTGGCCAGTTCCCTCAGTGAATAGATAGGGCACTTTGCAAACCTTAAAGCACTTCACAGACATATCTTGTTTTATTGTGCTTTGCTTTGTTTCACTTTGCAGACATGGCATTTTTTTTTGTTTGTTTGTTTTACAAATGGAAGGTTTGTTGAACAAGTCTAGTGGTACCATTTTTTCAACAGCATGTGCTCACATTGTGTCTTTGTATCACATTTAGGTAATTCTATCAATACTTCATACTTTTTCATTATTAAATCTGTTGTGGTGATCTGTGATCTTTAATGTTACTATTGTAATTGTTTTGAGGTGCCACAAACCATGCCCATATAAGACAGCAAACTTAATCAATAAATGTTGTGTGTGTTCTGACTGCTTCACCATTCCCTGTCTCTCTCCTTTTCAGGTTTCCCTATTCCCTGAGACACAACAATATTGAAATTAAGCCAGTTAATAACCCTGCAATAGTCTCTAAGTGTTCAAGTGAAAGAAAGAGTCAATTGATGGGTCAGACTTCATTGTTGTCTTTTTTTTTTAAAAGAAATTGCCACAGCCATCCCAACCTTCTGCAACCATCACCATATCAGTCAGCAGCCATTAACAATGAGACAAGATCTTCCACATGCAAAAAGATTATGGCTTCCAGAAGATTCAGATGATGGTTAGCATGTTTTTTAGACATAATACTATTGCACACTTAACAGATTACAATATAGTATAAATATAACTTTTATAAGCACTGAGAAATCAAAAAATTCATGTGACTCACTTTATTGTGATATTTGCTTTATTGCAGTGGTCTGGAATCAAACCCGAAATCTCTCTGAGGTATGTCTATATGGCATAAAGTGAAGAGGAATTAAGAAGCCTCTTGATGAGGGTGAAAGAGGAGAGTCTAAAAGCTGTCTTGAAACTTAACATAAAAAAAAATAAACTAAGATCTTGGCAACTGGTCCCATTACTTACTGGCAAATAGAGGGAGAAGAAATGGAAATGATATCAGATTTTATATTCTTAGGCTCAACGATCACTGCAGATGGCGACTGCAACCATAAAATTAAAAGATACTTGTTCCTTGGAAGGAAAGCTTTGGCAAATCTGGACGACATACTAAAAAGCAGAGACATCACCTTGCCAGTAAAGATCTCTATAGACAAAGCTATGGTTTTTCCAGTAGCAAAAAGCTGAGTGCTGAAGAATTGCCGCTTTCAAATTGTGTTGTAGAGAAGACTTTAGAGAATCCCTTGGACAGCAAGGAGATCAAATCAGTCAGTACTTAAAGAAATTAATTCAGGCTATTCACTAGAAAGTCAAATACTGAAGCTGAAGCTTAAATACTTTGGCCGTGTAATGAGAAGATGGGACTCGCTGGAAAAGACTTTGATGTTGGGAAAGATTGAAAACAGAAGGAAAAGGAGATGGCAGAGGATGAGATGGATAGATAGTATCATGGAAACAATGAACATGAACCTGGACGGACTTTGGGAAATAGTGGAGGATAGAAGGGCCTGGTATGCTATGGTTCATGGGGTCATGAATAATAGGACATGACTGAATGACTGAACAACAACAGCAACATGTTTGTATATAAATGTTAGTTGCTTATTACCTAGTTGGGCTCCACTATTTGAATAAAGCAGACCTGAGAAAAAGAGATATTGCCTTCTTTTCTTCTCCAGATTATGCCAACACAAGTAGACCAACCTCTACCATCAGAGTTAATTTTCATTTCCAGTTTTATCATCTTTCCCTAGAATGATTCTTTTCTTTCCTCTCAGGTCCTTTCATTTTTCCTCCAGTATTTGGTGCTGAATTCTTCAGCTACTTTTTCATGAATGTGTTATACTGGCCTATATCATAGGTGTACTTTCATGTCTAGGGATGCCACTGCGGCAGAAAAGAGAACAGAAAAAGAAGGCTGGAGGTAATAAAGTCTTTGCTTGCCTTGTTCACAACATTATTTGAGATGCTGCATTATAGCTCCAGGTAATTGCAGCTTACAAAGATCATTCCTTGCTCCTCTAGCTCAGTAGCTCTTTCATCAGCTACTAACTATCTGGCATATGGTAAGACATGAACCCTGGCTCTGGGAACATTTATTGGTTTCTGAAAAGCCTATTCCTGTCACTGGTGGACCTGTGCTAGCCACTGGCTGGTAAATTGGGTATTTATAAGGTTAGGAAGGAGTTGTAAATGTTCTGGCCCTTTCCCATAGGTCTTGATGAACCATGGTATCTTGAGCTAGGTGGCACACTGGATAGAGTGGTAAGCCTGCAGTCAGGAAGATCTGGGTTCAAATTTGATCTCAGGCACTTACTAGCTGTACGATCCTGGGCAAATGATTTAATCTCTGTCTCAGTTTTCCTCAACTATAAAACAGGGATAATAGCAGTACCTACCTTGCAGGGTTGTTGTGAGGATCAAATGAGATAATAATTATAAAGTTCTTAGCATGTTGTTACTTAGTTGTGTCTGACTCTTCATGACCCCATTTGGGATTTTCTTGGTAGAGGTACTGGAGTGGTTTGCCATTTCCTTCTCCTGGTCATTTTACAGATGAGGAAACGGAGACAAACAGGATTAAGTGACTTGACTAGGGTCACAAAGTTAGTATCTGAGGCAGATTTGAACTCAGGAGATGAGTCTTCCTGACTCCATGTTCTGTGCTCTATCCACTGTGCCACCTAGCTACCCCAAAGCGCTTAGTATAGGGCCTGTCATATAGTAGGCACTATATACATGCTTATACCCTTACTGTTCCTCCTATTCTCCCCCAAAGATCCTAGTTCTTTCTTGGATTTGATCCAAGGATTATAGTATCACGACATCAGAGATTTTGAGCACATTTGCTTGTTCTTTCATCCCTGGTTCATTCTTAACCCACCAGAAGTTCTTCTTATTGCTTGGTATATCTGAGGGCATTCCACCTATGTCCATACCTAATCCATCCATATTTCGCTTTCTCCCCAATATTGGAAATATTACAAGGTAAAGACAGTTTTTCTCATCACCTGAAACACCAGAATAATTCAGCCCTACATCCAATCACAATCCCTTATTTATACAAATGACAACCTTTTTCCTAACAGGCTTGTACTACATATACATAATATACACACATCACACGTAACTTTAAAGTAGTAAGATTCGCTTTTAAATGGTTATATCAGAAATACTATCAGGAAGTTTCCTTACATCAAGTGTATGTTTGCCTCTCTGCAACTTCGACAATTCTGCCAGCTGGGACCACATATATCTAGCTAAGTGATGGCTTTTTCAAAGTAGACATTGGGAGGCTACATACACTAATTTCAATGGTGCTATTGTTGTTTGAAACACTTTTGTCTGTTTTAGAAGATCAAATCCATGCTAAAAAAAAAAAACCCCAAAGATTTATCAACCTTGAGAATTTTTCAAAGAAGGTGTTAGAAGTACTGAAAACAACTTCAAAAGAACAGGTCCAAAAATAATGAGAGATTGTGCTATGAATGGAGAGAGCACTGGTTTTAGAATTGGAGTATCTAGGTTCTGGTCCCAACTCTGAGATTTGATCTGTGTGACATTGGGCAAGCCAATTAACCTCAGTTTCCTTATCTGTAAAGTGAAAGGGTTGGATTAGATGGCCTTTGAGGTCCCTTCTACCTTGAGATCTATGAGTCTCTAAATATTTTGAGCAATGGCAGCCATCATTAGAATGAATTAATAGCCTTTCAAGGAGACTACTTTGAAATGGACAGCATTTGATTGGATATCTTATTTCTGGTATACATTTTTTTCTCAGAATCAGCTTGAAACCCATCATAAAGCAGATTCAATAGCTCTTGACCAATGTGTGTCAAGTGTCACAATGTCAACTGAATATTGTACTGTATTAGATACCATGAAGAGTTACTTCACTTTTCCCTTCCTGTCCCTCTCAAAATAAAAACATGTTCCTCTTGAGGAGCATCTAATTGACTGAACAGAAAGGCATTTGCTACCTCTTAGAATTCCATGTCTGACTCATGATAATTTTCAAAGAAGCTGGCTGACTTTTACAGATAACAAACTTGCATCTGCTGGGCATTTGAGGTTTTTCTTCTTCCTTCCAGGTAGTTTCCTCTTGGCAATGGTTATGGCCAGAATCAGTGACAATGGCAGCATGTGTCAGTTTTGGAGCGTCTTAGTATGTCTGTTGACCCACCTGCAGCTGAATTTTTTCTAGGTGCCAGAATTCCCAGTTATAGTTCTGTTGGTGATGCATACCACTGAAGTATGTCAAGATATTTATTGTTTGATTGGTAGCTTTATCTACTGTCTTGAAACAAAATGGTCACTTACGGAATTTTTCCATTGGTAATTTTTAAAAAATGATTTTCAGTTAAATTTTGGTGTGTGGGAAGAAGTTAAAGACACTTTTTACTTTAATGAGGTCTGCAGTTCACAGAATTCTTAGTCTAGGAGAAATAAGGGGAAACACATAGGAAAAATTGAGGCTGTACGTTTGAAAGATTTGGAGATCAACCCTTAGTTTAAGTAGATATTGCAATGCTTCGATGGATTTGTGACCTTATCATTATGGGCACTCTGTGTAGCACTGCAGATTACCACCTCTACGTGCCTTTTTGTTTTGTGTGGCTCTTCTCTGTTTCCTTCTCTAAATTTAGTAGATATATCATATGAAAATCTGGGTTTTGATAAAAGATAAGTTAGAGGAAGAGGGGCAAAAAAGGTCTTCCTTTTATTAAAAAAACCAGAATTCTTAAGAAGCAAATTATTATATTGTATTTAAAATATTTTTTCCCACAAGAACCAATATATTCTGTAAAGTGTGGTATTCTTGTACATTAGCTTTCTGGAGATAGGTAAATGAATTACAAGAGTGGCTAAAGTAGGTAAATGAATTGCAAGAGTGGTTACCGTTCTCCCCTGTCCTTAAAATTCACCTCATCTCCAGTGAGGATCTTCCTTGTGTACTTTTTTTTTTCCCAGTCAGAGACAAGGTTTATTGTATCACCAAGAGAAGCAGGTGGAATTTTAAGAACCTGTGCATTTGTGACACTTGTATTGACAAGTGGGCCAGAGTTTAAGAATCTGAGCAATTTGATGGTGGCAAGATGGATGCTTTTATACAGAAAGACTGGGAAGATCTGGATGGGATTAAGGAGTGGCAAATAGTCTGAGTCGGGGCCCGTGCAGATGGTTAAGGACCACAATGAAAGAGCAGTTAAACGAATTATTGACTGAGAAGAGCTGGGTGCCTCAGACAAATGCCAGAGATCTGGGTTCAGGGGTTTTGGGATCTAGGTCCCAAAGACATGGTCTTTTACTTTTAGGGGTCCAGCGCAAATCCCTTCAACCATTATTCCCCCCTGAAACAAATGGGACCCAAAATCTTTTGGGGTAAAGGACAAAGCTCTCAGCTTTTAAAACTGCTTCCTGCTGGCAAGGAGCATAGAGCTGTCCTTGCCACGAGGGGGTCCCGGGGAGGAGACTGACTCAGGCTGCATCCAGGTGATGATGGGTAGACATGGGCTGGTACCCACGATTTGCTACCAACTGTAGATGAATGGCCCATAGTCTGGAAGACACAAATCTTACAAGCAAGTCTTCAGGGCCCAAATATATAGAGAAATAAAAGTGCAAGAGCCCCATTAAAATGATTTACATTTGATCTGCAGGATTAACTGATCTTGTTACTTTCTCAAAAGTTTCCACTCTGATTCCAAATTCCTTCAGGAGGATCAGAAGCTCTTGGGAAGTAACAACACTTTTCCAGGTAGAATCTTTCCAACCTTGGCCAGATACTGACTTTTTCTCCAAATATAACAAAAGACTTGGGAGGATACTTAACTAATGATTAGGCCAAATAGGTTACCTCCCTCTAAGAAAATTGATTGCACTGAAATTTTCTTCCCCAAACCAAACTGAAGACATTTCTGATTTACTTTCAGTAATTTGAGATATGGAATAACTACATAACCAGGTCAAAAACATCAAGATCTCACACATTTGCATAGTGCTTTTATCTTTTATTGACCATTTGCTCAGATTATAGAAATTTGTTATAAAAGGATAAAGTGGGGACAAGATTTATAAAAAGTGTGACAGGATAAAACATCCTTAGAATTCAGATAAGTCACAGTTTTCCAATCATGCAGTGTCAATTCCACCTCTTTGCCAGACTCAGGAATAGCCAGATGGGTAACATTCCTTTTCGAAGGAACACAATGGGGAAACAGCCATGAGGATCCCATCTTAGACTGAGGAATTATCCTTTCAGCTTTTCCCGATGCAGACCTCCACCTGAATCACATTCTCTCTGAGTAGCTTGTATCATTTCTCTCAGATGGTGGATTATTGACTATTGATTATTGATGAATTATTACGAGCCATCAGATAACTCAAAATAAAATCAGTCATGGTCCCATGTGATTTTACATCAAACAGCAAGTTTCACTAATCACAACTTAGGGAAAAATTTTCCAGGATTTACATCTCAAATTTAAAGTTGTCATGATGTTAAAACCAATCATTAGAGATTATTTCTATACACTTGCAAATCCTCAGCAAGCCAAGTTCATTGTTTAGGAACTCCAGAACTCAAACAGGCTTTTTGGCAAGTTTACAAAATAAAGGAGGTTGACAGGGACCCCAGAAAGGGGGCTTGCCGCTGTAGGCTGTGCCTTTTGACTAGCCTTGAGGACTGCTCTGAATGGGCAGAACCAATCTGGATGAGGCTTTCGCCTCATCCCCTCCTTTCCACACACACAGTAATCAATTACCAGCTATCAATCTTACAGTTTTCTTAAGTGATAGCCAAATTGTTTTAGCTGTAACACAAACAATGAACTTCAGATGATATTGATAATATTTCCAGATCATATAAAAATTATTGATAGAATGGTCTTGCCAATTGCAAAGGCTGAGTGGCTTCTTTACCTTGACCCATCTCTCTTCCCTCTCTCCCCATATCTGCTGGGGGTGGTGATGAGCAGGATGGGCCAAACCTGGGTGATACTTCAGGCTTTCTGGGTTGCCCCAGGGTCCGATGCCATTACCAGTAGGGCCCTGCTGTAGCTGCTGCTTTTCCCCTCCTCCCTTTCATCAGGTGGGGGAGGAAGAGTGAAGCTCTTCACCTAGTCTGATTTGGGACAGGAGGGGTTAACAGAAAAAACCACGGGGCTGTTTGCAGTCCCTGAACTGAGATACCCTCTTGACTCAAGGGAAGGGAGTAGGGGAAGGGAGAGACCAGGATTGTAAGGAGGTTTTTCAAAACTCCTTAATGATCAATCACAAAACCTCCAGAATCTAAGATGTTTTTAGCTGTTCTAACTTTTCACTGTAGCCTTAGCCTGGTCAGAGCCCAGACTATGGGAAGAAGAATTTTAAGAAATTGTTTTTGAAGTTTTACAGTTTTTCTTGGTCCTCTAGATCATATTGAGGCCAGGCATAAACTTTTCAAGGTCTTGGAGACCGAGCTTTTTCCAGTTCTAACCTAGGGGCAAGTCTTGGGGAAGTCCTGCTGAGGCTGGCTGCAAGGATCCAGTGACCATGAGGCTGGGTGAGAAGAGGGATCCCGTAGGCATGGGTGTGAGGAGCAGGAGTACTTTTGTGAAGAAGGATCCTGGGTGTAGAGGGGAGGGAGTAAATAAGCCTCAGGAAACCAAAAATCACCTGTAGTTTCCCAATTGTCTAGCATCTGAGAGACTTGAGAGAATTGAGCATATGCTTCTGGATAGGGTGTCCGTCCTCTGTGCTGCAGAAGATGTGCCCAGGTCCATGGCCTTGAACCAATCCACTGGGCCAAAAGCATGACAGCCTTGTAACTGTCGGACCCGAATGGAACCTGAGAGCATCAGACCCAAAAAGCACCTCCAAGCATTCTTAGGTGTTTGCAGAGTGAGAAAGGGATAGAGAAAGAGAGGGGTGGCTTACATACCTTCTGGTCTTGGCTGGAGAAGGACTTGAGATTAGGCAGTTTCCTGGTCAGGAATACATGTGTTGTGGTCTAGGGGTGCTGGGAACCCTGAAATTCAAGGGCAAAAGATGCAGGGTCTGTCTTGAAAGAATGCGACCACTCAAGCCTTCTTTCAGTTGGAGACAAGATTTATTGTATATACAATAGAAGCGGGAAGGATTTTAAGAACCTGGGCTTTTGTGACACTTGTATTGACAAGTGGGCCAGATTTTAAGAATCTGAGCTTCCTCATGTGCTTTTACTCCAAGCCAGTGACCCCAATACTCCTATAGTGAGGGTACTTTGGGAAGGTTCATGAGAGAAGTTAGCTATCTCTTTATCTAGGGAGAGGAGAATCACAGGAGGTTTCATAGAGAAGGTGGAATCTGTTTTGTGAGCAAAGGCAGAGATGGGAGAGTATTAAGATCATTATTTAACACTGAAAGGCACATCAGAGGTTATTTAGTCCAACTTCTTTATTTTGTAGATAAGGAAACTGAGGCCCAAAGAAGATAATTTGCCCAAAATCAAGCATAAGTGACACAGGTGGATATCAACTCAACTTTTGAAGAGTCACTCCTCTTCATCATACCACATTTAACTCTTGTGATTAAAAAAAAAGTTTCTCTGATTTTTCTCCAATGTTGATGAGTGATATTTATTGTACTTAATTATTTTTGTTCAATAATAATAGTGATGGCTCATATTTATATAGATCTTTAAGGTTTATTAAATGCTTTCCTCACAACAACTTTTGTGAGGTAGTATATTCTCATTTTATAGATGAAGAAACTAAAGCAGAGAGAAATCAAGTTATTTGTCTAAAGTCTCACATCTTGATCTATAAGGTGTTAGTTTCATGTCTTGAATAGTTACAAAAAATTTAGATCTTGTCATTTTGTCTAAAATGAAATTATTTTTTAATATTTTTATTTATCACAAGTGATATTTATATAGTGTTTTAGAATTTGCAGAGCACTCTACTTTCTTTCATTTGAGTCTTGCAACAATCCTTTGAGGCATGTATTAAAGGCATTATCATCCCTATTTTACTGAAGAGGAAACTGTGCTCAGGTTAAGTCACTTACCCATGGTAACTGAGCTAATGTCAGGGGTAGATTTTGAACATTTGTTTATTCCATAATGAAATATGACTAGATCTAAGAAACATAAAAACTAGACAACAAAAATAGTACCCTCTTTGTATCAAGCAAATAGAATACCAGGTCAGTGAGTCACAGGAAATGATTCAGAGATTTTTTTCTAAACTATAAATGTGTATTTTATGTAAGAATTTTTATATAAATGTTTTTATGCAGTTATAGTTTTGTGGATAAATATTTAAATGCCTGATGTATGGAATACATAATTGCCAATTAACTCACCATCTGAGAGATTCATCTGCCATATTGTCCATTCAAGAATGAAATTCAGTTTTTATTTTGAAAGTTATAGTTTTGAAAGCAATCAGAAAAGAACAGGAGCAATAGGTCACTGAATAGATACTTTGAAATGGACTGTGGATCTTTCAAAAATTTCAAAAAGTATCTAATTTAACAATTTTTATTTCTTTGGAATGAATATTCTAATATCTTACTGGTGTGAGTTACTGTTTTCTCAGCCTCCAAGACATCTCTCATATATTGCAAAGAACTTTTCTAGAGGGAGATATTATATTCAGATTCAACCTTAAGTCTTAATCACATTGTAATTTTATTCAATTGATATTGAATATTCATCAGTATTATACTCATATATGATTACATTTTAGTTATGAAAAGCAAATCATAATTATAATAATAACTAACATTTTTATTGTGCTTTAAAGTTTGCTAAGTGCTTTGCTCACATTATCTCATTTGAGACTCTTATCAACTTCATAAGGTAGGTACTGCAATTAATATTATTCCCATTTTACAGATAAAGAAACTGAGGCTTAGAGAAGTTAACTGACTGCCAAGACCATTCAGCTATGTGGCAGGATTCAAACCCAGGTTTTCCAGATTCCCAAGACCCAACACTGTACCTGTGTTTCCTGAATAAAATAAGAAATAAAAAAAATTGCATATCTAAAAGGACACCTGTAGGAGGGATTACTCATGTCTGCATGCATAACTGTTGAAACAGCATCAACCTGTAATTGGCCTGACAATTCCTGAGATTTTTTTTTATTTGTTGACTTTAAAATGAACAATTCCAGAAAGGTCAAAGCCTCATACTTTCTGTGTTTTCTAAGATTGTACCCTCTGTAACACAATCACAAGATATAAAACAGGAAAAAAAAAACCTCTCAGGTAATTCTGAAGGTCAGTTATATTTATCATAGTAGGTATCATCCATGTAGTAGTCTTTAATAGATTCATGTTATGTGCTAAAGACTGTATAATCTCACTGTAATAGGAGTATTTATTACTACTTATCCTTTTTTTTTCATCTTTGGATAAAGATGAAGTTTAAGGGCTTATCCAAAAAGTACATTTTTCTTTTACTTTGAACCTGTAGTCTTGTCCATAAATACCCAAAATATATCTAAGATCTGCTTTTCCAATTTAATTCCTAATTTAAAATTATTACAAAATGCTGCTAAAATTATACTATTTATTACAGAAAATTATTTTCTATTCTCTAATACTTATTTTAGATATTTATGACACTGATTTTTCCCTCTCAAGTACTTCTAAAATCATCCTTTTGATGTATCCATCATGGCATGAAGGTGATACTAGGTTTTGAAATCTTTATCAAAGGAACACCTAGCATGCCCTACCAATCTAAAAAAAATCTTCAAGCACAGGCTTGGTGATGAATTGTATTCTATAGTGCTAGGAACAGTCTGTTACACTCAAATGGACTGATCACCAGAGAGTTCGCCATGAAATGATGAATTTTATATTGACAGCAGTTGCTCTACCAAAGCATGAAGGTAACCATACTCTGAATCAGTGGAGGGAGTGCTTTCACAGGTGAAATTGCAGGTCCTTGAATTACTGTGGTGTTTATAAAAAGTACGAGAGGACTAAAGCCAAATTTTGTGAGTTTTGATAAAAGAAAATTAAATATTGTGACACATTCCTGTGAAAGATAACATTTTATTTCTACTTGTAATATAAGTGCTTATATTTGGGACACAAAGTAAACCCAAGGCTTTTGCCATTTGCAAAATAGAGACTCCAGAGGGGGGTTCTTTCTAAAATTTTGGCCAAATGTCAACTGACCTAACAATATCCTACTTAATATACATATTCCTCACATTTTCATCCGTGAACATTCCTGGAGTGTTAGTGGTATGAAAAATGATTGCTTCCTATGCTAGAAATAGATGTATTTGTTTTGCACCACAAGTAATGTCATAAGATTGCCTCTCTTCGTACTTATCAGAATGTTATTAATCTGTTTCTTGTATCTTGTGGGTTAAAATAGCTTAAACACATTGAGAGAAGGCCTTTAATTTCATTTAAGAATTTGTCAAATTCTGGGTTTGAGGGAAAGCACTTTTCTTTGAAGGGGAACAGGGCAAGCTTGTGACACTTACTCTACCTCCCTGAGGTTTGTATTCCATTCCCTCTCTAGATTGAAGGGACCCCATCTTGTTCATGTGGCCCTTCCCACCACTATCCATCCCCTAAGTCCTTCCAGTCCTATTAGTTGTCCATCCCTGGAACTTCTGCTGCCTTAGGGCTATCCTGAGACCAAGATCTGGGCCACAACTGTTTAGCAAAGGAAAAAATTTTTTTGCTTTGTTTCTGCTATCCATCTAGTTGCTGGCCAATGCTGTATCATGATATACTGAAGCTAACACTGAATTTGCTATCAGGAGAATTGGGTTAAATCCTAGTCCTGCTACTTACTGTATGATTTTTTTAATTTAAATTTTTTTTATTTAGTATTTTCCTCCAGTTACATGGAAAAACAGTTTTTAACATTCATTTAAAAAATTTTTATTCTGAATTCTCTTCCTCCTTCCCCCCTCCTCCTGCCATTGAGAAGTCAAGCAATTTTATATAGGTTACTGTATGATCTTTAATAAGTTAATTTACCTGCCGTGGCTCTTGTTTCCTCATATGTAAATCAAGGGAACTGGAGTAGATGATCTCCAAAGTCTTTTCTAGTTTCAAAATCTATGCTTTTTATTGTGTGTATAGAGACATTAACTTCATCGTATGTAAAAAGGATTGTGCCATTCCAAGGCACAATTTGAAGGTATTAAAAATCTGTTTCTGTGATTAAGATTATTTAGTTTAGGGAAAATAAAATCTGAGGGGTATATCTTAAAATAGAAGAATTTTTAGGTTTGGAGGTATTCAGTAAGGATTAGGGTATTTTTTTTTTAAAAGGAATCAATAGTCAAATTCTTTTGATAGCTTCAGTTCTGAATATGGAAATTGACTCTAGGAACAAACAATGTGTTGACAAATATGCATTCCATTTTTCCCCTCATAAGCCCTGTTGTGAGAGTTGGTGAAATTAACATTCATTCTTCAAGATTTCAATGATTATTCCATGGATATTCTGGTAGCTGTTTGGAAAATGGGTAGTATTGCTTCTTTTTAGGAACTTCCACTCATCATTTGCTATTTTTCATTTTCAAAGGAGAAAGAAAGAGATCTGGCCCTGTGTTTTAGATGGGGGAAACCCAGTTGGAAACCTAGTTCTGGGAGAGAAGTTGGTGGTAGAGAAAATCCTCTTAAAGGGTTTAAGTGAGCCTGGCCTTATGACTCACTGGAGGTCAGAGTGATATCCCAGGGAGCATGGGGTGTTACGGTGTCTTCCCAGTACCTTGTATTGTGGGGAATGATGAGCTTGTGAGGTTTTGGTACTTTCTTGGCAAAGGAAACTACTTAGACAGCACTACTGCTATATTGCTATGATCTGTTAAACACATCTATCCTAAGTGTCTTAAGTGTTAAAATTTTTATTCTAGATCCCATTCGATGCAAAGTGAGCCTTTTGTCACGAAGAAATATACAAAATGGTAAAATGGAGGTGGGAATTAAGTGGAGGTAATCAGACGAAAATGAATAGAAGGGTACAACCTAAAAGACTTGTTTGCCACAAAGAATGGTCTTCATGGTAAGATTAAAAAAATAGTAAAAGAGATAAGCAGACCCACAGAAATGTAATTAGTAAACTTGTAGCAAGGAAAGCAAGACTTTTATTAAAATCAACCAGAGACTAGCAACTATGCTTCATTTGATGTGGAAGCAATAAACAGCAAATTTATTTTACTTTGTTTACTCAAACTCTTTCCTCAGATAATAATATCAGTTTCTAATTCTTAAATAATTACCACACTTCTAATTTTCCCTTTTCATAAACTTCTATCAAATATTCTTAACACTGTGACTCTAAATGAACTCTTTCTCCTTAAATTAATTTTACAATAAACTCAAATCAGTCACTACAGTTGCCTGGAAAAGCAGCAGGGTCCAGTGTTGACATTTTTTTCATCCTGTCCAGGCTCTTTTTCCCTTTGGTAAAATCCATATCTTTGTCTTGTGAGAACCAGTTTCTTTTCTCTCTAGTAATCAAATAGCTTGCCCACTGCTACTTTTCCTGGCATTGGTCTTTATGCTGTATTCCTTTGCTTTTCTTTTTCTTGCTTTGCACTAAGTAAAATTAACGATAAAATACCAAAAAAGACTCCTTCCTTGTCTTTGCTTTCTTGAGCATGAAAATTCCCTGTTTTAGATACCCTAAGTTATTTTCAGTCCTTTTTCATAGTGAGACTTATCTTAGCCTTCTGGTGTTGATACTTAATTTCAGGATCTTGTCTCCTTTATCTTTTAATGCTTTAATTTTTTAAGGTATTGATGATAAGCCACTTTTAACTTCCCACCCACTTGATAGGGCTTTTAGAAGTAGGACAAAAGGCCTCAGTGATCAAATTCCCCTTTCACTGTTTACACAAGCAAATGCATGTGGGCATACACACATACATATCTCACACAAATTTTATCTGGTCTTTTGTCTGCTTATTAAACTATCTTTTTATTAAAATTATTAAAATGCAGCTATGGTTGCCTAGTGGATAAAATGATGAAGTTAGTAAAGAATTATGCAAATAGAGTGACTAAAACAGCCATACCCTTTAAACCAGAGACTCAATTACTGGGCTTATACCCCAAGGTAATATCGATATGAAAAAAGTCCTCATTTATGGCAAAATATTTATAGCAGCATTTTTTATGATAGCTAAGACTTGGAAACAAAGTAGATGCTGATCAATTGGGGAATGACTAAATATGAATGTAATGGAGTATTATTGTGCTGCAAGAAATAATATATGTGATGAATACAGAGAAGCATAGAAAGATCTATGTTCTTAGTTCGAATTCTGCCTCGCACACTAGCTGTGTGCTTCTGGTCAAGTCACTTGACCTCTCAACCTCAGTTTCCTCATCTGCAAAATGGAGATAATAATAGCACTTACCTCATAGTAATCAGATCAAATGATATGATAAATGTAAAGTACATGTCTTAGTGTTATAAATGTAATCTATCTATTATTACTATTAGCTATTATTAACAGTGAATGTATTTTGGAATGACACATTTCAGACCAGCCTACAGATCATTTGGAGCCTCCTCAAGGACTATTGTTAAGCTATAACTTGCAACCCAAATTATATTGTTTTATTAATAGGACTACTAACAAAGTATCTTCCTTGCATGTGTTAAGATAATCTTTGACAGGCAAAACCACAGAACTGACTTTTGTTAATTGGTATTCTGATGATTAATATCAAGTGAGACATAAAATAGGGGGTTGTGCTTGCCAAAGGTGTTTGCCATTCTAATGGAAGATCCCCAACATAGAGTCCAGACTGAAGACATATTTTCTATAGATGGTGAGGTCTTCCAATTGCTCCTGTTTTTAGATCACATCATTCCAAGTCCTGTTTGATCTTTATAATTTTGTTAAATTTGTTTTTGATTTTTTGGGGTGTTCTTTCGATTTACTCTGTTGTAGTTAGTGTGTATATTGTTTCAATTCTGCTTATTTCACTCTGCATCAGTTCACATAGATCTTTCCATGCTTCTCTGTCTTTATTATACATATAATTTCTTACAGAACAGTACTATTCCATTATATTCATGTACTACAATTTGTTTAGCCATTCCTTAATTGATGGGCATATGCTTTGTTTCCAAGTCTTAGCTATCACAAAAAGTGCTTCAATAAATATTTTGGAGTTATAGGGACTTTTTTCTTATTGATGGCTTCCTTAGCGTATAAGTCCAGTAATTGAGTCTCTGGTTCAAAGGGTATGGACATTTTATTTTTATTTGTATTTTATTTATTCATATTTATTTGTATAATGCCAATTTGCTTTCCAAAATGGTTGTACTATTTTGCAGATCCACCAATAATGTATTATTGTGCCTATCTTTCCATAACCCCTCTAACATTGACTGTTACTATTTTTTGGTCATTTTTGCCAATTTGCAGGGTGTGAGGTAAAATCTCAAGGTTGTTTTGATTTTATTTCTCTCATTATTCGTGTTTTGGAGCATTTTTTTCATGTGGTTGTGAATTCTTCGCAGCTCTTTTAAGAACTGTTTATTCATATCCTTTGATTATCTATTGGTAATGGCTATTAGTTATATATATATATGTTTTCATATATATATAGTATATATACATAAATATACATACATATATACATACCCACTAGACAGACAGACATACTCTGCATACATACATATATGTGTATATGTATTATAAACACAGAGAGACATAATGTGTATATGTATATATATGTATCCAAGATATAGAAACTTTATGTTTAATATCCAAGATACATAAGTTATATGTTTGGTATCCAAGATATATAAACTATATAACCTCTCTGTCTCTCTCTCATTTATGTATCCCTTGGAGATATAGATATAGATATGTAAAATATATGTATGTGTGTATATATATGTGTGTGCGTGTATATTTATCTCTCTACATATAGATATATGTATCTTGAATACCAAACCCTTATCAGAGAAATTTGATATACTTTTTCTCCATTTGACCTCTTCCCTTTTTATCCTAGATGCATCAATATTGTCTGTGCAGAAGCTTTTCAGTTTCAAGTAATCAAAGATATCTATTTTATCTTTTAAAATTGCATCTATCTCTTGTTTTGTTAAGAATACATCTCTTACCCATAGCTGCAAGAGACACGTGATGTTATTCTTATTTTTTAAAAAAAAATAGATAATCTTTAACAATAAGGTCACGTATCCATTCAGAATGTATTGTGGAGTGTGGTATAAGGTATTGATCTCAGCCTAATTTCTGCCAGTCTGTTTTTCAATTTTTCTAGAAGT
This sequence comes from Vombatus ursinus, assembly GCF_900497805.2. NCBI lineage: Eukaryota > Metazoa > Chordata > Mammalia > Diprotodontia > Vombatidae > Vombatus > Vombatus ursinus. The sequence continues at coordinate 12,329,426 of NW_020954610.1, read as the reverse complement.
TTTTAATCAAATAGGGAGCTTTTCCCTAGGCATTTTATGTTTTCTGCTTTATCAAACACCGGTTTATTGAGTTTTATTGTTTCTGAATATCCCTTGTCTAGTTTGTTCCGTTAATCAATCTCTCTATAACCAATACCAGACAGTTTCGGTGACTGGTGCTTTAAAGTATAGTTTGAGGTCCAGAAGTGCTATTTTCTCTTTGTCCATCCTTCTTTTCTTTTCTTTCTCTTTTTTCTTTTGTTTTGTGAGGCAATCGGGGGTTAATTGACTTGCCTAGGGTCACACAGCTAGTAAATGTCAGGTGTCTGAAGCCAGATTTGAATGTAGTCCTCCTGACTCCAGGACCAGTGCTCTATCCACTGCACCACCTAGTTGCCCCCCTTACTTCTTTTCATAATTTCCTTTTTTATTCTAGATCTTTTGTTTTTTTTTCTAAATGAATTTTGTTATTCTGTAAAATATCCCCTAGGTAATTTGATTGGTAAGTGTAAATTACTTTTATTGTATTGTCATTTTCATCATACTGGCATGGCCTGGCCATGAGCACTGAATATTATTCTAGATACTTAGATTGTTTTTTTTTATTTCTTGAAGGAATGCTTTAAAATTGAATTTATACAAGTCTTTTGTGTGTTTTGGGAAATTGGTCCCCATTGTGGACTCATTTTAAAATAAACAGAATTTAATAATATTTTTTTCCTTTCGCTCATTAGAGAATGCAGGGGAATCACTAAAAGTGGCTCATTCTACTGTATTACTACAATTTTTATATCTTCTAAGTATAATCAACAATATTTCCACTAGAGGCAAAGAAAAAAAATTCAGCAAAAGTTCATGGTGGTTAGGTACATGATACCTAATGGGTTCAGTCTGATTCAGAGACTTAAAGCAATTCTCATTGAATGCCCTCTGTCATTTTTATCCTCATGAGGCGTGGTACTTTTTCCATGAAGTAGTTTCCATACTCTTACTTGTCTGTCCCCAGTAAGTCACTGTTAAAGGAGAGTTTCAACTAGCTATTGTGAAAGCTATAGCCCAATTTTTAATTCAGGAAGGACTGTTGAATATTTTATTGTTTTGTTTTTTGTTTTGCTATTTTTAAAGACTTGGGAGTGTATTAGTAATTGGGAATAGATTTCCTGTTTTATTCACACTAAGGATTTGATGCATTTGTGGAATCCAGGAAGTATATGTAGGGATACCCTTTGCATAGAAAAAAAACTGAGATTTTTGGTTTGTTGGATTCTATCAGAACAGGAACCATCGAGTTGTGTTTAACTTTGTGAGCTTAGACTCAGGCACTATCACTCTTATGGGATGTACTTTTCAGAAACAGAGTCGCCTAATGTCTTCTTTCTATTTCTCATCAGAAGGGACCTCTGAGAAAGGGAAATCACTAAAAGTGGTGAGTGTACTTTTCATGTAACATGTTTTAGAGTTATATGTCTTTATATCTTATCACCCTATTATTCCAAGTTCCATAAGGGGAGACATCATCTTTTCAAAACTCTTTATGTCCTACAGTGCACAGCATAATGTGTAGCACCTAGCAGGCCCACAATACGTTTTTGTTGGATATAATTGAATAGCTGCAGTATGATGATGAATGTTATGCCTTGATCATGAAAAACATCTAACCAGGGAAAGAAATGACTTTCTAAGTCAATAAAGCATACACCTGTATAGAAATATACAAACTTGAGGGTGACCATACAGTGAAAGGCATTTGCCTTTCTGACAGAGGGCATTCAATGAGAATTGCTTTAAGTCTCTGAATCAGACTGAACCCATTAGGTATCATGTACCTAACCACCATGAACTTTTGCTGAATTTTTTTTCTTTGCCTCTAGTGGAAATATTGTTGATTATACTTAGAAGATATAAAAATTGTAGTAATACAGTAGAATGAGCCACTTTTAGTGATTCCCCTGCATTCTCTAATGAGCGAAAGGAAAAAAATATTATTAAATTCTGTTTATTTTAAAATGAGTCCACAATGGGGACCAATTTCCCAAAACACACAAAAGGAGAGAAAAATAGAAGTAATATAATTGTTATTCTATAGATCACCCTGGCATATAAAATATAGATGATATCTTCTGAATATAGGCAAAAAAAGGCACAGAGATAAGATAGGGTGATGAGAGACTTCAGCTGGACATATATTTTCTGAAAGTCTCCTTATGCTAAAATCTGATAAATTGACTCACCAAAAATGTCATCACTTAGAAGATTAAGAAAACAAGGGGAATTGTTACTCTTGATTTGGGGGAGGATTGGTCAGTGAATTAGTAATGACAGGAACCTTGGGAGAAAAATGACCACATAGACTTGATAAGCTTTTGCACAAGCAAAATCAATGCAGTTAGAATGAGAAGGGAAACAGTTAATTGGGAAAAATCCTTGCAGCAAATTTTATGATATAGTATTAATGTCAATATTAATTTGGTACAAGAGCCCTACTAAGAAAATATGGTTCAAGGGGCATGATACTCTTATGAACAAAATTCTGAAAGTGCAATCATAAATGATCGTGATTAGGAAGAAAAAAAGTAGAAGGGAAAAGGAGATAAGCTGAAGAAACCAATATAGCTTTATATGGATCTTTCTGACAAGCTAAAATATTGAAGGACATGTACAGAAGAGGAAAAGAAGCTCACATAACCAAGGACAAATATTGAAGAGTTGCAAAAACCTTTCATGATTATGTTGGGAAGTTGGTTATCTGTAGTGGAAAGGACACTATTTGAAGTCAGAAGACCTAGTCTTTTGCTTTAACTTTCAGAAAGCTACTTAATCAACCCACCATGAGAACTGAGGAAAGCATGACAAAAAACACTTTGTTAGCTATATTTAAGGAAAGAAGAAGAACAAGGAAGGACCATGGTTTGGAGCAGATGATATCAACAAATGACAAGGAAAGAACAAAACCAGTTAACTCATCTTTTGCCTGTTTTCTCTATCCAAGAGAGTTATGTGCAAACTTGAAAACTATAACAAACAAGATTAAAGGATAATTGAATCTTAATATAGGTGACAAGATAGCAGGGGAGGACTCACTCATTTTAATGTTCAAATCTCCAGATGAATTACATCACAGGATACTGAAAGAACTTACAAATGTGATTCCCCATTGTTGGTCAGTATTGAGAAAGCATGTTACTTATTCAGCAAGTAAGGTAATGGGAGGTAATTGGATTAAGGATCAAAGGCTGCAGCTTGGGAACTATGACAGGCTGAGTTCAGAACATATTTTATGTCAATAGCCACTGGATCTAAAGACAAGGGCAAGGGGAGGATGCTAAAGTGCAGTGTCTATATGTAGCCCATATAGGGTTCTTAGGCATCCTTTCTTTCAACTTCTGTTCTTACAGATGATTCATACATCCCCAGAATTTGGCTGTGTCATCTCTCCTTCAGGGGTTTAGGGATATCCTTGAGGGATCAGGGATGATTCTCTAATCCTATGACTTGAAACCCCTACTGATATGCTTCTTTCTCTCCTCCCCCCATTATTAGTTGAGAATCAATTTTGTCAGCCATCCTCAAGCAGCTTATAGAAAGGGATATTTACTAAGGTAGTATATTAAAAATAATTGGTATAAAACATCCTCCTAAAAGTCCGTAACACACTTTCCTACAAGTATATGCAGAGTCCAGGGGAAAGTGGGCTTAGGCTTAGAGAGCACATGTGGCAGAGGGATAATCCCCAGTTTCTCATTTGTTGAGTGCTAGAGTCGTTCCCTGAGACATGATGTAGCCTCTTGTTAGGTTCTTTATAAGGCCCTTAGTATATAGTCTTTCCTTAGCTCCCAGTAATGTAGTTTGGGATCACTGCTGACAGATGATCTGGGTTTGCTATTTAGGACATTGGTTGGAAAATGGGAAAGACCTGGGTGAGGCCAAAGCTGAGACCTCTCTTCTTCCCATCCTTCCCTACCTCCTGGTCCCCCATCCCCAGGCATTTCTTTCTTAGGGGATTCAGCTAGAATTCTATGCTCTTATCTTTTTCTAGCTAATTCAGTTCTTTTATACAGCATCTAGAAGGTGTAATGAAATCCCTCAGTTAAATGGTTTCCACAGACTTTTCACACTTAATTATAAAGCCCGTGATTGATTAAATGATTGAAAGAAGTGTACTGTCATCTAGTTATGGTATCAGGGCTAAAATGGGGTAGAATAGTTTTGACTTCACTCATATTAAGGAAAGAATCCTAAAACAGGGGCAAGAGCTAGAATACAAAAGCCTGTAGAGTAGTCAGGAGATCCTAACACACAGGCTGGATTAAAACTAAGTAAGTGAACAGCCAAACAGATGAAGCAGAGGAACAGGACAGATGTTAATTGTGCACGGCGGTTGGGCGCCACTTGTGCCGGCCGCGCCATGCACTCTCCTCCTATAAGGAGCAGGCTGCCAGAGTCATACTACTTACCAGTCTTCAGAGCCTACCCAGATAAACACACAGAGACGAGCCTACCAGGAGGTGCCAACACCCGAGCTTTATTCAGAGGCCATCACAGCAAGGCCAAGCAGGAAGGCCATAGCAAGAGAGCGGGAGCAAAGAGAGAGCACGCTCCGACCATGACCCCGTTCCTTAAGTACCTACTTAGCCCCTCCTCCTCAGCCCGCCTACTAGTCATTGATTGTAGGATCAGATACCAGAAGGGGATGTCTGGGTTTAGCGCACCAAGGGAGAGGAAGTGATGCAGGAGGCTAGGACCGGATACAGGAAGGAGGCATCTGGGATTAGTGCATAGACAAAGGGAGAGTACGTGACCCAGGAAGTCAGGAAGGACACAGGAAGGAGGTGTCTGGGGTTGACGTTGCACTTAGGGAGGGGACTAAGCAAAGGGAACATGTCCTCTGCCGTCCCACTCCCACGTGGCACAGCCCCCTGCCTCAGGAGCACGTGCTCCGGCTACTTCCTTGTATTCTGTTCCTTCCCCAGCTTATCACAGCTCCACATAGCACTGCCCACTGCCTCAGGAGCGTGAGCTTACTTCTCCGTATCCAGCCCATCCCAGTTCACCACAACTCCGCCTAGCACAGCCCCTGCCTCGGGAGCATGAGCTCCGGTTACTTCCTAATATCTTGTTCCTACGCCATCTTGCCACAACCTTCACTTGGCAGTAGCCAACATCAGACAGTCCCTCACAGTTAATGGTCAGGAACTAGACAATCCCAGGTATGTACAAAGCCAGGGTGGAAATAGGGCATTTGCCTTGTTGGGAGTAAACTATTCATTCCCTAAAGGATCTCTTACTGAGCTTCAAAGCTTTGGTTTGGTGGGGTAGGAGAAATGGAAGCCCCATGCCAATATAGACATGTGAAAGCTCCCTTATAGGGAAATAGGATTTAGACTTGAAAGAGACCTTATGAATATTCTAATCTAACTCTCCCATTTTGCAGGTGTGGAAGTAGATGCAGAATGATCACATAGCTTCCTGAAAGTCAGTCACAGCCTGAGAACAAAGATTCAAACCCAGGTCCACTGACTCCAGTTGGGTACCATACTCCTCTGAGATGGAGTTCTGTGCTTCAGATGCAGCTTTGATTATAGGTGGACCTTTCTTTCATATTCTATAGTTTTTCACTGGACTACATGTTGGGGGACGTGCACATATCTGGGTCATGCCAGAGGGGAAGGGGCCTATGAGAAGACAGCCCCATAGTGATGCTTATTTTGAAGTCTGTCCTGAGAGCTAGTGTGAGGGGGAAAGAAAGCAAAACACCTTCCACCTAGTCTTGAACTCTTAAGACCATTGCTTCATAAATAGGTGGAGTTATGTGTCCAAGCTTAGAAAATTTTTTGACCAATATAGCAACTTCTCTGGGTGACAGATGGGGCATCATGTGGTTGGGCCAGGAAAGGGTGGGGCAGTTTGCTTTGCTTTCCCATAGATGAGCTGAATCTCTAGTATGCTACCAGGCCCAAAGAGCCACATTTTCCTTAGTTGTCTGTCTGAATTCTCTCTGTAGGATGCTATTCTGTTGGCATGGAGCTATGTCTCTGGCATCAAATGCTTGGAAAGCAGCTGTAGGATCCCTGATACCACTATGTGAATAGCATGGCAAAAATGTCATTCTTCACTCTTGGGTAGTGGGAGGCAATAATTAATGGTCAACCACGGTGGTCTGTGGCCTGAGGACTGGGATGGGTTAGATTTTGAATATACACTGCATCAGTCCTCTCCTAGCTCTGCTTTTGACTCTCCAGGCTTCTCTGCCATATCCTAGCAGCCTACACCTTCTGAGATATTGCTCAGCCCCTGTGACCCTCTCCTCTAATTGGTGAGTTCCCCTCTGGAACCTCAGTTTTGAGGAAGTAACCAAGTCAACCATATTTATCCCTTCCCTCCTGTCCCAGCTCTACTTCTGACTCTCTGGACTTCTCCTCTTGCCCCTCCTTGGGCACATTATCCCTTATCCCCTATGTATTTCCCCCCCCCCCCGTTAGAATATAAGTTCCTTGAGGACAGGTAATATGTTTCTTTTTGCTTGTATTTGTATTTATAGTGTTTATCACAGTGCTTACCCCATAGTAAGCACTTAATAAATGTTCTATCTCTCTCTCTCTCTCTCTCTCTCTGTCTCTAGCTTTCTAGCTTTCTTTAAACAAGAAGTTTAGAAAGGGGGGCAGGAGCTCGAATATGTAAGCCAAGGAAATATAGCTAGTGTCATGTGGTAGCCAGGGAATCCAAAGATGAAGGGAAAGAACCAGGATGCCAAAGTTGTGGAAATAGATAGAAATTAATACAGAGACACAGTGTGGGTTTAAGGAGATGAGTAAATAGCCAGATGTGCAGACAGGTAAAGTGGGATAATCAGTTAGATATGCAGTATAGGTGTGAATACTAGAAAGGAAGACAAGTGACTGTGCAATGGGACAAGTCTGTTAATGGTGAGTTGTGGTATGCTGGCCATCCTGCCTTTTGTGACTTTACGTGACTGTTTCCTAGGATTTGGGAACTGGATATTGTGAAGACTGGGAGATTGAAAATTGGCCAATGCCCTGATTTTTTTGAGCATGGATTTTGGGAGCTACAGATCAGTGAATTTGATATTGGCTCCTGTCAAAATTCCAGAATAGACTATTAACTAGTGAGTTTTTGAGGACAGAATTATTTATTGTTACAGTTTTATATATATACACGTATTTTATATATATATATATATATATATATATATATAGTTATTAGGAGAGCTATTATAGGTCCACTAACAACACCATGTGACACTAACTTCATTTTCCTTTCTAACTGAATTATTAGACTGGTAAATCTTGTGTCATCAGGTTGGCAGTGGGGGTACCGAGACCCCAGAAACCTGACAGATTATAAGGCAGGTTGTTTTGGGGGGGTGGTCCAAGAAGTAATCCACAAAAGGAAGCCAAGGCACGTAGTCAACATCAGGGAAGTCTAGCAATGGGACACAAGATATTTTCATGACAGGAAACAGATTGGGACATCAGGGGATCTGATAGCAAATAATAGGCATAGTCCAGAATGTCAATACTGGGGATCATGGAGGTGGTAGAACAATCTTACTGGAATTAGCTTTGATTTGGAGAATAGACAAATGACTGGAGCTACTTAGATCATCCAGGAGTGAGTTCTAGGAGGAAGCTTGGCAAAGTGGGTAAAATACCCAGAAAGTATGACTATAGGCAATCAGTGAAAGTCTAGGATAAGCAGTTAGCATCAGGGAGTCTGATGGGGAAGGGAGGGGTAGGGAGCAAGCATTTATTAAGCATCTGCTGTATACCAGGCACTGTGCTAAACACTTAAAAAATATCTCATTTGATCATCACAACAAACTTTGAGGTAGGTGCTAATATTATCTTCAATATCCAGTTGAAGAAACTGAGGTAGAAAGAGGTTAAATGACTTACCCAAAGTCACACAGCTAGTAAGTATTTGATACTGGATTAGAATTTAGTTCTTCCTGACTCCATGCCCAAACCCTCCATCCACTGTGCCACCTAGCTGCCTTTAGGGCCTTTAGGGTGGGAAGTGAGGGGGATCCTGATAGGCAGATCATATCATCAAAATAGTCTGATGGCATGTGGGAGGTGAGGGTCCACAGAATTAGGCAGTCAACTATTGTTAGGGAGATCCGAGAGTGGCTGTAGAGGCTGTGTTTGGGGAAGGAGCTCCGTTATTTGGGAGTACTGGAGAGTAAGACAACCCTGTCATAGAATAACTGAATTACTGGTATTAAAATAGTTACTTAGGCACAGAGGAAGAGTAACATAGGTTACTGAAACTGGGGTACAAAGCAAGGGCCTGGTTGATAAACCCATAGTAGAAGGCTAACCTAGGAACATCAGTAAGGGAGAATAACATTGTACCATCTCTTGAATACATCCTCTTCTCTCCACTCATGCCTCAACTACCCTAATTCAGATCCTTATCACTTCTTATCAATTGCAGTAACCTCTTAATCAGTCTCTCTGCCTCAAGTATCTCCCCTCTTCAATCTATCTTCCACACAGCTCTTAAAGTAACATTCATTCCTAAAGCTCTGGTCCAACCGTATCACTGCACTATTCAATAAATTTCAATGACTCCTTATGTCTTTATTACTTCTAAGATCAAAAACAAACTTCTCTAGATGATATTTAAAGCTATTTGCAACTGACTCCAACCTAGCCTTATACATCACTCCCCTTTACACTCTATAATGAAACTAAACTACCCTCCTTACCATTGTTCCTCTCAGCCCTGTGGCCTTCTCAACCTGCAACATCTCTCCTTTCCTGTTGCCCCATTTTTTCACTAGAGAATTACTCTCAGAATCTCCATTTTGAGAAAGATCCCAAGCCATCCATCTTTCATTCGTTTCCCAACTTTGCTTCTAATTCTTCAGACTTCATCATCATGTCCCAAAGCCAGTACCTTTTGCATCTCCATTTTTAGCTGTCTTTTATTTGTTGTATTTGCTCATTAGATTGCAAGTTCCTCGAGGGCAGGGATGTTTTTCTTTCATACCCTTAAGGTTGAGCACAGTGCCTGGTACTTAGTAAGTGCTTAATAAATGCTTGTTGAAGACTTGACTCACACACAACACTATCTCCTACTTCCATGCCTGAAATTCACTCCTTCCTTACCTCCGCCTCTTAAGAATTCCTAGGTCCCTTCAAAGTTTAGCTTAAGTATTACCTCCTGAAAGAACACTTTCCTGATTCTCTTCCACTCCCCAGCTGCTAGTACCTTCTCCAAATATTGCCTTGTATTTATTTTGCCTATACTTATACCGTATATGGTCTTCTCTGCTCTGATAAAATACAAATTCCTACAGGGAAGAGACTTTCATTTTTGTCTTTGTATTTACAGTGCCTGGCACATAGTAGGTGCTTAAAAATGCTTAGTGAGTGAGTAAAGGCAGCTAGGTATTGTGTGACTGTTGACTTATTTTATACTGTGTTTCTACTCCTTGCTGAGCATTATTGTTCTATCTTTCACACTACAAAAATTATTCTCTTTGGAAAAGAATGCAAAAGCAAAATAAAGGTTTCAGTCTTTCCATTATTGCTCATTATCAGTCTCAGGCTCTAAAATGCTGTCTGAGCCTTCTTTTGCCCCAAAATACTTTAAGCATTTATTGCCATTTATCAGTTCATTCTGGGAGGTAGCCTTCCTGACACCATTCTTAGAGCACCTTGCTATTTTTTAATATTCATCCTTAGTTACTTTCACTTGCTTTCATTTTCTGTACATTTAAAAAAAAAACTGAGCTCTCTATGTATCTACATTTAGTCTTTTTAGAATGCTGCTCTTTTTTTCTCTTCATTTTAATAATTTCTGCTTTTGCCTTCAGAAATTTTATTCTTGAGAGCTTTTCATTCCTCTTTGGCTGATTTTCCCAGCAAAACATTGGTTTGTTAGTTCTTAACTATTCTTTTCCTGAAACCTTTGAAATCTGGAGTTTCATAAATCTAGAGTATATATTAAACTTTCAATCAGGCAATCAATAAGTGTTTAATTAGTGCCTACTGTGTGCCAGGCACAGTAAATACAAAGTACAAAAGTACAAAGAATGAAACACTCCTTACTTATATATCTCATTTTCCTTTCCTCTTTCATGAATTATGTAAAGGAGTGATTGCTTACCCTTGGATTTTTATCATCGCCACTTCAAAAAAGTTTGTCCTTGTTGATCAGAATTATGTCCAAAATAGCAGTTCCCGTAGTCACTTTCTCTACCTTTTAAAGACTGAAATTACCATTAAGTCAAGCCAAAAAAGTTTTCAGCTACAGGCATACCTTGGAGATATTGTGGATTTGGTTACAGACCACTGAAATAAAGCAAATATCACAATAAATGAAATCATATGAATTTTTTTTTGTCTCCCAGTGCATTTAAAAGTTAAGTTTATACTATGTTGTAGTCTATTAAGTGTACAATAGTATTATGTTTAAGAAATATACATACTTTAATTTAAAATACTCTGTTGCTAAAAATACTAACCACCATCTGAGCTTTCAGTGAGTCATAATCTTTTTGCTGTTAGAGGGTCTTGCCTCAATGTTGATGGCAGTTGACTGATCAAGGTGGTGGTTACTGAAGGTTGGGGTGGCTGTGGCAATTTCTTAAAATAAGACAACCATGAAGTTTGCCGCATTGATTGACTCTTCTTTTCACTTGAACACTTAGAGACTATTGTAGGGTTATTATTTGGCCTCATTTCAATATTGTTGTGTCTCAGGGAATAGGGAGGTCCAAGGAGAGAGAGAGAGATGGGAACTGCATTGGTGGAGTTAGAACATATACAACATTTATTGATTAAGTTTGCTGTCTTATATGGGCATGGTTTGTGGCACCCCAAAACAATTACAATAGTAACATCAAAGATTATTGATCACAGATCATTTAACAGATATAATAATAATGAAAAGTTTGAAATATTGAGAGAATTACCAAAATGTGACACAGAGACATGATGTGAGCACATGTTTTTGGAAAAATGGCGCTGATGGACTTGCTTGGTGCAGGGTTGCCATAAACCTTCAATTTGTATTATGATTCACAGCAAAAAAGCAAAGTGCAACAAAATGAGTTATGCCTGTATTCTGTTTCTGACAAAGAGAATGCCAGCATTAATCTGAATAGTTGATCTCCTTTATCACTTACATATCATACTTGCGTGCCAGGTTTGTGATTTGTTTCCCGAGTTTTACATTACTTTTCACTTCCTTCTGTCCAGGTCATTTACACTATATGCCTATAACAATATTGTTCAGTTTCTGCTTCCTTTAGTTTATCAGTCCCATTGTTTAAGATTTTTCTAAGATAATATGCTCACTAGTTACATCTGCCTGTTCTTCTAACATTCTAAAATAAAATTACTTTCATCAATATTTTACTTAATTTTAAATGCTTTATTAAGTTATCTATAAACTCTTTATTCTTTTAATGAATTATAATGTATATATTTTAATAAAAATTTATTATTATTTGTTATATAAAAAGTAGTATATATTACTTTCTAAGCTTTGCTGTGGAAAACGAGTCTCTTGTTATTTTTGTTAAGTACTTATGTCTCCATTGACTTTAAATTCCCAGTTTCTTTCTTTTCAATTGAATGATTTTTTTTCAATCAGTTCTTTGAGGTTCTATTGATTTTTGAATGACATTATTCTGACTTCAATCATAATGTTCAAATTTACCAGATATGTGTTTTTTGTATGCAAACTAATTCCTTTAAGTCTTGTGAAGTTCTTGAATGATTTTTCTGTCTTTCTCATGTTTTTTGCTGAAAAATACAAGATTCATATTGCTATTTTTAGAAATAATTTATTTTCTTTGTTGATACTCAAATAGTTTTTCCTGTAGTTTTTGTAATTTTGATGTTTAATAATTTAGTCTTTCAACAATTAGAATTGTAAATTTCTTCATAGTGATATCTTGTGAATTCTTTTCACTATGTATTTTTGTCTGTTCTTAATCACTTTGAGAATGTTTTTCCCTACTTTGTGTCTCCACATATAGCATGTGTTTCTTGCCTTTTAAGGATCCAAATCAACTTAAGGTTTAATCTTCTGGATCTTTTTTCTTTATGCATTGTTATTAGTTTTTTGGTTTTTTTCTTAATTTTATGACATTTTGGGTTTAATCTTTAATGTTGTTCTCTTCATCAGGGATCTGTGATTTTCATTGCACTTTGCTTTTTTGCTGCAAAGTGCAATACAAATTGAAGGTTTGTGGCAATCCTGCATCAAGCAAGCCTGTCAGCATCATTTTTCCAACAACATGTGCTCACATCACGTCTCTTGTGTCATATTTCGGTAATTCCCTCAATATGTCAAACTCTTTCATTCGTATTATATCTGTTATGGTGATCTGTGATCTGTAATCTTTGATGTTACTATTATGATTTTTTGGGGATACCACAAACCACTCCCTCTACCTTTAGCAGATTTCAATCCTTTAATTAGTAGAAAACTAATGTGACTTCATGATCACTTTGCTAGTAAATGTTGCAGATGGGATTTGAACTAAGGTCTTCCTGACTATAGGGCCAGCACACTCTCTACTATGTCACACTGCTTCTTGCTTAAAAAATTTTTTTTAAATTTCAATATTATTTTGTTTTCAGTTCCAGATTTTCTCCTTCCTCACCCATTGAGAAGGCAAGAAAACCAAAACACATTATAAATATGTGTAGTCATGCAAAACAATTTCCCTCATTAGCTGTTTAAAAATTTAAAAAAAAGAAAGAAAGAAGAAATTTTCTTCAATTAGCGCTGCAAGCCCATCAGCTCTATATCTGGAGGTAATCAAGGAGGAACCACTTAGTTTGTAATCTTCCTAATCCTAGTGGGAGAGGGAGAATGAGAGGGGAAGCTTTGCTGACTGTAGTAGGCCACAAATGCTCCTTATCTATTTATTGTTCAGACTACTTCTGCTTCTACTGTTGTCTACTGTTTTGGGGGTCTTTGTTTTTCCTCCAGATACCTTTCTCTTTTCCTCCTTTGGTTTGCCTTTATCCTGGAGTTTGAGGTAGGGAATGATATCAGTTAGCATCTCCATATCCAGCTCCATTTTCCTCCATTTCTTTTATTTCCTTCATTTCAGTCTCCAGGCAACTGGTGATGGCAGGGGCAGCATCCATAACAGAAGAGATCTTTCCTTCTCTCTCTCTACCTTAGTGCCATAGTTAGCCACCTTCAGTGGTCTCTTTTCATTACCATTTATTTCCTTTCCTTCTCAGACCCTTGCTCTCCTCAAATGCAAGACATTGTGCTAAGCACTGGGGATACAAACGAAGGCTAAAAAAATAAAATAAACAAAAACAGTCCCTACTTTCAAGGAGCTCACAGTCAAATCAGAAAGACAACTTGCAAACAACTTTGTACCAACAAGCTGTTTACAGGATGAATTGGAAATAATTAATAGAGGGAAGGCGTTGGCATTGAAGTGGATTGTGAGAGGCTTCTTGTAGGAGGTGACATTTTAGTGGAACTTGAAGAAGGCCAGGGAAGGCAAGAGGCAGAGATGAGGAAAGAGAGAGTGTTCTAGGCATAAGGGAGAGCCATTGAAAATGTCCAGAGTCTAGAGATGGAGTGTTTTGTTCTAGGAGCAGCAAAGAAGTCAGTGTCACTGGATTAATTTCAGATAGTGGAGAGTAAGGTGTGAGAAGACTGGAAAGGTAGGGTAGAGGAAGCTTATAAAGGACTTTAAAAGCCGAACAGAGGATTTTATATTTGATCCTGGAAGTGATAGATAGCCACTTGAGTTTATGGCAAAGATCCAATCACATCTATGGAGTTTATACTCTGGTGACATGATAGGACCTTTGCTTTAGGAAGATAAATTTGACAGTTGAACACTCTGGAGGATAAATTGTTTTGGGAATAGATGTGAGGCAAATGTTGCTAATCCCTTTTCTTCTCTAAGTACAGAGCAACAATTGATAGTGACTATTCTTGTGGGGTTTTTTTTTGTAGTTATTTTTAATTTTATAAAAATTATTTTCTTTGAGGCAGGTAGGTGGTACAGTGGATAGAGCACTGGCCCTGGAGTCAGGAGAACCTGAGTTCAAATATGACCTCAGACACATGATACTTACTAGCTGTGTGACCCTGGGCAATTGCCTCACCCCCCAAAAAATTATTTTCTTCTTTTCTCAGCACTAAATTTTTTGTTTGTTCTTATGGGAGAGGAGTAGGAGTTTGGTAATATAGCTATTTTGGGGGTTCTATGTACTCCATTTTCCTACCAGTCCTTGGATTTGTGACTTTCCTTTCACAGAACTTATCAGCTGGAGGAGATGACTTCCAGGTTTGCATTCCAGGAATCAGTCTTATCCTATGAGAGAGTACTGATTTGAGCTAGACCTCAGTTCCCCAGCCAAGGGAGCCTTTCTCTAATATGCACAGAAGACAAATAGGGCAAATGCTTGGAACTGGGAGATGGGATAGACAGATATTTCTACCTGGCTGTAATTGAAATATCTCTTAAACTACATTGATCCAAAATGAAATTTATTTCACTCTCTTCTCTTCCCCCAAACTATCATTCCATGTTAACTTCTTTTTTTTTTTTTTTGTCTAGGCAATGGAGTTAAGTGACTTGCCCAACGTCACACAGCTAATAAGTGTTACGTGTTTGAGGTCAGATTTGAACTCAGGTCCTCCTGAATCCAGGGCCAGTGCTCTATCCACTGCGCCACTAGCTGCCCCCCCCATTAACTTCTTTATTTCTATTGATGGTACCACCATCTTCCTAGTCACTGAAGTACAAAACCTCAGACTTTGACTCTTCTCTACCTTTTCCCCAAAACATGGGATAAGTTGTTGAGTCCTTTTGATTGGGTATTTCTATGATATTGCCTCCAAATATTTCCTCTTTACTCATACTTGATAGGATAGTTCATACCTTCAGTGAGTTCTTTTCTTATACTAGCTTCTTAATTGTCTTTTCAGCTTCAAACTCATTCATCACAAAATTGCACAAATTGTCTTCCTATTGTGCAGATATGATTGTTTCACTCTGTGCTCAGAAGCAATTGTTATCTTCTTATTACCCATAAGATAAAATATAAACTCTTTCAGATTATTTCTTTATTTTTATATATCAATTTTTATGGACTTATTGTATTTAAAATTTTATTTTTAGTTCAAAATTTTCTTCCTCCCTCACCCCTTCCTCACCAGTTGAGAAGGCAAGAAATATGATACCCATCATACACATGAAGATATGCATAACATACTTCCATATTGGCCATGTTGTAAAAAAAAAAAAAGAGGCAAGAAAAATAAATAAAGAAAAAATATGTTTCAGTCTGCACTCAGAGTCTATTAGTTCACTATCTGGAGATAGATAACATTTTTCATCATGAATCCTTTCGAATTGTCATGGATCATTGTAGGGATCGGAATAACTAAGTCTTTCACAGTTGATTTTTTTTACATTATTGCTGTTACTGTGTACAGTGTACTAGTTTTGCTCACTTAACTTTGCATCAGTTGATATAAATCTTCCCAGGTTTTTCTGAAATTATCCTTTTCATCATTTAGAATACAAAGGTATTCTATCACAATCATATACTAGAACTTGTTCAGTTCCCCAGTTGGTGGTCATCCCCTCACATTCCAATTCTCTTCTATCACAAAAAAACTGCTGTAAATATTTTTGTGAATATGGGTCCTTTTCCTTTCATCTCTACTAGTATAGATCTACTATTGGTATTGGTGGATCAAAGAGTATGCACAGTTTTATAGCCCTTTGGGCATAATTGCAAATTTTTCTCCATAATGATTGGACTAGTTTACAATTCTACCAAAAGTGCATCAGTATATCTATTTACCCAGAACCTCTCCAGAATTTTTTATTTTCCTTTTCTGTCATGTTAGCCAATCTGATGGGTATGAGGTGGTACTTCAAAATTGTTTTAATTAACATTTTTAAAATTATTAGTGACAGAACATTTTTTTTCATATGGCTATCGATAGTTGTGATTTTTCTTCTGAAATCTGCCTGTTCAATCTTTTAACTGTTATGACCTGGAGAATGGCTTTTACTTTCATAAATTTGTCTCAGTTCTCTACATATTTAAAAAATGATACTTTTATCAGAAAAACTTGCTATAAAAGTTTTTTCTCCAGTTTCCTGTTTTCCTTCTAATTTTGGCTGGATTGGTTTTGTGTGTGCAACACCTTTTAAATGAAGGTTTTAATGAAGAGTGTTTTATTATTGTATTCTTATACATCCTGTGTATGTCTTGGCAGGTAGACTCCTGCATATTTTGTATTGTCTGCAGTTATTTTAAATGGAATGTCTCCTTATGTTTATTTTTTCCTACAGGGTTTTCTTGACAAATAGAAACACTGATGATTTATATGAGTTTATTTTATATCCTGCAACTTTGCTGAAGTTGTTAATTGTCTTGATTAGTTTTTTTTAGTTGATTCTCTAGGGTTCTTTAAATATATCATCATATCACCTGCAAAAAGTGATAATTTTGTTTCTTCGTTACCTATACTTGTTCCTTCAATTTCTTTTTCTTGTCTTATTGTCATAGCTAGCATTTTAAATACAATATTGAATAATAAT
Organism: Vombatus ursinus; assembly: GCF_900497805.2. Classification (NCBI taxonomy): domain Eukaryota; kingdom Metazoa; phylum Chordata; class Mammalia; order Diprotodontia; family Vombatidae; genus Vombatus; species Vombatus ursinus. The sequence continues at coordinate 12,312,868 of NW_020954610.1, read as the reverse complement.
GGTTTAAGGGACATCCTTTCTTCACCCTGTTCTTTTTTGGAAAACTTCTAGTTTATCTCCATTACAGATAATGCTTACTTTTGGTTTTAGATAGATACTAGTTATCATTTTAAGAAAAGCTCCATTTATTCCTATGCTTTCTAGTGTTTTTTTAATAGGAATGGGTGTTACATTTTTGTCAAAGGCTTTTTCTACATCTATTGATATAATCATATGATTTTTATTGTTTTTATTATTCATATGGTCAATTATGCTTATACCTTTCCTAATATTGAACCAGCCCTATGCTCCTGGTATAAATCCAACTGGACATATTGCTGTAATTGCTAGTATATTATTGAAAAAATTTTGCCTCAATATTCATTAGGGAAATTGGTCTATGGTTTTCTTTTTCTGTTTTTGCTTTGCCTGGCTTAGGTGTCAAAACCATATTTGTGTCATATAAGGAACTTGTTAGAACACCTTTACCCATTTTTTCAAACAGTTTATAGAGTATAAGAATTAATTATTCTTTAAATGCTTGGTAGAATTTGCTTGTAAATCTATCAGGTCCTGCAGTTTGTTTGTTTGGTTTTTTTCCTTAGGGAACTCATTTATGGTTTTTTCAGTTTCTTTTTTTGGGGGATAGGGTTATTTAAATATTTTGTTTCTTCTATTAGTCTGGACAATTTATATTTTTGTAGACATTCATCTATTTCATTTAGATTTTCATTTTTGTTGTCATAAAGTTGGGCAAAATAATTCCTAGTAATTGCTTTAATTTCATCTTCAGTAGTTGAATATTTATTCTTTTCATTTTTGATACTGGTGATTTGGTTTCTTCTTTCTTCTTATAAAAATCAAATTAGCCAGTGATTTATCTATTTTATTTTTCATAAAACCAACTCCTAGTTTTATTTATTAGTTCAATTTTATTTATTTCTCTTTTGAATTTTAGGATTTCCAATTTGGTGTTTAATTGGAGATTTTTAATTTGTTCATTTTCAATTTTTTTAAGTTGCATTCCCAATTCATTAATCTGTTCTTTCTCTATTTTATTGATGTAAGCTTCAGAGATATAAATTTTCCCTTAAGTACTGCTTTGGCTGCATCCCATAAATTTTGGTATGGGGTCTCATTGTTGTCATTCTCTTTAGTGAAATTATTTGTTTCTATGATTCGTTCTTTGACCCACTCATTTTTTAGGATTAGATTATTTGGAGTCAATTAACTTTTCATCTATGTTTCCACAGCCCTTTATTGAATATAATTTGTATTGGTTGTGGCCTGAAAAGAACACATTTAATATTTCTGTTTTTCTGCATTTATTTGTGAGGTGTTTATACCTAATACATGGTCAATTTTTGTGAAGGTGCCATGTATAGCTGAGAAAAGCATATACTCCTTTCTATCTCCATTCAGTTTTCTCTAGAAGTCTATTATATCTAACTTTTCTAAAATTCTATTCATCTCCTTAACTTCTTTCTTGTTTATTTTATGGTTAGATTTATCTAGTTCTGAGAGGCAAAAGTTGAGGTCCTCCACTATTCTAGTCTTTATCTCTATTTCCTCCTATAACTCATTTAACTTCTGTTAGGAATTTGGATGCTGTGTCATTTGGTGCATATGTGTTTAGTATGGATATTCCTTCATTGTCTATGGTACTTTTTAGTAAAATGTAGCTTCCCTGCTTATCTCTTTTAATTAAGTCTGTTTTTGTTTTTGCTTTGTCTGAAATCATAACTGGTATCCTTGTCTTTTTTTTTACTTTAGCTGAAGCATAACAGATTCTACTCCAGCCATTTATTTTAACTCTGAGTGTATCTTTCTGTTTCAAATGTGTCTCTTGTGAGCAAGATACAGTTGGATTCTGGTTTCTAATCCATTCTGATATCTTCTTCTGTTTTATGGGTGAGTTCATGCCATTCACATTTACAGTTATGATTGCTAACTGTGTTGTCACCTCCATCCTATTCTCTTCTATTTACCTTTGTCTTTTTCACCCTATCCCTCCCACCTTGGAAGTCTATTTTGCTTCTGACCACTGCCTCCTTTAATCTACGTTCCCTCTTATCACTGCCCCTCCCCACTTTCTCTTAGCCCCTTTCCCTCCCACTTCCTTGTTGGGCAGGATGAATTTCTATACCCAACTATGTGTGTATGTATGTGTATACACACACACACACACACACACACACACACACACACACACTTCCCTCCTTGAATCGCTTTAAATGAGAGTGAAGTTCAAATATTGCCTGCTCCTCACCCCCATTATGTCTCCATTGTGAAAAAAAAACTTCCTTTGGTGAGATAATTTTCTCCATTCATCCTCTCCCTCCTCTTTTCTGTTATTGCATCCCTCTTTTTCATCCTTCCATTCTTTTTTGAGAGCATCCTTACGTAGTAGACCTATGCCCTCTGTCTAACTAGACTCTTTCTAACTGCTTCAATGATGATAACATTCTTAATGGTTACATGTATCATCATTCCATATGGGAATGTAAACAATTTGATCTTGTTAAATCCCATGATTTCTTACTCACATTTACCTTTTCATGCTTCTCTTGTGTTTGAATGTCAAAGTTTCTATCCAGCTCTGGCCTTTTTATCAGAAATGCTTGAAAGTCTTTTATTTAATTGAATATCCATTTTTCCTTCTGTTAGTTTTACTGGCTAGGTTATTTTTTGGTTGTAATCCTAGCCTCTTTGACTTCCAAAATATCAGGTTTCAAGCCTTCTGTTCCTTTATGATTATAGCTGCTAAATATTGAATGGTTCTGACTGTGGTTCTCTAGTATTTGAATGGTTTTGTTCTGGTTTCTTGTAATATTTTCTTCTTGAAAAGTGAATTCTGAATTTTGGCTGTAATATTCTGGGGAGTTTTCATTTTGGAATTTCTTTCAGGAGGTGACTAGTGGGTTCTTTCAATTTCTACTTTGTTCTCTGATTCTAAGATATCTAGGCAGTTTTCCTTTATAATTTCTTGAAATGTGATGTCTAGACTTTTGTAGCTTTCAGGTAATCCAATAATTCTTAAATTATGTCTCCTTGATCTATTTTTCAGGTCAATTGTTTTTCTTATGACATATTTTATATTTCATATATATCATATATTAGAGATGTTATATATTTCTATTTCTCAGTCTTTTTCACTTTTTTATGTTTCTTGATGTATCAGTGAGTCATTAGTTTCCACTTGACCAATTCTAATTTTTTAAATTAATTTTTTAATTTTTATTTTCAGTTCCAAATTCTTTCTTCCGCCACCCTTACCCTACCAATTGAGAAGGCAAGAAATATGATACCCACTACACATTAGCCACATTAGCCATGAAGAAGAAGGAGAAGAAGGAGAAGAAGAGGAAGAAGAAGAAGAAGCAGAAGGAGAAGAAGAAGTAGGAGAAGAAGGAGAAGAAGAAGAAGAAGAAGAGTGAAAAAATGTTTCAATTTATACTCAGAGAACTTCAGTTCTGTCTGGAGGTAGATAGCATTTTTCATCACAAGTCCTTTGGACTTGTTGTAAATCATTGTATTGATCAGAGTAGCTAAGTCTTTCACAATTGATTATTGTTATAATGTTGTTACTATGTACAATGTTCTCTCACTTCACTTTGTATCAGTTGATGTATCTTCCCAGGTTTTTCTGAAACTATTCTTTTCATTGTTTCTTATAGCACAATATTATTTCCATCACAATCATATATTATAACTTGTTGAGCCATTCTCCAGTTGATGGGTATCCCCTCAGTTTCTTCTTTGCCAGCACAAAAAGAGTTCCTATAAATGTTTTTATACATATAGGTCCTTTTTGTATAGTTCCAAATTGTTCTCTTGAGATGTTGGACCATTGCACAGTTCTGCCAACAGTACATTAGTGCATTTTCCCACATCCCCTCTAGCATTTGTCATTTTCCTTTTTTGTCATGTTAGCCAGTTATTAGTGATTTAGAGTGTTTTTCATATGACTGCTGATGGCTTTGATTTCTTCTTTTGAAAACTACTCATTCATATCCTTAGACATTTATCAATTAGGAGGATAGTTCTTATTTTTTATAAATTTCCTATTTAATTTTTAAGAACGTAATTTCTTCAGTATGCTTGTGACTCTTTTAGCAAGCTATTAATTCTCTTTTCATCATGTTCTTACATAGCTCTCACTTCTTGTCCCAATTTTTCCTCTATAGTTATTTGATTTTTTGTATAATTTTTTTTGCCTTAAAAAATCTTTAGCTCTTCTAGGATTCTTGTTGGGCTTGTGCCCAATATGCATTTTTTTTTGAGACTTTGCTTGGAGATTTTTTTTGAGTCATCTTCTGAGTTTGTTTCTTGAGCTTCCCTGTCACCATAAAAGCTTTTTATGATCAGGATTTTTGCTGTTGATGTTGTTGTTGTTTGCTTATTTTTTTTTCTAGTCTATTTCTTGGCTTTGGACTTTATGTTAGAGCTGTACTTTGCTCACTTCTGGGAGTGGGAAACTGTCATTTTTTTCATATTTGTACCACTAGTACCTAGCATTGTGTGGGAGGGGGAGAGGGAAAGCCAGAAGAAGAGGATGAGGAGGACAGGGGAAGGGAAAAGGAAAAGGATAGGGAGATGGGGATAAGAGGATAGAGGAGAAAGACTCCAGCTACAAAGGCATAGAATTTCAGAAGATGTAGCCTAACACTTTTAGCCTGACAAAAGAGAAAGAAGTTGATATTTTATCCTAATCCTATAACTCTTCAAACTGAGTAGACTCAAAGGTTATGAAGTTTAAACATGTCCTTGTCTGCTGATTCCATTCCTTTCCTTTCCTTTCCTTTCCTTCTCTTCCCTTCCCTTCCCTTCCCTTCCCTTCCCTTCCCTTCCCTTCCCTTCCCTTCCCTTCCCTTCCCTTCCCTTCCCTTCCCTT